>NC_090445.1:1509886930-1510208319 GCF_031143425.1 Pleurodeles waltl | reverse complement strand
GCAGAGCAGAGTCAATGCTGTAGATGCTGATTGTCGGTTCCTGGAGGGTCCAGTTTCAGTTCCAGTGGCCAGAAGGTGAAGTAAACAATGCAGAGGAGACCTGCTGGAATCTTGCATGTTGAATCTGAAGACCCACCCAACGGGGGGACCCCAAATGGCCCAGGAAGGGGAACTGGCCACCTAGCAGGGTGACCACCTATCAGAAGGGGGCTGTGATGTCACCTGCCTGTCCTGGACACCCAGAGCCCTCTGCCCACTTTGGATTCAAGTTGGAAAAATCAAGTGGCCACCTGGAGCAGCTCTGGGCACCACCCCGGGGGTGGTGATGGACAGAGGAGTGGTGACTCCCTTTTTCAATGTCCAGTTCCACACCAGAGCATGGACTGTGGGTCCCTGGGCTGGTGCTAACTGGTTTATGCAAGGAGGGCACCAAATGTGCCCTTCAAAGCATACCCGTGGCTTGGGAAAGCTACCCGTCCTAAGCCATGTACCATCTATTTCCAAGGGAGAGGGTGTTGCCTCCCTCTCCCACAGGAAATCCTTTGTTCTGCCTTCCTCTGCCTGAGCTGGTCAAGCAGCAGAAACCTGTCTGAGGGGTGGAAGCACTTTGGGCTGCCCAGAAAACGCCAGATGACTGGTAGGAGCAATGCTGGGTGTCCTCTAGGGATCCCCCAGAGTGCATGGAATAATACAACCAATACTGGCAACAGTATTGAGGTATGATTCCGACATGTTTGATACCAAACATGCCCAGGTTTGGTGTTACCATTATGTAGCTGGACATAGGTAGTGACCTGTGTCCAGTACACAGATAAAATGGCTTCCCCGCACTTACGAAGTCCAGTAAATAGAGCTGGAGTTCGTAGGGACAACTCTGCTCATGCAGGGGTGCCCTCACACATAGGTACTTGCACCCTGCCCTCTGGGCTAGGAGGGCCTGCCATAGGGGTGACTTATAGTGACCTGGTGCAGTGATCTGAAGAGAAAGGGTGCATGCATCTTTTCACGCAGGTTCCAATGGCAGGCTTGCAGACATATTTTACATGGGCTCGCATGGGTGGCACAATACATCCCCTGGTGCCCCAGTGCCCTGGGTACCTAAGTACCATATACTAAGGACGTTTATGGGGGCACCGGTATGCCAATTGTGGGGTGTGCAAAATCCTAAGCAACCACATTTAGAGGGAGAAAGCACAGTCACTGGGGTCCTGGTTAGCAGTCAAAACATACTGACATCAGGCAAAAAGTGTGGTGGGGGTAACTATGTCAAAAAGAGGGTACTTCCCTACAGTCCCTTACACGGTGGCCAAAAAGAAGTTCAAAGGGGGAAAACCCTACTCCCTTCTGGGGCACCTCTCTGTAAGCGAAAGGCTAGCATGGCAGGATGACATCCCATCTCATTTTGAGTTTTTCAGGGAGCCCCATCGTCATGGACTTTAATGTCTCGTTGAATCTCTCCACAAGTCCATTGGTTTGTGGATGGTAAGGTGTGGTGAACTCATTCCACATGTGCTTTAGGTAAGCCGACATGAAGTGTGTGCCTCTGTCAGAAATTACCTCCACTACTCTGGTAAATATACCAATCAGGGCCTTGGCTACTGCAGGAGCTGTAGTAGACCTAAGGGGAATTGCTTCAGGGTATCTGGTAGCATGATCCACTACTACGCGTATGTACTGATTTCCTGAGGTTGTGGGTGGCTCAAGTGGACCCACAATGTCCAAACCAACCCTTTCAAAGGAAACCCCCACCACAGGAAGTGGAATGAGGGGGGCTTTGGGTGGCCACCTGCCTTAACACTGGCTTGGCAGGTGATACAGAAGTTAAAAAACTCCTTCGCCTTCTGGAACATACTGGGCCAATAGAAGTGGCTGACAAGCCTACTCCATGTTTTTTTTGTCCCAGATGCCCAGCTAGTGGGATGTCATGGGCCAAGGTTAGGATAAACTCCCTAAACTGCTGAGGCACTACCACTCTCCTGGTTGCACCAGGTTTGGGGTCTCTGGCCTCAGTGTAAAGGAGCACATCTTCCCAACAGACCCCGTGGGAGCCACTGACATCTCCCTTTTCCTGTGCAGCTGCTTGTTGCTTCAGGCCTTCAAAAGTGGGACAAGTCTTTTGTCCCTGGCACAGCTGTTCCCATGAGGGCCCCCCCTTGGGCCCAAGAGCTCTACCTGGTAAGCATACAGCTCCATTAACTCAGCTCCCTCAGGCGATAATACATCTTTCTGAGAAGAGAGGTCTTTTTTCTTGTGCCGCTCAGAAGCTGGTCCCCCAGGCTTCTTACCTTTTCTCTTGGAAGGGTGGACCATTATTCCAGGCTCCAACACTTCTTTTTCACCCTGTGCTCAGCTCTGTGCTCTTGTTTTTACACACACCAGTTCAGGGATTCCCAGCATGGCTGCATGGGTGTTCAGTTCTACCTCAGCCCAAGCTGAGGTCTCCAGATCATTCCCTAGCGAGCATTCCACTAGGTTTGCAGAAGAGACCACTACCTGTTTCAAGCCAGTAACCCCTCCTCATTCTAAGGATACCATAGCCATGGGATGGACCTTAGTCACATTGTCAGCATTGGTGACTGGATAAGTTTGTCCAGCCAGATACTGTCCTGGGGGAACCAGTTTCTTTGTCACCATGGTGACACTGGCACCTGTATCCCTCAGGGCTTCTACTTTTGTCCCATTAATTAAGAGGTGCTGCAGTCTGTATTTGTGCATGTCAGGTGGTCAGACATCAAGTGTGGCTAAATCTACTCCACCCTCAGAGACTAAAGTAGCTTCAGTGTGGACCCTTAGTTGCTCTGGGCACACTGTTGATCCCTCCTGGAAACTGGCAACACCAGTATTAACTGGAGCAGTGCTGGGGAATTATTTTTGGGACAGGCCAAGTTTCCAGCTTGGTGTCCCTGCTGCTTACAGTTGTGATACTAGGTCTTTTTGGGATCAATGTTTTCACCCATTTGTGGGCTGTGAAAAGGCTCGGGCCCACCTTCCTGAGCAGGTTTTTGGGGACCTTGTGAAGACTCTTTGTTTTTCTCCTTAGGTGTCTCACCACCCTTTCCTTGGAGAGGATTTGTGAACCCTTTCTTTTGGTCACCCCAGTAGAAGTATTAGTCACCCTTGTCTTGGCCCAGTGGTCTGCCTTCTTTCCAAATTCATCGGGAGAAATTTGACCTAGGTCTACCAGATATTGATTGTCATTGAAGCAGTTACTTAAAATATGTTCTTTCATAAACAAATTATAAAGCCCATCATAGTTATGTACTCCACTGCCAGTTACCAACCATCTACTGTTTTCACTACAAAATCAACCCAGGACTGGCTTTGTGACCCCCCCCGAACCTAATCCTATACTCCTCAGTGGTGAATCCTAAGCCCTCAATCAGGATAGCCTTAATGTGGTCCTAGGATTCAGCATCCGCACCAGTGAGTGTGGGGAGTCTATCCCTACACTTACCAGTATACAATCTGCAAAGGAGAGCCCCCCAATGAGATTTGGTTGCACAAGCCATCTCAAAAGCTGTGAACCACTTGGTGATATCTTCACCTTCTTCATATTTAGAGACAATCCCTTTGGGGATTTGTAGGCCATCAGAATGCTCTCTGGCCCTATTTAGATTGCTGCCACCATTAATGGGTGATAAGCCCATTTCTGCTGTCTTCCTCTCTATAGCTAGGAGCTGTTGCTCCATAGCTAACCTTTTGGCTACCTTGCTAAAAGGAGGTTCTCTTCATTAAGCCTGCCCTCAAAGTTCCCAGAGGAAGTGCAATCCACTATAGAAAATGCAGATCCTGTGAGCACTATCCTTGGAGATAGGGGCTTTGTGGCCCCGATATCCCTACTTAGGTGAGGAGGGGGGAGTTTATCCTCCTCAAATCTAACTTATTCCCTATCTGAGGGGACTTCTTCCACCTCAGCAGGGTGGCCCCTTGTGTATTCAGCCAAGAGTTCCTGGAGATTGACCTTGGAAGGGTTGGGCTCCGTTTTAATGTTTTACAGCTTGCGGAGTGACCTTAACTCTCCCATCCCTAAATGGCGGTAAGGGGTGAGGTTGAGCTCCACAACCATTTCCTTTGAGCTGCTCATTATGTTACTAGAGTTACTAAACTACTTCTAGTTACTAACCCCTAACTTAAATTAACTTTTAAATCTAAAAAAGAAATACTAAAGGGGAGTTAACCAAGGCCCTAGCAGGACTTTTTAAAAATTTAGAAAAATTTGCCAAATTCAAAAATCACTTTCTAAAGGCAATTTTGGAATTTAGTCGGGTGATCAGGTAATGGCTGAGTAGTCCATCAAATGCAAAGTCATAGACCCTACAGCTGATCCACCAATGTAGGAAGCTGGCTCTGTATATACTATATCAAAATGAGATACAGTGTGCACAGAGTCCAGGGGTTCCTCAGAGGCTTAACAGAGGCTAAAGTAGATAATACTAATGCTCTCTTTTGTGGTAGTGTGGTCAAGCAGTTAGGCCTATCAGAGGGTAGTGCCAAGCATTTGTTGTACACACAGGCAATAACTGAAGCACACACTCAATGACTAACTCCAGGCCAATGGTTTTTATATAGCAAATATATATTTTTTACTTTATTTCTAGAACTACAAGATTCAAGTTAAAGGTAAGTGCATTTGCATATAAGTATCCAACATATGTATCAATACCACTTTGTTACAAATTGGCAAGTTATACGATTTTTGAATAAATAGCACTAATTGGTTTTCAAAGTTGACAGTGTAATTTTCAGAAAAAGTTCTAGGGGAGAAAAACATTTGCTCAGTTTTGAGGTAAGTACACGACTTACAGTTCCAGCCTCTTGGGGTTAGGATGTCCACAGGTTGGGGTTCAAGTTAACCCCGAACACCCACTACCAGCAACACAGGGCCAGCTGGATGCAGAGGTTAAAGATAAGTTTGATTTACCATGGGCTCCTATGGAGACTGAGGGCAATCTAAATCAGGACTGCTTGCAGGTAATTATCCATTTCTTCAGAGGGCACATCAGGGGGGTTTAAAGGAGCACCGGGGGTGCTACCGGACAACACCAAACCTCAGAGGTGCAGGGCGGCCGGGGCTCCCAATGCTTTCCTGTAGGGGAAGCCAAGGATGACATAGATGCTGCAGACTGGGTGTAGGGGGTCGGTTCTGGGGAATCACAGGCTGGAAAAGGAGGGCCGCCTGCTGAATGTTGCTGCCCTGCAGGTCAGGTTCCCTAAGGCCAGGGGGCTGCGGGTGCAGGAGTACTTTTGCTGTTGGGAATCTTCGTCCAGTTCTGTTGTGGTCAGGGGGGTTCTCTAGATTCAGGCTGCAGGCTTCATTGTGTTGGACAGGAGGGGGTCAACCTAGGGTGGGCACTTGCTCGGAATCACCTTGGGACCAGCTCTAGTCAGATGGGCCACCTAGACACAGGCCGTGGGCATCAGGTGCAGAGTGGGCATGACTTGCAGATCCAGGGCGGTTCTGGAGTCCTTTATTGGTGTTTTCTTCTGGCAGGGCTGCTGTCCAGGGGAGTTCTTGGCCCTCGGGGGGGCAGCCAGTACTCTTGAGGCTTTTAAGAGGTTGCTGGTCTTGCAGGGTGCGTCGCCTTCTTTTAGCAGGGCTTTAGAAGCTGGAGAAAGGCCAGTAGGGCTGGAGCCATGTCAGTTTGTGTCTTCAGTCTTCTCTGCTGTGAGTCAGCTTAGCGGTCCTTCTTCTTTCTTCTTGTGTGGTCGCCAGAAATCTGATGAGCTAGGTTCATGGGAGCCCTTAAATCCTGGATTTAGGGGCATTACAGGGGACAGAGGGCAGTAGTCAATGGCTACTGTCCCTGAGGGTGGCTAAACCCTTCCAGTGTCCCCTTCCTTTGGGGAGGGGAACACAGACCTAACCCCATTGGTCCCTGTCCTCCAAACCAAGATGGAGGATTTTGCAGCTCTGGACACCTTAGGGTTAGCCCCAGCTGAGGTGGTCACTTTTCCTTGTTTTCCCTAATTTTCCAACTGGACTTGCTGCCAAAATTATGGCTTTATCCGGGCGGCGGGTATCTCCACTAGCTGGAGTGCCCTGGGGCACTGTAACTAGAGGCCTGAGCCTTTGAGGCTCACCGCCAGGTGTTACAGCTCCTGCAGGGGGGAGGTGTGAAGCACCTCTACCCAGTGCAGGCTTTGTTTCTGGCCACAGAGAGCACAAAGACTCTCAACCAATGTGGCCAGAAACTAGTCTGAAAGTGGCAGGCTAGCACAGACTGGTCAGTCCTGCACTAGCAGTTTGGCTAACACACAGGGGCATCTCTAAGATGCCCTCTGGGTACATTTTTGAATAAATCCAACACTGATATCAGTGTGGGTTTATTGTGCTGAGAGGTTTGATACTAAACTTCCCAGTATTCAGTGAAGCCATTATGGAGCTGTGAAGTTCGCAATGACAAACTCCCAGCCCATATACTCAATATGGCCACACTGCACTTACAATATCTAAGAATCGAATTAGACATTGTAGGGGCATATTGCTGATGCAGGTATGCCCTCACCTGTGGTATAGTGCACCCTGCTTTAGGGCTGGAAGGCCTGCTAGAGGGGTGACTTAACTATGCCACAAGCAGTGGTGTGTGGGCATGGCACCCTGGGAGGGGGCCATTCGACTCTGTCTTTTTCTCCCCACCAGCACACACAAGCTGCAATGGCAGTGTGCATGTCCTTGGTGAGGGGTCCCCCAGGGTAGAATAATACATGCTGCGGCCCTTAGGGACCTTCCCTCCTGGTCAGAGGGGACTTGGTACCATGGGTAGCTTTTACAAGGGACTTAACTGTGTGCCAGTGTTGTGGCAATTGTTGAAACAATGGTACCGTTTTTGGGAAAGAAAACTGGTGCTGGGACCAGGATAGCAGGACTCCAGTACACGTTCATTCAAGCTGGCATCAATATTAGGCAAAAAGTGGGGAGGTGGGGTAGACATACCAACAAGACCACTTTCCAACACTCAGTAAAAGCTCTGGTAGGCTGGTTGCATGGGAGCAAAGTAAGTGACTACCAGGGCTTCTACAATTTGATTCTAAGAGAGCACATTTTGAATAACTGTATATCTGATCAGCTGCCTCAATACTTGGTGGACTCTGATCTGACCTCTCCCTGAGAATTAGCAAAGAAGGCAGACAAGTGGGAATGCACCAGGGTGAGTAGAAAAACTCACAGAGGGAGTGACCACAAAAAGAAGGAAGCAGGTAAGCATCAGGATAAGGGTAGGGACAAAGATAAAACTAAAGAGTTTTCATCTGGCCAGAAACCCCTCTGGGTTGGGAATAAAACCTCTTCCTCTTACTCAAACTTTAAGAAACCTTGGTGCTACATGTATAAGAACAAAGGCCATACGACAGGGGACAGCTCCTGTCCTAAGAAAGGCACCAAGGCGCCCACCACTACTAATACCACTTCTACTCCTACTGCTCCTAGCAAAAGCACTAGTAGTGGTAAGAATAATAACAGTAGTCAGTCCAAAAGTGTAGCTGGGCTCACCTTGGGGACTGTAGGGGGATCTGGGCTAGTCAGGGACAGCATCCCTTAATAAATGGTGTTGAGGTTGAGGCCTATAGGGACACAGGTGCCAGTGTCACTATGGTGACTAAAAAACGGGTGTCTCCTGAGCAACACATACTTGGTCACACGTACCAAGGGACTGATGCTCACAATAACACTTTGTGCCACCCCATGGCAGTTATTGACTTTAGCTGAGGATGGGGGTTACTGGCCCTAAAACGTTGTAGTGTCCTCTGATCTACCTGTAGAATGTCTGCTAGGTAATGACTTGGAGACTTCAGCTTCGGCTGAGGTGGCATTGGAGGCCCATGCAGCAATGCTGGACATCGCTGGGCAAGTCTTTGCCCTTACCAGAGCACACAGCAAGAAACAAAGGGAACAAGAAGCCCTGGAGCCTGGAACAATAGCCCAGGGGGCTCCTAATCAAAAGAGCAGGAAGGGTAAAAAGATACTCCCTGCTCCAGCCTCCAGTGAAGATTCAACTCCTGAGGGAGAAGAATCTACTCCTTGGGAGGAAACTACACCAGAGGAGCTCAAAGCTTACACAGCTGAGCTCTTGGGTGCAGGAGCACCACCAGGGAGGAAAATCTGTCCCCTACTGGAGACCTTAAGGCAGCAAGCTGCAGCACAAGAGGCAGGGGATGTCAGTTGCACCCATAAGGTGTACTGGGATAACAGCCTCCTTTACTCAGAAGCAAGGGACCCTAACCCTGGTGCCACTAGGAGATGGGTTATCCCTAGGAAGTTTCTGTTAACTCTTGCCTATGGCATCCCTCTTGCAGGCTACTTGGGCAAAGCAAGACTTGGAACAGGCTTGTCCCTTACTTTCACTGGCCCCACATGTCTGAAGAAACCAAGGAGTTTTGTCGCTCCTGTGTCACTTGCCAAGCCAGTGGCAAGACAGGTGGCTCTCCAAAGGTCCCTTTAATCCCACTAACAGTGGTTGGGGTGCCCTTTGAGAGGTTTGGGGTGGATATTGTTGGCCCCCTGGACCCTCCAACAGCTCTGTCAATAGATTTATACTGGCAGTGCTGGACCATGCCACCATTTATCCAGAGGCCATTCCAATTAGGACCACTACAGCAAGTGGAGTGGCCAGAGCCCTCCTGGGAATTTTCTCAAGGATAGGCTTTCCTAAAGAGGTGGTATCAGACAGAGGTGCTAATTTCATGTCTGCTTACCTTAATGCCATGTATGAGTGTGGTGTCACTTATAAATTCACCACTCCTTACCATCCTCAAACCAGTGGATTAGTTGAGAGGTTTAACAAATCCCTCAAAGGCATGATAATGAGACTCTCAGAGAAACTCAGAAGGAGGTGGGATGTCCTGTTAAATTGCTTCCTCTTTGCCTACAGGGGGTTCCTTAAAAGGGAGTGGGCTATAGCCCCTTTGAACTTTTGTTTAGACACCCTGTTAGGGGTCCTCTTGCTCATGTGAAAGAAGGCTGGGAGCAGCCTCTCAAGCCTCCAAAACAGGATATTGTGGACTAAGTATTAGGCCTCAGATCTAGGATGGCCGAATACATGAAGAGGGCTTCCAAAAATCTTCAGGCCTGCCAAGAACTGCAGAAGCAGTGGCATGACCAGAAGGCTGTGCAGACTGTTTACCAGCCAGGACAGAAGGTGTGGGTCCTGGAACCTGTGACAGCCAGGGCACTCCAAGACAAGTGGAGTTGACCACACACTATTGTGGAGAGAAAGGGAAGGTCATCTACCTGGTTGACCTAGGCACTCCTAGAAGCCCCCACAGGGTGCTTCATGTGAACCGCCTGAAACCCTACTATGATAGATCTGACATGACATTGCTCATGGCAACTAATGAGGGATGGAAAGAAGAGAGTAATCATCTCCCTGACCTCTTCTCCCACAATTCAGTGGATGGCTCAGTAGATGGGGTTATGCTTGCAGACTGCCTCTCTGAGTCACAGAAAAATAACTGTAGAAATCTCCTAGGGCAGTTCTCTGGACTGTTCTCTCTGATCCCTGGTCAAACTACATGGTGTGGACCCATCATTGGCACAGGTGACAGCCTGCCTGTCAAAAGTAAAATTTACAGGCAGCCTGATCTTGTCAGGAAGTGCATCAAAGCTGAGGTGAAAAAGATACTAGATGGGAGTCATTGAGCCTTCAGGCCCTTGGGCTAGTCCTGTAGTCCTTGTCCAAAAAACCCACTCTCGGAATGGTAAAAAAGGGATGAGGTTCTTTGTGGACTATAGAGGTCTCAATACAGTAACCCAAACAAATGCTCATTGTAGTAGAGTGCCCTCTATTTACCATGGTTAACCCCACTCCACTTTTTGCCTGATTTCAGTATGTTTTGACTGTGTTCACTGGGATCCTGCTAACCAGGACCCCAGTGACTGTGCTCTCTCCCTCTAAATTTGGTTGCATGTGACTTCACACACACCACATTTGGCATACTGGTGGCCCCATGTAAGTCCCTGGTATATGGTACCCAGGTACCCTGGACATTGGGGCACCAGAGGTTCCCCATAGGCTGCAGCATGTACTATGCCACCCAAGGGAGCCCATGTAAAATGTGTCTGCAGGCCTGCCATAGCAGCCTGCATGAAAAGGTGCATGCACCCTTTCACTTCAGGTCACTGCACCAGGTCACTGTAAGTCACCCCTATGGTAGGCCCTCCTAGCCCAGAGGGCAGGGTACAGGTACCTTCGTGTGAGGGCACCCCCTACATGAGCAGAGGTGTCCCTATGAACTCCAGCTCAATTTTCCTGGACTTCTTAAGTGCGTGGACGCCATGTTAAGTGTGCACTGGACACAGGTCACTAACTGTGTCCAGCGACATAATGGTAAATCCGAACCTGGGCATGTTTGGTATCAAACATGTCGGAATCATACCCCAATACTGTTGCCAGTATTGGTTGTATGATTCCTTGCACTCTGGGGGCCCCTTGGAGGACCACTAGCAATGCTCCTACCAGTCTCCTGGGGTTTTCTGGGGAGCCCGCTCTGCTGCCAACTCCCAGACAGGTTTCTGCCCTCCTGCTACTTAACCAGCTCAGGCAGAACAAATGATTTCCTGTGGTAGAGGGAGGTAACAGCCTCTCCCTTGGAAATAGGTGTTACATGGCTTGGGAGGGGTAGCCTCCCCAAGCCAACAGTATGCTTTGAAGGGCACATTTGGTGCCCTCCTTGCATGAACCAGTTTGCACCAGTACAGGGACCTCAAGTCCCCGTTTTGGCACAAAACTGGACAAAGGAAAAGTCCTGTCCATCACCACCCCATGGGTGTTACCCAGAGCTCCTCCAGGTGGGCACTTGGTTCTGCCATCTTGAATCAAAGGTGGGCAGAGGCCCCTGGAAATATCTGAATGGCTAGGCAAGGTAGATGATGGCACCGCCCCCTCATGATAGGTGGGTCACCCTGCTAGTTGACCAGTCCCCCTTCCTGGGCTATTTAGGGTCTCCTCTTGGGCGGGTCCTCAGATTTGATGTGCAAGATTCCAGCAGGACTCCTCTGCATCATTCACTTCACCTTCCGGCCACTGAAACTGCAACTGGACCCTCCACGAACCGACAATCTGCACCTACAGCGACAACTCTGCAACATTGTTTCTCTGACTCCTTCCAGCAACTGCAAAATTTCCCCAGCTGTGCATCCTCTCAGGGTGACGAGTCTTCAGTCTGCACAGTCTGCACAAGAAGCAAGAAGAAATCGCCCTTGGAGTAAAGGAGTCACTCCCCTGCATCCGCACACACCAACTGTAATGACTACCGGCTGCATGGATCTCCTGTCCTCTAGAGCTGCATGGATCATGCATCACGTGTGATGGTCTGGAGTGGTCCCCTCTACCAGCTGTCCAACTTGGGAGAAGGTGGGCCCTTGCCTCTCCTTGAAGGACAGTACCACTGTGCACTGCGACTCTTGCAGCTACCTAGGCTTGTTTGTTCATCCTCCCAGGGATCTTCAGGCTCTGTGTAGCCCCGGCCCCCAGCACTCCTTCCTGCAAAGCCTCCTGTCTGCTTCTCCAGTGACATGGGACTACCCTTCAGGTGTGCTGAGTGGGCCTCACTGCTACTCCTGTGCCTGCTGACAGTGGGTTGCCTGTGGGGACTGCCTCCTCTTCTTGTGACTCTCCCAGCTGCTGAGGGTCACCCCAAACTTACATCCTTGGGTCGAGCCCCTTGGACCTTCCTGATCCTTTTCAGCCTTACAAACCTTTTTCTCTGACTCTTGCATTTGCCAAGGCTTGTTTTTGGTTTTCCAGCACCACTGACCAACTGTATCTCAACCGCAGAGGTGAGACATCACTTGCATCACTTCTGGGACTCCTCTTCGGCTCCTGTGCAGCACTGCTGACCCTCTTCGTCCAGCGTCGACCTGGTCCTTCATCTACAGAAGAAAATTAGTTACTTACTGTAACTGTAATTCTCCAGTATTTGAATCTTTCATAGATTCACATGCTTGAATCATTCACCGTCATCGAGATGAGAGTCCCCGGTACATTATAATAGCAATGTAATGATAACTGTAGTGTATAAAGGCCTCCCACTTTAGTAATCTATCCTTGTCAATTTGAGAAAAGAGACTAAACCTAGGCTGGTCTGTGCAGGGGTTTTCCTGCAGCCTTGTGACAATAATCAATTGCACTAGATATCCATATCGCAATCCCCCGTTTGGAAAGCGGGTGGCCTTTCCTAGGGGTGCTGAATGCCACGAACAGTTGATTTGATTTTCTAAAGTCTTTCGTCTTGTCCACATAAAACCTGAGACATCTTTTGACATCCAAGGAACGAAGAGCCTGTTCCGCCGGTGTTGAAGGATTTGGAAAATACAACTTTAGCACTACTGGCTGATAAATGTGGAAATCCGAAGAATTGCGACTTTCCATGACAGGAATTTTAAGTCTTCCCTGTGTATAGGCTTGAATGGATGTTTCATTAATTGGGACAAAACTATGTTAAGTTGCCAAGACGGCGGTGGTGGTCTGACTGGTGGGAAAGAACAAAAAAGTCCTTTAAGAAACTGTTTGATAACCATTGTCGACCTAAAAGATGGTGAGTTCTCCGATCGCCTATAATGGAAAATTGCAGCCAAGTGGACTCTAATTGAAGCATTCGCCAAACCTGCTCTAGCTAAATGGAGAAGATAAGATAGTATCTGCTCTGTCGATGAGAGGGAATTGGTGCGCTTGAGCTTGTTTGCATCATATGCAAAACTTTTCCATTTAAGGCAATAAGATCTGTTGGTACTATCCGCTGCAGCTCTGGCAAGGATGACTCTACAGTCCGAGGGAATGTTTAAATGGGCGAATTCATGGTGTTCAGGCGCCAGGCTGTCAAATTAAGCAATGGTGGATTCGGTTGGAAAATTCGACCATTGCTCATTGTTAGCAGGTGTGGTGTTACTGATAGAGGGATGCTGTGGCTCTCTGAAAGGAGAAGCAGCTCAGTATACCAATGCTGCTGAGGCCATACCGGTGAATCAGAAGAATTTTGCAGTGCTTGTTCTTGATCTTGGCTAGAACTCTCGGAGTGAGGGGAATGGGAGGTAAGGCGTAAGCATAAATTCTTGGCCATGCCATTGAAAACGCATTCCTCCAAGAGCCCAGATGGGGATCCCGACTTCCAAAGTATTGGCATTTTGCATTTTGGGGAGTGGCAAAGAGATCCAGGTTTGGCTTGCCCCATTGAGAGAAAATGTGACCTAGCACTCTCTGATCTAGAACCCATTCGTGGTTGGATGTTGTCAACCTGCTGAGAGAGTCCCCTATGACATTCTGAGTGCCCGGTACATGCTCTGCCTGAAGATGCACTCCTTGTAGGATGGACCAGTTCCAGATATGTTGAGATTTTCGTGATAAGAGCAGAGATCTGCTCCTCCGCTTGTTGATATAGTGCATTGTTGGAGTGTTGCCCGTACGAATGAGTGTCGAAAAGTTCCTTATCTTTGGCAGGAAAGCTCGAAGCGCTAGGCAAACTGCTTTTAATTTGAGATAATTGATAAGGAAAGTCTTTTGATGTGACTTCCACCTGCCTCTGACCCATAAGTCGTGAAGAAAGGCTCCCCAACCTTCCAGAGATACGTCGGTTGTAATCACCCACGGGACTGGCTGAGGGAGGAAAGGGAGACCCACTGACATGAGATTCCTAAGTCCATTAAGACAGAGATGTTATCATGGATTTTGTCATTTTAATTACATCATTGAAAGACCCTTTGGACTGCGTCCACTGATTGTCTAGTTACTCTTGAAGGGGTCGCATTCTGAAACAACAGAATGGCACAAGTGGGATGCAGGAAGACATCATTCCTAACAGGGGCTTGAGAAGCAAACTGAAACAGACTTTCTTTTTGGAACCACTCTGGCCAAGGAAATTCGTTTTTTCTGTCTCTCCCTTGTAGGAGCTGCCTTATTGTTGGATGTGTCCAGAACTGCACCCAGAAAAGTAATTCTTTTCAGAGGTTGAAAAGTTGATTTGCTGTGGTTGATAGTTAGGCCTAATTTTCCAAACAGCTCTACACAGGCCTTTATTGCTCTCTGCGCCTGCAACCTAGACTTGGCCTTGATGAGCCTAGATATGGAAACACTTGATGTTTGTGTCTTCTGTGGAAAGCTGCAACTGGAGCTAGGTATTTGGTGAAAATTCTGGGGACAGATTTCAGGCCGAAAGGAAGAACTTTGAACTGGAAATGCTCTTCGGCTACCATGAATCTGATAAATTTCCTGTTGGATGGTTGTATAGGTATGTGGAAGTATGCGTCCCAGAGATCCTGAGTGGAGATATAGGGGGTCATTCTGACCCTGGCGGTAAAATCCACCAGGGCCAACGACCGCGGGAGCACCGCCAACAGGCTGGCGGTGCTCCCATGGGCATTCTGACCGCGGCGGTACAGCCGCGGTCAGAAACGGAAAACCGGCGGTGTACCGCCGGTTTCCCGCTGCCCTGGGGAATCCTCCATGGCGGCGCTGTTTGCTACGCCGCCATGGGGATTCCGACCCCCATACCGCCATCCTGTTCCTGGCGGTTTTGGCTGCCAGGAACAGGATGGCGGTAAGGGGTGTCGTGGGGCCCCTGGGGGCCCCTGCAGTGCCCATGCCAATGGCATGGGCACTGCAGGGGCCCCTGTAACAGGGCCCCACAAAGATTTTCAGTGTCTGCCAGGCAGACACTGAAAATCGCGACGGGTGCAACTGCACCCGTCGCACCCCTTCCACTCCGCCGGCTCCATTCGGAGCCGGCATCCTCATGGAAGGGTGTTTCCCGCTGGGCTGGCGGGCGGCCTTCTGGCGGTCACCCGCCAGCCCAGCGGGAAACCCAGAATACCTGCGGCAGTCTTTTGACCGCGCAGAGGTATTCTGGCGGTCCCAGCCAGGCCGGCGGCTTCCGCCGCCGCCCGGGGTCAGAATGACCCCCATAATCTCCAGAATTGAGAAGGGAAAGAATATTGTTTAAAGTAATCATACAGAATGACTGTTTCTTGAGGTAAGTATACAGGTCTCTGAGGTCCTAGATTGGATGCCATTCCTTACATTTCTTCTGGACCAGGATGAAACATGAATAGAACCCCCTCTTTTTGTCCTGAACAGGAACCTTTTCTATAGCTCCCTTCTGGAGCATCGTTCGGACTTCTTCTCTGAGAAGATTTAGGTG
Source organism: Pleurodeles waltl (assembly GCF_031143425.1). Lineage (NCBI taxonomy): Eukaryota > Metazoa > Chordata > Amphibia > Caudata > Salamandridae > Pleurodeles > Pleurodeles waltl. The sequence goes on along the minus strand of NC_090445.1, from coordinate 1,510,193,193 downwards.
TTTTGAATTGCATGGAGGAGGTCTTGCTGGTGGAATTTGTAGGAACTCTAGTGTATGGCCAAACTGGATAAGGTTTAGCACCCATTGGTCCGCATTAATTTTTGCCAGTTGTGAAAATATTGGGAAATTCTTCCTTCTATTTTTGAATTTGAGGAAAGATATGTAGACGGAGGTAGTGAGAAGTCATTGCCTGCATCCTGCTTCCCTTGTTTGTCGTCCTGCTCTTGCTCTTTGTGTGGTCCCAGTATATGAGGCCTGTGGAGGCTGCCTCTGTTGGTATTGAGGACAAAAGGATTTGTAAGCCGAGGAGAAAGATGGCTATTTATATTGCTGAAATCCCCCTCTGAAGGATGGATATCCCCATCCTCTGGCCCGAAAGGGCTGTTTCTAAATTGTAGGGGCCCAAGGGACTTGGCTGCGTCCGTACCAGTTTTTATAGTCTGGTTGGCATCATAAATGTGTTTCCCAAAAAAGGCTTCTCCATCAAAAAGCAAGTCGAGAATTTTGTTTGCACTTCAGGTCTAAAAGAAGTTGCATGAAGCTAACCCTTCCTCCTTAAAACAGCAGCACCTGCCAGCTGTTGAAAAGCCGTGGTAGCAATATCCATCGCACAGTCGATGACTTCATCCAAAGTCCTTTCCCCCTCCTGCAGTATTTTGCTTGCTTCTGTCTTTGAATCTTCCGGAAGTTGGTCTAGTTAAGGAGCAATGTCTGCCCATAGCTGCCTGTCGTATCTGCCTATTACAGCTAATGAATTTGGTGCCCTTACCATAAGAGAAGACATTAGGGAGAAGAGCTTTCATATATTATCACATCTTCTTCCTTCTAGATCTGTGCTGCGCTGCCTGAGTAATAACTGAGTCCAATTTGGGGTGTCCAGTTAGGCAGACTGGGGGATCGTCTGGTGCCTTATATTTCTTATCTAAGCAAGGCAAGACCCCAGTAACAGTAGCAGAATTTTTCATTACCTTTAGCCCCTCCCCATATGTAGTAAACTATTGTAGGAAGTTGGCCTAGTGTGTGGTGGGTACCTATGTCCAGGTCCAAGTAGCCCCTCTTAGTGAAGTGTAGTCAGTGTCTAGAAGCCAGGCTCTCTAGAGATAGCTGTGGATGAGTAGCCAAGTCTTATCTTGGAGACATGCAAAGCTCATGTAATACCACTATTCACAAAGCACTCTCACACATGAAAGAAAACACTCAGTTGTACAAAAATAAAGGTACTTTATTTTTAGGACAGATCACCACAAAATACTAGACAGGTAACCCACCCTTAGGAGGTAAGTCAAAGGTGCTTAGATACTTGGCAGGTGCCAGTGTATCGATTAGCTCATTTGCCCTAAGAATAGGGTGGGCATCAGTCTTGATGACTGTGTTAAGCCCTCTGTAATCAACACAGAACTTCATCTCTCTTTTTCCATTCTGTGAGTGAGGGCTGTGCACCAGCACCACTGGGCTAGCCGAGGGGCTGTCAGGGTGCTCAATCACTCCTAGGTCTAGCATCTGTTGCACTTCAGCTTTCTCTAACATGATCAGGTTGCCTGTAAATTTTACTTTTAACAGGCAAATGGTCCCCAGTATCAATGGTGTATTCACACATGTTGTCTGACCAGATTTCAGAGAAAACAGTTCTAGGAGGTTCCTGCAGTCCTCTTTCTGAGACTCAGAAAGGCAGTCTGCTAGAACAACTCCATCCACTGAGCCATCAGCTGCAGTGGTGAAGAGATCAGGGAGAGTGTCATTCTCTTCTTCTTGTCCCTCATCAGTTGCCATGAGCAGGGTCAGATCAGCCCTTTCATAGTAGGGCTTAAGGGTGTTCACATTAAGCACCCTGAGGGGGCTTCTAGGAGTCCACCAAATAGGTAACCTCACCCTTTTTCTCCACTATAGTGTTGGGACCACTCCAGTTGTCTTGGAGTGCCCTAGGAGCCATAGACTCCAGGACCAACACCTTCTGGCCTTGCTGTACACAGTTAGGACTGCCTTCTGATCATGCCACTGCTTCTGCAGTTCTTGGCTGACTTGAAGGTTTTTAGTGGCCTTTTTTATATACTCAGCCATCCTGGATATGAAGCCTAGTACATAATCTACAATGTACTGTTTAGGGGGCTTGAGAGGTTGCTCCTATCTTTCCCTTATAAGGGCAAGTGGACCCCTAACAGGGTGTCCAAACAGAAGTTCAAAGGAGCTGTAGCCCATTCCCTTCTGAGGCACCTCCCTGTAGGCAAACAAGAGGCATGGCAGTAGGTCATCCCACCTCCTGAGTTTTTCAAAGAGTCCCATAATCATGCCTTTGAGAGTCTTATTGAATCTCTCAACCAAACCATTGGTTTGGGGGTGGTAAGGGGTGGTGAACTTGTAAGTTATACCACATTCATGCCACATGACCTTAAGATATGCAGACATGAAGGTTGTACCTCTGTCTGATACCACCTCTTTTGGAAAGCCCACCCTGGAGAAGATTCCCAGAAGGGCCTTTGCCACTGCAGGAGCTGTAGTGGTCCTTAGAGGTATAGCCTCTGGATACCTGGTGCATGGCCTCCATCTCCAGTATGAATCTGATTCCAGAGGCAGTGGGTGGGTCTAGGGGGCCAACAATATCCACCCCAACCCTCTCAAAGGGAACCCCAACCACTGGTAGTGGAATTAGGGGGGGGGGGTACCATCTGTCTTGCCACTGGCTTGACAGGTGATACAGGAGCAACAAAACTCATTTGTATCTTCAGAAATATGGGGCCAATGAAAGCATGGGACAAGTCTGTCCCAAGTCTTGCTTTGCCCTAGGTGACCTGCCAGGGGTAAGTCATATGCAAGGGTCAACAAAAATTCTCTATACTGCAGAAGTACTACCAACCTCCTGGTGGCACCAGTTTTGGGTTCCCTTGCTTTTATAAGAAGTATAAGAGGTTGTCTTCCCAATACACCTTGTTGGTGCCACTGACATGCCCTGCTTCCTGAAGGACAGTTTGCTGTCATAACCCTTTCAGTGTGGGACAGGTTTGCTGTGCCCTACTGAACTCCTCCCTGGCAGGCCCCCCTGCACCTTCAAGTGCAACTGTGTCAGCTTCCAACTCTTCAGGTGTAGGTTCTACCAAGGGAGTGGATTCCTCCTCATCATAGGGGGAATCCTCACTGGAGGGTGGGGTAGGGGCAATTTGTTGCCCTTTCTTCCCTTGGCTTTGGGAGCCTCTTGTGCAATTGTTTCAGGCTCCAAGATTCCTTTTTCTTTTTGCTTTCTGACCTGAGCCCTGGTCAAAGCAAAAATATGCCCTGGGGTGCCCAGTATTGTTGCATGGTCCTCCAACTCCACTTCCCCCCAAGCTGAAGTCTCCAAGTCATTCTCCAAGAGACACTCTCCAGGTAAGTCTGTGGACACTACAACCTTCTTTGGGACAGTAACCCCCACCCCCAGCTGAAATCAACAACTGCCATGGGGTGGCATTCAGTGTTGTTGTGAGCGTCAGTCTCTTGGTACTGATGACGGAGTACATGTTGCTCAGGAGACACCAGTTTTCCAGTCACCATAGTGACACTGGCACCTGTGTCCCTGTAGGCCTCTGCCTGAACACTATTTATCAAGGTACTTACCCATGTTAAAGGGACAAGCAGCAAGGGTAGCAAAATCAATGCCCCCACCTGAGACTAAAACAGCCTCAGTAGTTTCCCTAACTAAGCCAACCCCCACCACACTTCCAAAAGTGAGCCCAGCTACACCCTTGGAATGGTTATTACAGCCTGACCCACCACTACTGTTGTTACTAGGGGCACTAATGTTAGAGAGAGGTGGTTGTAGTGGTGGGTGGTTCAGTACTTTTCTTAGGGCAGGAGCTCTCTCCTGGCCTATGGCCCTTGTTCTTACAGACATAGCATCAAGGTTTTTTGTTATGGGAAGAGGAAGAGGATTTGGACCCACCCCCAGAGGAATATTGTGGGCCTGATGATTGTTAGTTTTTGTCCTGACCCTTGTCCTGAGCCTCACCTGCTTCCTTTTTCTTGTCTTTGTCACCGCCCCCCCCCCCCACCCGTTTGAGCTTTTATGCTCACCCTTGTTCTGACCCATTTGTCTGCCTTCTTTCCCAATTCCTAGGGAGAGGTCAGAGCTGAGTCTACCAAGTACTGGTGAAACAAATCAGACACACAATTATTGAGAATATGCCCTCTCAGAATTAGATTATACAAGCCCTCAAAGTCATTGACTTTGAGGGATTGTATAATCCGGACAGAGGGCTGGTTACATGGCAGTCCACAAAATCAATCCAATCTTGGGAGGACTCTTTCTTAGTCTCTCTAAACTCGATCCTATACGGTTCAGTAGCGCGACCAAATCCTTCTAGCGGAGTAGATTTAAAAACTGTGTAGTTATCAGCATCCTCCTCTATGACAGTAGGGAGTCTATCTCTCCCCTTGTCAGAGAAGGAGATCCGAAGAATAGCCGCCCACTGTCTCTGGGGGACCTTCTGAACTTTATAGAACCTCTCCAGAGCAGCAAACCACTTCTGGATGTCATCCCCCATCTTGTATGGGGGAACAATCTTGCTAAGGTTTCTAGAATCGAAAGATTCCTTCCCTGACCCTAGGTTTTCTGAAACCAAAGCTGCTGCCACCATGGGGTGCTTACCCCAATCCCTGCCTCTCTCTCTTTACTGCCAAGGCTTCCCTGTCTAGGGCTAGGTGTTGCTGTTACAGCCTCCGCTTGGCCTCCTCCAGCCTCAGTTTCCTGAGCTCCCTATCTAAGGAGTCCTCTTCTGGAGCAGTTTGTGCCCTCAGATACTGAGGTTACATGAGAGTGGCCGGATGAGGATCTGTCCCTAGGCTTACTAACCCTCTGTACTAGTCCTCTGGGAACAAAGGGGGGCATACTAACATAGCCACCCTTGGCACTACCTGTAGTGCTCCCAGCTACACTAGGGGGTTTACTAGATACCTGGTGATCCTCTGAGGGACTCTCCTGACTCATCTCATTGTCCAGACCCTCTCTGTCTAACACTGGGGGGGTCAGAGGCTACATCCCCCCTCTGTCTGCTCCTGGCTACCTGCTTGGTCCTGGTCATCCTGGTGAAGTCCTAGGAGCAGACTCTTATTAGGGTTCCTCCTGGTCTTCAGTTTCCTACTCTTACACGCATCCCTCAGTTCCTGAAAGGTAGGGTTCTCATAGTGAGAACCCATGGGCTGAGATGTGCTAGGTACTAAAGACATGTTAGTGTGATGTAGAGTGGGCCTAACCTCCCTAACTTCTAGTCTCTGTTACTGAAGTTTGGAGCAAGGGCAATGCCTAGCCCCCTTTCTTACCCAAACCCTAGAGACTATGGCCCTCATTACAACCCTGGCGTCGGTGTTAAAGCGGCGGTAATACTGCCAACAGGCCGGCGGTTAAAAAAATTGAATCACGACCACAGTGGAAAATGCCAACATAATCAGCCACTTTAACACTCTGACCGCCACAGTGGTAGCAACAAACACCGCGGCGGTCACCACCAACAGACAGGCAGAAGTCAACGTACCGCCCACTGTATTACAAGGCACCAATCCGCCAGCTTTCCCGGGGCAGTACCAATGACATCAAAAGCACGGCGGAAACTGCACAACGCAGGGGAACCACTCATCTCTCCACACTCCACGAAGAACTAGGACGCCATGGAGCCCGAATTGCAGATCCTACCCATGTTGGTGTATCTACTAATACACCATGGAGTAGAAAGAAGGCGGCGGCGACAACGGTGAGTACTGCACCTAGCACACAGGGGAGGGGAGGAGGGAAAGAGAGTGACACACACACGCGGCACGCAACACCCTCACCCACAACACCATGCACACAAACACATCCAACAACAATACTGATACACCCCGTCACCCCCTGGAAGAACGCAAGGACAAAAGGAAATTAGTCTAAACACTGTTATATTGGAACATTCAGATATATCAAGAGAAAAGCAAATAATCAGTATATACAAATATTTATATTAAGTACACAAGGCCGTACACTGTCCCTTGTAAATTTCCGAGGACCAGTGGTCCCAAAAAGCATGGGCGAAGCCCACACATGACACCTGCCTCAAAATGGAGAGAACACTGCAGGGGCATCAGTTCGAAAAAACACAGGCACCTCAGGGGGAATGGGAGAGGGGGCACCTCAGACGGAAGATGGTACGACGCCACTGCTCCTCGAGGGGGCTCCATGCCCACTGCTTGGTCCTGGGGAGTGCAAAGCCACAGTCTCTCAAGTGGGTGGTTTGTCCACTGCTTGGTCCTGGGGAGTGCAAATCCACAGTCTCTCAAGTCTCACAAGTGGGTGGTTTGCCCACTGCTTGGTCCTGGGGAGCGCAAAGCCACAGTCTCTCTAGTGGGTGGGTTGCCCACTGCTTGGTCCTGGGAAGTGCAAAGCCACAATCTCCCAAGTCTCTCAAGTGGGTGGTTTGCCCACTGCTTGGTCCTGGGGAGTGCAAAGCCACAGTCTCTCAAGTCTCCCTCGTGGGTGGTTTACCCACTGCTTGGTCCTGGGGAGTGCAAAGCCACAGTCTTTCTAGTGGGTGGGTTGCCCACTGCTTGGTCCTGGGGAGTGCAAAGCCACAGTCTCTCAAGTGGGTGGTTTGCCCACTGCTTGATCCTGGGGAGTGCAAAGCCACAGTCTCTCAAGTGGGTGACATGTTCCACTGGTTCTAGAGGGGGCTTTGTGCCTAGAGTGCGTCATCCTGCCAAGGATTGGGTGAGTGGATGTATCTCTCCACTGGTTTTGGAGGGGGCTTTGTGGCCAGAGTGCTTCATCCTGCCAAGGACTGGGTGAGTGGATGTATCTCTCCACTGGTTCTGGAGGGGGCTTTGTGCCCAGAGTGCTTCATCCTGCCAAGGATTGGGTGAGTGGATGTATCTTCCACTGGTTCTGGAGGGGGCTTTGTGCCCAGTGATGCTGCACCTGGGGTGTGGCAGTTAACCTCCTCTCACCTGGATGTCTGAGCCACGCGATGTACCTGGAACAGGTAGCATGATACTCCATGGAGGCAGAGCCACACTCCATCCTGCGGCGACTTAGGCTGCCTACTGCTGGTCATGCCAATGCTGGAGGTGGTGCCTCAAGTGGCATGTCCAGGGTCCAGGACGTCCCCTGCAGCCTCGGACAGTTGCCCAATGGTGATGCTGCTGACGTCCGACAGAGTGGTACCGGCTGGGAACGTGGCGGTGTAGATGTTGGTGCAGGTGGCTGTGGCGGAGATGCTGCCGGTGCTAGCCGTGGTGCAAATGTCTGTTGAGGTGGAGGGAGGCACCATACCATCTCCTGCAGCCTCGGATGGCTGATCCTTGGGGAGGATTCTGCAGACTGACATTGTGGCAGCGGCGGGGCAGGTGGCAGTCGTTGTGGCGGTGGTGACTGTTGTACAGGTCGCTGCCATCCCCGACCAAATGGTGGTCACCAGCCCCTCACCAGGAGGCATCGTGCCCTGAGGTGACTTGCCCTTTGTCTTGTGGCCCTTCCCCACCTTGGCAGTCGCTGCAGGGACATTGGCACTGTCCTCTCTGTGTTTGGGCAAGGCCTTGCTGGGTGGGTAGTGTGACTTTCCCCTTATGGAAGCTGGGCCCTTTTTTACCTTTGCAGGTGGCAGAATAGGGTGGTCCTTCATATCTGTAGGTTGCACACTGGCAGCTCTGACGGGTGCCCCCTTCGATCCACCCCGACTTCCACGGATCACAGCAGATGTGGTGGCCGGGGTGCTGGGCTGGGATCTAGACATCCTGGCCTTAGGGGACGGACGGGGGGGGAGGTGTAGGGAAGAGATTCAAGTTAGCTAGGAAAAGTTTTTTTTATACACTGGGTTGGGAAGATGGAGGGGGTGTGGGAGTGGAGGAAGAGGTAGTGGTTGTAGGAGGTGTATGTCTGCTGAGTTTGGGTGAAGGTGCATGGGCTGGAGGCTGTTGTGAGGTGGATGGCTGTTGAGTGGGTGTGTGTCTGCGTTTGTGTACTTTGGGAGGAGGGCTCACAGACACACTGGGAGTGGACACAGGGGACATGTGAATGGTAGTGGGGGTGGTGATTGCACGTGAGCAATGTGTTGTGATGGGCGGGCTGGTGATGGAGGCAGTGGCTGATGATGTAGTGCATGCAGGTGTGAGTGGAGATGAGACTGGGAGGAAGGTGGAGGACATGGAGGAGGGTGACACAGTGGAGGAAGTGGATCTTGGTATGTGTGCATGGGTCTGGTGCTTGTGTGAGTGCAAGGGGGATGTGTGGCGCTTATGTTTTCCTGAACCACCTTTGTCTGTTGATGTGTGTGCATGCTGGTCTGATGGTGTGCTTGGGACAGGCTGAGGTAGAGGGGATTGGGTCTGGGTAGTGGAAGTTGGAGGGGGAGGGGGAGGCTGACACAGGGACAATGGCTGCCATCAGTGCTGAGGCCAGAGCCTGAAATGCTCTCTGTTGGGCCGCCATGCCTGAATGAATGCCCTCCAAGTATGCATTTGTTTTCTGCAAATGCCTCTCGATAACCTGGATGGCATTCAGAATGGTTGACGGCCCAACAGTGAGGGATCTCAGGAGGTCAATAGCCTCCTCACTGAAGGCAGCAGGGCTGACTGGGACAGGGCTTGAGGTGCCTGGGGCGAAGGAGATGCCCACCCTCCTGGGTGAGCGGGCACGGGAAACACACTGAGGGGCTGCAGGGAGGGCGGTGCTGGTAGTAGGGGTGGCAGCTGTACCTGTTGTTGGGGTGGGCACAGAGGTGTCCGCCACCATCAGAGAGCTTCCATCAGAGGAAGAGTCACTGTCACTGGTCTCCTCTCCTGTCCCAGTCGTGGAGCTCCCCTTGCCCTCCGTCCCACTGGTGCCTTCACCCTCTGTGGATTCACCCTCCTGGGCCATGTGGGATGCAGCTTCCTCCGTTGCCGGTGCCTCTCCTCCTCCGCCAGATGATGCTAATGCACACAAGGACAGGGTGACGAAACATGAAGGGGGGAAGACAGAGGACACACATGGTCAATGCCAGCAACACCACTACCGTTGGTGGACACAACATATACAGAGCTGCCCTGTGCACTAGGCCTTGCCCAACCAGTTACTATGGTAGTCACCAGCCCATGGGGTACAATGCCTAACGCCAACATATGCACACCTGACACCCACAGGACCCCGCACACTAGTAGCTGTCCAATTGTACCAATGGGGTAGGGGTCCTTCTGAGCCTGCAATCAAGGGAGCTACCCTGGCATGACCACCCTGGCCTAGGGGCACCCACAGCGCACCCCCCCACCCAGATCCCTCCTCAACTGCGCAGTCAGCTTTATGACACTTTACTCACCCCCTTGTGGCTGCTGTGATGCCCTCAAGCGCCCATCCAACTCTGGATAGGCCACTGCCAGGATGCGGAACATCAGGGGGGTCATGGTGCGACGGGCACCCCTTCCACATTGGGAGGCCAGCCCCAGCTGGGCCTCCGCCATTTTCTTGCTCCAGCAGCGCAAGTCCTTCCATCTCTTGAGGGAGTGGGTGCTCCGTCTGTGATAAGACCCCCAGGGTCCGCACTTCCTTGGCGATGGCACGCCAAATACCCTTCTTCTGGTGGGCGCTGACCTAGTGAAAAAGTGCAGGAGGAAAGGGAATTACTCACCCGTCTAGACCTTTATACTCATTGGTCACCAGTTCCCACCCATGCCAGACGCACATACACTGACCATCCTCACATGCAGTCCTCAGCTCCCCCCCAACATGTGGATTCCTTCCACACCACTCCAAATAGGCATTGCCCATGCATCATGTTCACAGTGTACTCACCTGTTTGTCTGGAGGACAGTAGAGTAGCGTGTAGTGGGGGAGGACCCCATCCACCAGTTTGTCCAACTCCTCCGCAGTGAAGGCAGGGGCCCTTTCCCCAGACACTGTAGCCATTTTCGCTTCCAGACTCAGGTCACAGCAGCACTTGCAGTGTAGGTCCTCTCCTGTTGATGGTCAGGTATCAAGTAAGTGAACAGATAGAAAATGGCCGTCACGTCCGCGGTGGTGCATACCGTCACCGCCGGAGTACATGGCCATTGGCTCCTGGAACCCATAGGGCCCAATGATAACCAATGCTGAGTTGCGCAGCGGTCTTCAACCGCCTACAGCGACGCTGCTCGACGCCAGCGCAGTTACCTCATTTCCCCTTGTCCCTCCTCACAAGTCAGGCAGCCACCATTTCAGGGGTGAACATGGCATGGTACCTAACTGCGTCACAGCACATTTTGGCACATATACGGACTAACTATTTCACACACAGATTTACTAACATTACGGCAGACACAGTTGTGCAACCTATGTGTAAATGACCCTCTCCTCACCGTTCTCCTCCATAGGCTACAACCGCTGGGGCAGATGATGAGATGGCGGCATCCTCCGGTGTATAGACCCTTGGTGGACCTGTCGACAATAGAAGACAGACACATCATAATCACATACAGACTTGATCGTGCCACAATCCAAGACCTGTGTGCCCAATGATGACCTGATGTCATCTATCCGCCAGCCCACAGGAATTCCCCCTCTAGTGCAGGTCCTGTCAGTGCTCTATTTCCTGGCAAGTGTCTCCTTTCAAACTACAGTGGCCATGGCATCAGGGATGTCTCAGCCAACGTTTTATAACGTGTTGACCAGAGTTTTGTCTGTCCTGCTGAAACACATGCGCAGCTACATCGTGTTCCCCGGTGGAGGATTTGCCCACAGTGAAAGCTGACTTCTATGCCCTGGGACATATCTCCAACCTCATTGGTGCCATTGATGGTACACATGTGGCATTTGTACCCCCCCCCCCGCAGAAATGAACAAGTGTACAGAAATAGAAAAAGATACCATTCGATGAATGTGCAAATGGTGTGTTTGGCAGACCAGTACATCTCCCATGTGAATGCCAAGTATCCTGGCTCTGTGCATGATGCCTATATTTTGCGGAATAGCAGTATCCCTTATGTGATGGGCCAACTCCAGAGGCACCGGGTGTGGCTAATAGGTGAACCCAAGGTCCCCACATAGTATGAGTAGGTGTCTAGATATGGGTTAGTCCCTAAGGGTTAGTGTGTGTCTATCAGGTATCCCTCGACATTTGCAGGTGACTCTGGTTACCCCAACCTCTTATGGCTACTGACCCCAGTGAGGAATGCCAGGACAAGGGCAGAGGACCGCTACAATGAGGCACATGGGCGAACTACGCATATTATTGAGAGGATGTTCGGCCTCCTGAAGGCCAGATTCCGGTGCCTCCATCTCACAGGTGGCTCCCTATACTACTCACCAAAGAAGGTGTGCCAGATAATCGTGGCATGCTGGTTGGTGCACAACCCTGCCTTGAGATGCCAGGTGCCTTTTCTGCTGGAGGATGAGCTTGGTGATGGTCTTGTGGCAGCGGTGGAGCCTGTGGACAGTGAGGAAGAGGAGGCAGAGGAAGAAAATATTGACAACAGAATGAACATCATCATGCAGTACTTCTAGTGACACACAGGTAAGAGACTGTAACTCCTCACATTTCAGAATACTGTAGGACATTGTACATGTCAGCCTCTTCACCTCTGTCTATGGACACTGACGGTTCTCTTTGGATTTACTTTTTGCAGATCTGGGTACCACAATCTGCCTTCTGCTATATGTACTGCTGGCCAACAACTGTCATACATTGGTATGAGTAAATTAACATTTACATTGCTATTTGTTGCTAATGTTGTAATAATACATTTGTGAAAGATCAGACTGACTCCAGATTGCTTTGTGATTAAAGGGTGCTTATTTAGGGACTAATGAGTATAGGGGTATGTGCAAGGGGCTCGGGTAATGGTGGAGGAAGGTCCATAGTAGAGTCCAGTCTCTTGGTATCACAGGTGCATTGTCCAATGGGGCATAGGAAGGGGAGTAATGGAAGATCTAGGTGGACAGGGTGACAGAGTGGGACAGAAGGGTGACAATCAGGAGAGTGTTATTTCCTGGCGGGGGTCTTGGCAATGTTCTCTGTCTTTTGCATGGATCGCAGGGACCGTTTGTGGGGTGGTTCTCCTTCTGCAGGGGATGGGGTGCTGGTGGCCTGTTGGTCCTGTGGCGGGGTCTCCTGTCCACTAGCACTGGCGGAGGTGGAAGGCTGTTTATCCGTTTGGCTAGTGTCAGGGGCCCTTTGTTGTGCCACTGCCTCCCTCATGGTCTTGCCCATGTCAGCCAGCACCCGTGCTATGGTGACCAGGATGGTGTATATTTTGGTGAGGTCATCCCTGATCCCTATGTCGTGTCTCTCCTGCAGCCGCTGGCTCTCCTGAAACTTGGCCAGTACCCTGCCCATGGTCTCCTGGAAATGGTGGTATGCTCCCATGATGTTGGAGAGTGCCTCGTGGAGAGTGGGTTCCCTGGGCCTGTCCTTCCCCTGTCGCACAGCAGTCCTCCCAGTTTCCCTGTTGTCCTGTGCCTCTGTCCCCTGAACCGTGTGCCCACTGCCACTGACCCCAGGTCCCTGATCGTCCTGGGTTAGTGGGTTTGCCTGGGGTCCCTGTAGTGGTGGACACACTGCTGATTGACGTGTCCTGGGGACAGTGGCATGGGCCCGCTGGGTGTGTGCTGTGCTGGTGTTTCCTGAGCGGGGAGGTTCTGTGGTGGTTTGGGGCTGTGGCAGGGGAACCGACTGTCCAGAGGTCCCAGATGGGTCAGGCTGGTCATCCTGATCCAGGCGTGCGGAGCTGCTGTCATCACTCTGGGCCTCTTCTGTGGGGGGACTGGATATGGCTGGCACCTCCTGTCCAGTGACGTTGGGTAGGGGTCCTGTTGGGATGTAAATGCATTGTTATTGTATCTGTGTGTGCCATCGTGTGCAATGTGTGTGTTCCCCTGCATTAATGTGATAGCACTGTCGCCTTGGCCTTGTGTGATTGGTGATTATGTGGGTTGGGTGAGTCTCTCTACTGGGCATGCTGTGGTGATGGGTGTTCATGCAGGTCTGTGATGGGGGTCCATGCATTGTTGTTGCATGCTGGTCTTGGTATTAGGTTGGGTGGGTTGTGATGGTGGGGTATATGTGAGGTGTTGGAGTGATCGGTGTGAGGGTAGGGGTAGGGGTTTGTGATGGCATTCAGGTAGGGTGGGGGGATGAATTAGTAAAGATTTGACTTACCAGAGTCCAGTCCTCCCGATACTCCTGCGAAGCCCTCAGGATGCATGATCGACAAGACTTGCTCCTCCCATGTTGTTAGTTGTGGGGAGGAGGTGGGGGTCTACCGCCAGTCCTTTGTACAGCAATCTGGTGTCTTGATACCACAGAACGTACCTTGCCCTGTAGGTCGGTCCACCTCTTCCTGATGTCATCTCTGGTTCTGAGATGTTGTCCCACTGCGTTGACCCTGTCGACGATTCTCCGCCGTAGCTCCATCTTCCTTGCAATGGAGGTCTGCTGCACCTGTGATCCGAATAGCTGTGGCTCTACACGGATGATTTCCTCCACCATGACCCTGAGCTCCTCCTCAGAAAAGCTGGGGTGTCTTTGAGGTACCATGATGTGGTGTGAGTGATGTGTGAGGTGATGTGTGGGGTGATGTGTTGGGGTGTGTGCTGCGAGGTGAGTGGATGATGTATGTGTGATGGTGTTCTTTGGATGATGGTGTGGTCTTTGCTTTTCTCTCTCTCTTCTTCAAATTTTTTCGCTGTAAGGGGTTGTGGGTAATGTGGGTGTGTGTTTTATAGTGGTGTGGGTGTGGTGTGTGTATGTGTCTCAGGTGTGTGTATTTTGAATTGTCCAATGTGGTGTGGTTTTGTAAGTGTGTGTATTTTGAGCACGGCGGGTTGTACCGCCAATGGTTTACCGCAGTTGAAAGACCGCTGCGGTGATTCGTGGGTCGTGATACTGTGGGCGTATTCCTGTTGGCGTGACGGTGTGGGTTTTGCTATCGCCAGTTTATCACTGACCTTTGGTGTGGCGGACTTGTGTGGGTGTCTGTATAGTGGCAGATTTCTCTGTGTGGGTCTTAATACCCGTAGCGGAATACCATGCGGTCACGGTATGTTGGCGGCCAACGGCACAGCGGTAAGCGGGATTTTCCGCCAGGGTTGTAATGAGGGCCTATGTGCTGACACTAGGTGTATGTGTATATCCCTAGCTAGTAAGTGGTCCTTCCTATGGAAAGTACCAAGTGACAAAGTGGTAAGGCAATTGAAAGTGCTCTACCCCACCGCCGCACCACCAATGTAGGAAGCTGGCCTGGTGTGTGGTGGATACCTATGGTACTTACACCTTATGCCCGGTCCAGGTATCCCCACTTAGTGAAGTATTGGCAGGGTCTAGAAGCCAGGCTCTTTATATGTAGCGGTGGATGAGCAGCCAAGGCTTATCTAGGAGACATGCAAAGCTCATGCAATACCACTGTAGTCACACAGCACTTACACACATGAAAGAAAACACTCATGTAGGAAAATGCCTCTCATGGCATGGTTACCCCTAACTTTTTGCCTTTTGTTTATGCTAGTTATGATTGAAAGTGTGTTGGGACCCTGCTAACCAGGCCACAAAACCAGTGTTCTTTCCCTAAACTGTACCTTTGTCTCCACAATTGGCACAGCCCTGGCACATAGATAAACCCCTTGTTTACCAAGGACCCTGTGGCCAGGGAAGGTATCTATGGGCTGCAGCATGTATTATGCCACCCTGGGGAACCCTCATTCAGCACATGCACACTGCCTCACAGCTTGTGTGTGCTGGTGGGGGGAAAAATGACTACATCTACATGGCACTCTCCTCAGAGTGCCATGCCCACAACCCACTGCCTGTGGCATAGGTAAGTCACCCCTCTAGCAGGCCTTACAGCCCTAAGGCAGGGTGCACTATACCACAGGTGAGGGCATAGTTGCATGAGCAATATGCACCTACAGTGTCTAAGCCAAATCTTAGACATTGTAAGTGCGGGGTAGCCATAAAGAGTATATGGTCTGGGAGTCTGTAAAATATGAACTCCACAGTTCTATAATGGCTACACTGAATTCTGGGAAGTTTTGAATCAAACTTCTCAGTAGGATAAATCTACATTGATGCCAGTGTGGGATTTATTGAAAAATGAACACAGGGGGCATCTTAGAGATGCCCCCTGTATGCCAGTCTAACTCCTAATGTTAGGCTGACCAGTTCCTGCCAGCCTGCCACATCCAGACGGGTTTCTGGCCACATGGGGTGAGTGCCTTTGTCACTCTGTGGCAAGGAACAAAGCCTGCACTGGGTGGAGGTGCTTCTCACCTCCCCCTGCAGGAACTGTAACACTTGGCGGTGAGCTTCAAAGGCTAGTATTACAGGGCCCCAGGGCACTCCAGCTAGTGGAAATGCACACCCCTCCGGACACAGCCACCACTTTTGGCGGCAAGTCCGGAGGAGATAGTGAGAAAAACAAGGCGGAGTCACCCACCAGTCAGGACAGCCCCTAAGGTGTCCTGAGCTGAGGTGACCCCTACCTTAAGAAATCCTCCATCTTGTTTTGGAGGATTCCCCCAATAGGAACAGGGATGTGCCCCCTCCCCTCAGGGACGAGGCACAAAGAGGGTGTAGTAAGCCTCTAGGACAGTAGCCATTGGCCACTTCCCCCAGACCTAAACACACCCCTAAATTGAGTATTTAGAGGTGACCCTGAACCCAGGAAATCAGATTCCTGCAACCTGAAACAAGAAGAAGGACTGCTGACCTGAAAGCCCCGCAGACACGACGGAGACGACAACTGACTTGGCCCCAGCCCTACCGGCCTGTCTCCAGACTCAGAGAACCTGCACAGCGACGCATCCAGCGGGACCAGTGACCTCTGAGGACTCAGAGGACTCACCTGCACCTAAAGGACCAAGAAACTCCAAAGAAACCATCTTAAAAGAGACTCCAGCCTCGCTCCGGAAGCGTGAGCCTCACACTCTACACCTGATGCCCGGCTCGAGTTCAGGAGAACCAACACCGTAGAGAGGACCCCTAAGGGACTCCAACGACTTGGACACCCTGTGTCGACCTCCCTGCACCCCCCACAGCGACGCATGCAGAGAGCGTCCAGAGGCTCCCCCTGACCACGACCGCCCGTTAACAAAGGAACCTGACGCCTGGACAAAGTACTGCACCCGCAGCCCCCAGGACCAAGAGGAACCAACCACCAGTGCAGGAGTGACCAGCAGGTGGCCCTCATCCTAGCCCAGTTGGTGGCTGGCCCGAGTAGCCCACCTGGGCCCTGCCTGCATCGTCAGAGTGACCCCTGTGTCCCTCCACTGCTTTCAACGCAAAACCAGACACCTACTTTGCACACTGCACCCAGCCACCCCTGTGCCGCTGAAGGTATATTTTGTGTGCCTGTGTGTGTGTCCCCAAGTGCTCTACAAAACCCCCCTGCTCTGCTCCCCAAGGATGCAGGTACTTACCTGCTAGCAGACTGGAACCGGAGCAACCCTGTTCTCCATAGGTGCCTATGCTATTTGGGCCCTACTTTGACCTCTGCACCCGACCGGCCCTGTGTTGCTGGGTGTTTGGGGTTGACTTGAACCCCCAATGGTGAGCTGCCTATGCCCAGGAGACTGAACTTGTAAGTGCTTTACTTACCTGAGAAACTAACCAATACTTACGTCCTCCAGGAACTGTTGATTTTTGCACTGTGTCTACTTTTAAAATAGCTTATTGCCATTTTTGCCAAACTGTGTATCTTACTGTTTTAATTCAAAGTTCCATACTTATCTGTGTGAAGTACCTTACAATGTATGTATTTACCTAAATTCTGAATATTGTGGTTGTAAAATAAATTAAGAAAATAATATTTTTCTATATTAAAACCTACTGGCCTGGAGTTAAGTCTTTGAGTGTGTGTGCTCACTTATTGCCGGAGTGTACAACAAAGGCTTAACACTACCCTCTGATAAGCCTACTGCTCGACCACACTACCACAAAATAGAGCCTTAGTATAATCTAATTTTGCCACTATCAATCTCTAAGGGGACCCTTGTACTCTGTGAACACTATTTCTCACTTTGAGATAGTATATACAAAGCCAAGGGCCAGATGTACCAAAGGATTTTACCCATTCTGTGTCTATGGGAAAAAGCTTTCGTACATCTGGCCCCAACTTCCTACAACTCAGTTGTACAAAAATAAAGGTACTTTATTTTTGGGACAGAGCAACACAAAATACTAGACAGGTAATCCACCCTTAGGAGGTAAGTAATACAGTAAATATATAAACTAGCAATCAGAAACAGGCATAGAAAAGGTTAGAAAACAGTGCAAATAGCAATAACCAATCATGACCCTAGCACAAACCATATACTAAAAAAATGGAATGCGAACAAGGTACCCCCCACCTAGGTAAGAAAAATGTGTAGCGGGGAGCTGGGGATATCAGAAAACTACAAAACTAATTGACATAGTACCCCCAGCGACCAGGAATGCAGGAGTAAAAGACTGGATTTTCCCAAAACCACTCAAAAGGAGGAAAAGAAGACACCCAGAGAAGACTGCAAGAAAACCAGCGGTGGATTCCTGAAGACAGAAGACCTGTGGAGAGAGGGGACCAAGTCCAAGAGTCACAGTGGAGTCCAGGAGGAATAGGAGCTACTACCCAACCAGCTGTGGATGCAGTAGTTGGGCGATGATGATGAAGGTCGGTACTGCAGCCCTAGAGCTGGAGAAGAGTTCCTGATGGATGCAGATGAAGCCCCCGGCTGGAAGGAAGATTGCAGATGGGTGTTGGTGCAGGAATTCCACCAACAAGCCTTGGCAAAGGTAAACTTGCAGGTAGTGGAAAAGAGATGCTGATGGGGACCAACAAGGCCCAGGAGGACTCAACCCACGATGGGAAGTCACAGGGGACCCTCAGCATCGCAAAGAGTCCACAGGAGCAGAGGCAGCACCCACAGGAGTCCATCAGGATGGGGACCCAGGGGTTGCAGTAGGAGCCCATGCAGCACTACAAAAGAGTATCCTACGCCGCAGGAGAACCACACAGGAGGCTGTGCTTTACAGGATGGAGTGCTGGGGCCTGGACTACACGTCGCATGAAGATCCCTTGGAGGAGATGCAAACAAGCCTTGGTAGCAGCAAGAGACGCAGTACACGGGGGTACTGTCCTGCGTGGGAAGGCAAGGGCTTACCTCCACCAAAGTTGGACAGCAGACAGAGAGGACCAAGGGGACTACTTCGGACTGCTGCTTGTCGTAGGTGCCTGAGGTTGCAGAGAAGTGACTCCTTCACTCCAAGGCAGATTCCTTCTTCTAATTGTGCAGGTTGAAGAGTTGCAGTCCTCTGAGGATGCACGGCGAGGAAATGTTACAAAGCTGGCAGGAGCCCTGGAAACAATGTTGCTGAAAAGTCCTTTCTTCTTGGAAGCAGCTTGTCGGCTTCTGGAAGTTCCAGTCGCAGTTCCAGGGCCAGAAGTCAAAGCAGAGGTTGCAGAGGAGCCCTGCTGGAATCTTGCAAGCCAAATCTGAGGACCCACCCAAGAGAGAGCCCCTAAATAGCCCTGAAAAACACATAGGGGCTCATTATGAACACAGCGGGTATCCCTGCCGTGTTCATGCTGGCTGTCTGAACACAGACTGCCAGCCCCTTTGAGACCCCGCTGGCCGTATAATCAACATTCCGCTGGGCCAGCGGGCGGAAACAGTGTTTCCGCCAGCCGGCCCAGCGGAATGCTGGGCCTGGACATTGCCGACAGCTCCACATGGAGTCGTAGTCAATGCCGCAGTGCGACGGGTGCAGCAGCATCCGTTGCGCAAATCGCTGCCCGTAAATCAGACGTTCCCTAGACGCCTCGTCGGCCAAAGGGCATGGCGAAGTCGACTTGGACTTCTTCTTTTTGTGCCTCTTACCTGAGTGCCCTGATGACCTTGAATGCGAGGAAGAGGATTTGGGACTCTGGGAAAGGTGCCGCGACCTCCTCACACTACGGGACTGTGACCTCCTCGGAGTCGCGCCGACCGAAGACGGCTGTTGGGCCACCAGAAGTTTGAGGGATCTCTCCCTCAAGGCCTTCGGACCCATGGCCCGCAGTTGGAACACAATGTTGAATCGTGGTCCTTTTCGAGACACCATCGACACACACTGCGCAGATCCGTGACCGACATGGTGCGATGACATGCACCACATGGCTTGAATCCCGTCTTTCTCGAAGACATCTGAAGCAATCAAGAAAAAAGCCTCAACGAACGTCGAAGAAAAAGGGTAGCTCTCTCCGGATCTGCACTTAACTGGCGCGGAAGGAAAAGAACTGATGTACGCGTCCCGTGGTGATGCCTATATAGAAGACTGTGAAGTCACAGATGACTCCAAAGACGCTGACGATGCCCACGCGGAGCCGGACAACGCACTCGTATCCAAACGACACCACCCGACGGTGCGCGCAGGGTACTGCTCAGCAGAAAAAATCCAGATTTGAAGTTAACGCCAGGGAATTCTAAGGTAAGGAGTCTGCAGCTAGAAGTCTCTATCAGCACCTACCAGGAGGGGGCTGTGATGTCACCTGCCTGGCCACTCAGATGCTCACAGAGTTCGCTGCCATCCTTGGAAACAAGATGGCAGAACCCAGGGACCCTCTGGAGGAACTCTGGGCACCACCCCTGGGGTGGTGATGGACAGGGGAGTGGTCACTCCCCTTCCCATTGTCCAGTTTCACGCCAGAGCAGGGACTGGGGGTCCCAGAACCGGTGTGGACTGGTTTATTCACAGAGGTCACCATATGTGCCCTTCAAAGCAAACCAGTGGCTTGGGGTGGCTACACCTATTTCCAAAGGGAGAGGGTGTTACCTCCCTCTTCCGAAGGAAATCCTTTTTTCTGCCTTCCTGGGCTTGACCAGATCAAGCAGCAGGAGGGAAGAAACCTGTCTGAGGGGTGGCAGCAGCTGGGTTACCCAGACAACCCTGTAAGACTGGTGGCAGCAATGCTGGGGGTCCTTTATGGAACCCCCAGAGTGCATGAACTCATACTTTTAATACTTGCAACAGTATTGGGGTATGATTCTGACATGTTTGACACCAAACATGCCCAGGTTCAGAGTTACCATTATGTAGCTGAACAAAGGTAGTGACCAATGTCGAGTGCTAGTGTAAAATGGTGTCCCCACACTCACAAAGTCCAGGAAAATTGATCTGGGGTTTCTGGGAGCACATCTGCTAGTGCAGAGGTGCCTTCACACACAGGTACATACCCCCTGCCCACTGTGCTGAGAGGGCCTATCATAGGGGTGACTTACAGTGACCTGGTGTAGTGACCTGTAGTGAAAACGGATGCATGCACCCGTTTCATGCAGGCTGCAATGGCAGGCCTGCAGAACCCTTTGCAGAGACTCCCTAAGGGTGGCAGAATAACTGCTGCAGCCCATAGGGATCCCCTGGAACTTCAATGCCCTGGGTGCCTAGTCCCTATAATATCGAAAAAGGGGTGCACTGTTCCATAAGAAAAAGGGGGAAACAAGAAAACTAATCAAATAAGGAATTGGCGAATCAATACTGAGTAATCTCAGGAGGGCCCTCAAGCACCCACTAGGGTGACAGGCATCATCATCGGGCTCGCTCCTCACCAGACTGGCACTGCAATGCCTGGCGGGCCTCCCAACATTCTGGGTGGCACTCAACCATTGGAAATTCGCTAGCAACGCGGGTCTGGGAACAAAACTGAGTGAGGAAAGGAGAGTGTAGAATAAGACAGAAAAATCTTAAAATTAGCTCTGAACCTGAGCCATTATTTTAATGTGATAGAAATTAGGTTCAGGCCAAGATTAAAAACAATAAATATAAGAGTGTTGCTGGAAATAATGTACCGTCACACTCTATATTTCAGGGAAGGTAGTTAGCCTAATCCTGCATGGTCAACATGTTTCGCGTCTGTAGTTGGTCACAAAGTGATCCAGTGACGCTTCTTCAGGACCCACACAAAAAAACTATTGATTATTAAACTACTTCTCCTATGTGTCAATAATAAATCAAGTGCACATCAAGTCACTTACAGTGTAGAAGACAGAATATGTCTAAGTCAATTGGTCAGTACAGTCGCCCATCCCATGTTAAAGATTGGGCTCCCTAGGTCTGCGCTAGCGTCTACAGGCGCGCGGCAGGGGGGTAGGTTCTTCCCGATGAACCAAGGACAAAACAATTTGTTCTCCTTGGTTGATGCTAGCGCAGACCTAGGGAGCCCAATCTTTAACATGGGATGGGCGACTGTACTGACCAATTGACTTAGACATATTCTGTCTTCTACACTGTAAGTGACTTGATGTGCACTTGATTTATTATTGACACATAGGAGAAGTAGTTTAATAATCAATAGTTTTTTTGTGTGGGTCCTGAAGAAGCGTCACTGGATCACTTTGTGACCAACTACAGACGCGAAACATGTTGACCATGCAGGATTAGGCTAACTACCTTCCCTGAAATATAGAGTGTGACGGTACATTATTTCCAGCAACACTCTTATATTTATTGTTTTTAATCTTGGCCTGAACCTAATTTCTATCACATTAAAATAATGGCTCAGGTTCAGAGCTAATTTTAAGATTTTTCTGTCTTATTCTACACTCTCCTTTCCTCACTCAGTTTTGTTCCCAGACCCGCGTTGCTAGCGAATTTCCAATGGTTGAGTGCCACCCAGAATGTTGGGAGGCCCGCCAGGCATTGCAGTGCCAGTCTGGTGAGGAGCGAGCCCGATGATGATGCCTGTCACCCTAGTGGGTGCTTGAGGGCCCTCCTGAGATTACTCAGTATTGATTCGCCAATTCCTTATTTGATTAGTTTTCTTGTTTCCCCCTTTTTCTTATGGAACAGTGCACCCCTTTTTCGATATTACAGGTTTAGTTTGGGAGATCGTGCACTGGACCAATAATCTCCCAGTCCCTACCTTGTATTTATAGCCTAGTCCCTATATACTAGGGACTTACATGGGGGGACCAGTATGCCAATTGTGGGAACAAAAAGGTACAATTTAGAGGAGAGAGCGAAACTGTGGGTTCCTGGTCAAACACACTGACAACAGGCAGAAAATGGGAGTAACCATGCCAAGAAAGAGGGTACTTTCCTACACCTATGGGCATTGATTTCACATTTTTTTGGTAGGGTTCCCTAAAGTCATAAAAAAAGCAGTCCATCTGCTTTGTAGTGCAAATCTCTTTGCAGCCCTACCCCTAAACTGTGGAATCCACTGATATCACCTGGTGGAAAGTCTACTGGGACAGGAGAAGGCAAAGATGGAGTAGGTACTTGATAATCATCCCACTCCGCAACAGCATCTGGCAACTCCCCATCTTCTCTGTCATCATCAGACGTTGACGGATCCTGTGCTGGAACTGACAAGGGTGTATGCGGAGGTATGTCTAACAGGTGTGGAAGGAGGAGGCGCTGATGAAGGTATAGATGCCTGCTGGGCCACAGTGTTGACTGGTGGGAATCTCTTCCTGTAGTCCCTAGCATTAATTGGAAATCTGAGATAAGGGATCCAGGCATAGGAATCATTTCCTCATGGTATGAATACTGATACTACTAGGTGAATAATAGGACTGAGGCTCAAACTGGTTGTTGTCTAAATCCTGGCACTTTAAATGTAACTCGGTAGGACTGTGGGCAACACCAAATGGCCCTGTAGCCGGTTGTCCGGCGACGCGGCTCCCGCACGGAACTCAAAAAGAGAAGACGGACGGGAGGACGCATCGAGGAAACCGGAAGCGGGAGACTTGCAACTGATCGGAAGCCCGGATACAGAGAGGAACGACCAGGACAGCCCAGGGCGAAGATGGAGAATCCTGACGGCGTGAAGACAGCGGGAGGCCTGAGGAACCAGGAACCGAGGGAGGACACACTTAGAATCCGCCACGTCCCAGGAGGGGCGTGGCTCACCAAGGTACAGTCCCTTCTGAGGGATAGCCAGTTGTTCAAACGGGAAAAGGGTGGCAGGAGGGGAGAGGGTAGAGAGGTGGAGGAAGGGGTTGGAGAGGGGAGCAGTGGGAACGGAGCAGGGAGGTGAGGAACAAAAGAGTAACTAAAATAGAAGAACAGCTCTATTGTTTGTCATAACAATACAGAGACTTAACGTATTGACACAGCTCTGAATCACCACTGAGGGTGACTATCATCACAATCTAACATTCATTCCTGTCCACATACGCACCCGGGTATTTCTTTTTTTTTTTCTCTCTCTCTCTCTCTCTCTCTCTTTTTTTACCTGTCATTCATACGCTCACTATAAATACCTACTCCGACTTACCTTCCCTTTTATTCTTTTCCGGTACATCGGGAGACGCGTCAGAGGACCTCCGCCAGTCAAGCATGGAGCTGTGAAAAGGACAAAGAAAGAATACGGACTAAGAGAACACCGAGATACTGTGACACCTATAAAACCTTTAAATAAATACACCTTATCACTTATCTGAGTCTTGGAGTCCTTCTATCACCTACCCACTGTAACAGGCCCTTCCTCCTACGAGTCGTCCTCTTCCAAAAGATGCGTAGGAATCAATGGTGACACTTGGAGACGAGTGCGATGGTGACAAGAATTAAGATTTTGTATGCTTTTTAAAAAATTTCTTTATCGATGGTATCGTGGACTAGGTCGTCGACGGTATAGTCGATGATGACAGTGCCGGCTGTAACGACGATGCAACCCACTCAACGAGGCGGTCACCGGCTGTAAAGATGTAGTAGTTGATGATGGTTTTGTTGTCACTTTCATCGATGGAGGTGGAAGAATGGATATTTTAGCATCAATGACTTGACTGAAGGGGCCGTCGACGATGGTGTCATCTTTGTGTGCACATTAGAAGTACTGCATGTCATGTAAATTGTCATCGTTGTAGAGGTCGTCGACAATGCCGTACACACTTTCCTTGATGTAGTCGTCATTTTGTCAGATGGCTTCCTAAAGGAATGCTGAACCATAGGAGGTGGTGTAGGAGGCTCACAAGAAGCTTTTTTATGACGTTCTGATGAGGCAGAACACTCTTTTCTTTCTCTATGGGAGGATGAAGACCTCCTGTGAGGAGAACTAGAATGGCTGTGAGCTTTATAAGACCCTTGTTTAGTCTTTTTTTTAAAGCTTTCTTAGGCTGATCCTCAGCACGACAAGCTTGAGGTGATCTGTCCCTTTTTTGAGTTTTTCTTGAGGATGTAGATGACTCCTCATTATCAGAACCATTTCTGTTCTGTATTTTAACTTCTGGAGCCAAATGAGCAGCCTCATACCTTATAATCCTTTGCGGAATGGTCTGGATAAAGACAATATATGCAGTCCTTGTGGGGATCCTCAGTGAAGCCTCTTTTTACCACAGGTCTTGTAGGCTCTGAAGAGACTTTTCTTCTCTTTGTCAGACATGGTGATTGACTCAGAAATTAGATTTCCTCTAGACCAGAAAAGAGGTTTAGAAGCTTTCAACTGTTAGAAGCACTATTCTGAGGAAAACAATACTAGAAATGATTTCTGAAAGGTGTGTGTAGGAAGTTGGCTCTGTACATACTATCTCAAAGTGATTCCCCTTAGAGGTTGATAGTGGTAACATTAGATAATTCTTATGCTCTATTTTGTGGTAGTGTGGTTGAGCAGTAGGCTTATCCGAACGTACTGTTAAGTATTTGTTGTTATTGTTGTACTCACACAGGTAATAAATGAGGAACACACACTCAAAGACTTAACTCCAGGCCAATAGTTTTTATATAGAAAAATATATTTTCTTTATTTTAGAACCACAAGATTCAAGATTTGAAGGAAATACATTAAATGCAAGGTACTCCACACAGGTAAGTAAGGAACTTTGAATTAGAGCAGTAATATACACAGTTTTAGTTAAAATGGCAATAAGCTATTTTAAAAGTGGACACTGCAAAAATCAATAGTTCCTGGGGAGGTAAGTATTGGTTAGTTTCTCAGGTAAGTAAAGCACTTACAAGTTCAGTTTCCTGCGCATAGGCAGCCCACTGTTGGGTATTCAAGGCAACCCCAAAGTCACCGCACCAGCAACACAGGGCCTGTCAGGTGCAGAGGTCAAAGGAGGGCCCAAAACACAGAGGCGCCTATGGAGAACGGGTGCTCCGGTTCCAGTCTGCCAACAGGTAAGTACCTGCAACTTCTGAGGGCAGACCAGGCGGGGCCGGGTGCAGTGCGCTTTGCAGGCGTTGGGTTTTCAATAGAAGTCAATGGAGGGACCCGGGGCTCACTCTAGCAGTGCAGGCAGGGCACAGGGGGGGCTTCTCGGGCCAGCCACCGACCGGGCTAGGCTGAGGGTCGCCTGATGGTCACTCCTGCACTAGAGTTCGGTTCCTTTTGATGCTGGGGGCTGCGGATGCAGTGCTCGGTTTCTTTGTTCCAGGCAGTCACGGTCAGGGGGAGCCTCCGGATCCTCTCTGCAGGCATCGCTGTTGGTGTGCAGGGGGGGCGACTCAGGTTACTCACGTCATCGCAGTCACCTGGGAGTCCTCTTTGCAGTGTTTGTTCTCTGGAGCGCGAGCCGGGGGCGTCGGATGCAGAGTGAGATATCTCACGCTTCCGGTGGGGTGAGTTCTTTGAAAGTTGCTAGAAAGTTGCAAAGTTGTGCTGTTTTTGAACAGTGCCGCTGTTCTCAGGAGTTTCTTGGTCCTTCGGTTCAGGACAGTCCTCTGAGGCTTCAGAGGTCGCTGGTGCCTGTCAGATGCGTCGCTGTGCAGGTTTTTTAAGTCTGGAGACAGGCCGGTAGGGCTGGGGCCAATTCAGTTGGTGTCTCCATTGTCTCTGCAGGGCTTTAAGGTCAGCAGTCCTTCTTTCTGTAGGTTGCAGGAATCTGATTTCCTGGGTTCTGGGTCACCCCTAAATACTAGATTTAGGGGTGTGTTTAGGTCAGGAAGGTAGTAGCCAATGGCTACTGTCCTGGAGGGTGTTACACCCTCTTTGTGCCTCTTCCCTGAGGGGAGGGGGGCACATCCCTAATCCTATTTGGGGAATCCTCCAAAACCAAGATGGAGGATTTCTAAAGTCACGGGGTCACCTCAGCTCAGGGCACCCTAGGGGCAGTTCTGACCAGTGGGTGACCCCTCCTTGTTTTTCTAATTATCTCCTCTAGCCTTTCTGCCAAAAGTGGGGGCTGTGTCCAGAGGGGCGGGCATTTCCACTAGCTGGGATGCCCTGGGGTGCTGTAACAAAAGGCATGAGCCTTTGAGGCTCACCATCAGGTGTTACAGTTCCTGCAGTGGGAGGTGAGAAGCACCTCCACCCAGTACAGGCTTTGTTCCTGGCCACAGAGTGACAAAGGCACTCTCCCCATGTGGCCAGAAACTCGTCTGGTTGTGGTTAGCCTAGCACTAGGAGTTGGACTGGTATTGAGGGGGCATCTCTAAGATGCCCTCTCAGTGCATTTTACAATAAATTCCACACTGGCATCAGTGTGCATTTATTGTGCTGAGAAGTTTGATACCAAACCTCCCAGATTTCAGTGTAGCCATTATGGAACTGTGGAGTTCGTGTCTGACAAACTCCAAGACCATATACTCTTTATGGCTACCCTGCACTGTCTAAGGTTTTGCTTAGACACTGTAGCAGCATAGTGCTCATGCACATATGCCCTCACCTGTGGTATAGTGCACCCTGCCTTAGGGCTGTAAGGCCTCCCTAGCACGACATGCAGTAGAAAATCTGAGGGACTGGAGCTTCTCACAGGAGTGTTCTAGAGGGAAGGGCAGCCTGATTGGCTGAAACCTAGGTTGGGTCCCTTTTCTCATATTGACAAGGCTAGATTACTAAAGAGGGAGGCCTTAGGTCTTCATACCCTATTGTTATCATTACATTGCTATTATAATGTCCTGGGGAACTCCCATCTCGACGGCGGAGAATGATTCAAGCATGTGAATCTATGAAAGTTCCACTACTGGAGTAAGGATGGGTAGTGTCTCCTGCCATAACCGGACATTCGAACTTGAACTGGATTTGGTCCCCTTCCTTTGCAGGTCTTCTTCTGTCAGGATCCACCCTTAGGTTCTTCCAGTCTTGGTTGAGTCTTGCATAATCCCTTTCCAAAGTCCTCCTGTTGTACTTACCTCTGCTCTCCTGGTTGCAGGGGGTCACTCTGGTACTCACCTCTTGGGGTTCCTAGTTTCTCCAGCTCCCTTCTACCAATTCCACTTCATTGTGTGGGGGACTGCCTTTCACATTCCACTTTTTTAGTATATGGTGTGGTCCTCCACTAGGGCACCTCATTATTGCTTTTACCAATGCCTATTAGTTTCTATGCTATTTACTGATTGCTAATGTGTATATAATAGTGTGTTTACTTACCTCCAGTTGGGGGATTGCCCATACAGTATTTTAGTATTTGTGTTACTATAATAAAGTACCTTAATTTTTTAAACTGTGTGTGGTTCTTTCATGTATGTGAGTGCTGTGTAACTATAGTGGTATTACATGAGCTTTGCATGTCTCCTAGATAAGTCTTGAATGTTCATCCACAGCTAATTCTAGAGAGCCCTGACTTCCTAGACACTGCCTACACTTCATTAGTAGGGGATACCTGGACCTGGCATAAAGTGAAAACACCATAGTTGCTCACCACACACCAGGCCTGCTTACTACAGGGCCCTATAGTGGGTCCAAACTATATATTAAAATAGTGGAATGCGAAGTGCAGTTGCCCACCCAAGGATGTGGAGTAGTTAGGAGGTAGCTGGGAGAACTAGGGACCTCCCCAAAGGTGAGTACGGATAAGTTACTTACCTGTAAATCCTAGTTCTCTTCCAGGGGTATCCTCATCAAAGTCATAAACATTGAATATTCCCGCCCTTGTGCGGGGACCCCGGAGCATATATAAAATATACACATATTATACATATGTAACAAACAGTCATGCAGGCTATCATGTTAAAAACAGGCTAAAATGCGTTATTTCTATGAAGTTTTTTATATATATATATTTTTTTTAATATTAAATACTACAATAGAGCATAAATATGTACCCAAGCTCCTAAAACTAGGCTTAGGGAAGTAAGCAGTAGCAAACTCTAGAGGAACAAATAGAAAAAACTGCATTGAAAAACAATGAAGCATTCTTAGCCAATAGGCTGCATGCAGGTTAACACAGGAGAACCATAAACACTTTGGCACCGTGCCTTTAAGACCCTGAGCACCTCCAGTATCCCACCATGCCTCAGGGGTGAAGGAAAGGTGACAGTTGGTTCACAGTTAGGTCAGTTCTTTTTACGGTGACAATTTGTATAACTGATTCCAGACACAGTCTGTCCTGCACTTCTAGGAGACATGCGTCCGGGGAGGAGGGTGGGTTGTTTATGACTTTGATGAGGATACCCCTGGAAGAGAACTAGGATTTACAGGTAAGTAACTTATCCTTCTCTTCCAGGGGATCCTCATCAATAGTCATAAACATTGAATAGATTAGCAAGCCCATCCCTAAACCCAGCGGACTGTCCGATAGAAGTGCAGGAATAGATATGTCTTACGCAAATAGATTTCTTAGAGAGGCCTGCCCCACTTGGGCATCCGCTCTTGCATCTGAGTCTAAACAATAATGTCTTGTAAACGTATGGACAGACTTCCATGTAGCAGCCTTACAAATCTCAGATATCGGAACATTGTTAAGGAGAGCAGCAGTAGCCGCTTTACCCCTTGTGGAATGCGCTCTAGGCCGCGCTAGTAATTGTTTATTAGCTAGCTGGTAAGTATTAACAATACAAGAAACTATCCATCTAGATATTGTTCGCTTAGATGCTGCCTCTCCTGTCCTTAAATGACCATAGTTTACAAACAAGCGGTTAGAGTGTCTAATCGATTTTGTCTTGTCCAGATAAAATTTCAGCACCCTTTTCAAGTCTAATGAGTGCAATGCTTTCTCTGCCGGAGTCTCCGGATTGGGAAAGAACGTCGGTAAAGATATGGTCTGATTAATATGGAATTCTGACACCACCTTCGGAAGGAAAGATGGGTGAGTTCGAAGAACCACTCTATTGTCATGAAAAACCGTGTACGGTTCTTTTGAAGACAAGGCCTGGATTTCACTGACCCTCCTCACTGAAGTAATGGCCACTAGAAAAGCCGTCTTCCACGTAAGGTGTTGTAAAGAGGCCTTATGTATAGGCTCGAAAGGAGGGCCCATAAGTTTTGCCAGGACTATGTTCAGTTCCCATGGAGGAGAAGGCCTCCGAATTGGCGGAAAAACTTTCTTCAAACCTTCTAAGAAATCCTTGACTACAGGTTTTGTAAAGAAGGATTCCTGAGAAGGTGACTTGCAATAGGCTGTAATAGCAGACAAATGTACCATAGATGATACCTGCAGACCGGACTTCGCTAGATGAAGCAAATAGGACAGTATGACATCCTCCTGCGCCCGTATGGGATTATGACCTTTCTGACAGCACCATATGTAGAATCTCTTCCACTTAAAAGCGTAAGAACGCCGCATGGAAGGCCGTTTGGACTCTTTCAAGATGTTCATGCACTCCTGCGAGAGCCCTAGGTGCCCATACTGCAGGAATTCAGGAGCCATGCTGTTAAGCTCAGAGAGGGTAGGTTGGGATGTAGAATCCTGCCCTCCATTCTGCTCAGAAGATCCGGTCTGCACGGCAGCCTCCTGTGAGGTTTTTCCGACAGGTTGAGGAGATCCGTGTACCAGAATTGTCGGGGCCATTGTGGCGCTATAAGAATCATTCTGGTCCTGGATCTGTAAAGTTTGCTGATCACTGCCGGAATGAGGGGAATCGGCGGAAAAGCGTAAAGAAATATCCCTGACCAGTCGATCAACAGGGCATTCCCTCGAGATCCCAGACGGTAGAACCTGGATGCGAAGTCTGGGCATTTCTTGTTTACTTCGTCTGCGAAGAGATCCAGTTGAGGCCGACCCCATTGCGCGAAGATGTATTCTGCGACTTCGCCGTGTAGGACCCAATCGTGAACGTCCTCCAGGTGTCTGCTTAGAAAGTCTGCTTCCACGTTCTGCTGACCTGGCAGGTGAACTGCTGTAATTGACATTCCTCTGGCCAGGAGCCAATGCCATATCGCTTGGGACTCTCGCGATAGGGGTAGGGACCTCGTTCCCCCTTGTTTGTTCAAGTAATACATCGTGGTTGTATTGTCCGTCTGTATCAAGAGAGTTTTCCCCTGAATTAGCGGTATGAAAGACTTGAGAGCCAGATGGACCGCTCTGAGTTCTAGCAGATTGATGTGGTACTGCTTTTCCTTGTCTGACCACAGACCCTGCGCTTGAAAAGGACCCAAATGAGCCCCCCATCCCTGAAGAGATGCATCCGTTACTAGGGTGTCGGATGGAAGCACCTGGTGAAACGGAGCACCCACTGACAGGTGAGGTCTGTGCATCCACCATCTCAATGACTGAAGTGCTACCGCCGGTAGCCGCACCGTGTCCTCCCAGCGACCTGTTCTTTGGCTCCAGTTGGTCTCCAATGCCTCTTGGAGGGGTCTCATGTGGAGTCTGGCATTTGGGACAATAAAAATGCACGATGCCATGGAGCCCAGCAGTGATGTCACCTGACGTGCCGTAGGTGCGCTGGCTCTCAACAGGTCCTGGCACTTCCTGTCTATTGAGGATAGTCGTTCCTCCGAAGGATACACTTTTTGGAGTTCTGTGTTTATGATAGCTCCTAGGTAGTGAAGATTCTGCGTTGGAATCAAGGTTGACTTCTGGTAATTGACCTGAAGACCTAGAGCTTCGCAAACTCCTAGTACAATGTCCTGATGGCTTCTCGCCTGCTCCGGAGAAGAAGCCTTTAGTAGCCAGTCGTCTAGGTATGGATATATGTATATCCTTTGTCTTCGGAGATGTGCCGCCACCACTGCCATACATTTCGAGAAAACTCTTGGGGAAGATTTCAGGCCAAAGGGTAGAACTCTGAACTGGTAATGCTGTAACGCTACTCGGAAGTGCAGAAATTTTCGATGTTTGGGAGCTATCGGGATGTGAAAGTATGCATCCTGTAGGTCGATGGTGCACATCCAGTCTCCCTGATGCAGTGGAGGGAAAATCTGGTGAAGCGCTAGCATTCTGAACTTCTGCTTCCTTATATATTTGTTCAGCAGCCGTAGGTCCAGAATTGGCCTGAAAACGCCCTCTCGACCCTTCTTTGCCACTAGAAAGTAACGGGAGTAGACCCCCTGTCCTCTGTGTGCAGGTGGAACCTTTTCTATGGCATTCTTTTTTAGGAGGGCGAGAGCCTCCTTGCGTAGCAAGCTGAGATGAGATGGATTGTCTTTGGTTGGTGGCAAGCGTGGTGGAGGCTGTTTGAAAAGAAGAGAATAGCCATGTTCGACAATATTGAGCACCCATTTGTCTCTTGTGATAGAGTGCCACTCGTGAAGATAAGCCGTAATACTTCCCCCCACCGGAGTGGTGTACAGTGTCGAGGGAAGCGAGATTTCATTGCTTGGTGGGTGCTTTCGGAGTGGACTGTTGAGGTCTACTTGACCCTCGCTCCCTTGTGTTTCTCCGTTGAAAAAGAGGGCATCCCTGTCGTTGCTGTGACCTTTGCGACCAATGAGGGGTTTAAACCCTCTGCTGGAAAGGGCGCCTGTCATACGGCCTGTACCTCCGCCTGAAATCTTTCTTTCTTTCGAGGACCACCGCCTTCATGGTATCCACCTCGGTCTTCATGCGGGCCATCTCTTCGTCTGCATGGGCACCGAATAGAGAGTTCCCGGCAAATGGGAGATTCAGGATGCGTTGTTGTGCTTCCTGTTTCAAGCCAGTGAGCCTCAGCCAGGAAGATCTCCTCGCACAGATACCATGTGCGTATCCATGAGCAGCCAAATCCGCCCCATCTGCTGCCGCGCTGATAACCTGGTTGGACACCAGGCATCCTTCTTGTAGTATCTCCTGGAAATCTTGTCTGTCTTCTCTGGGCAATTTTTCTGTAAATCTACTGAGGGAGTCCCACAGAGAACGATCATACCTGCCCAGGAGCGCAGACGCACTGGAGACCTTCATTGCTGAAGCCGCTGTCCCGCATATCTTTCTCCCTAGAGAGTCTAGATGCCTGCTCTCTTTATCCGGGGGCACCGTGGATGAAGATGCCACCGAGTGGGTCTTTCGGGCGGCAGCTATGATAACCGAGTCCGATGGCGGATCCTTTCTAAGGAATAAAGGGTCTTGTTCTGGAGCCTTGTATTTTTTGAGAATTCTAGCCGGGGCAGACTTAAGCGAGGCTGGGGCCAGAAAAGTGTCCATGGTTGGCTGCAACAAGCCAGGCACTAGAGGCAGCAACTTTTTTGACACTGATCTCTGTTGTAGAGTCTCAAAGATGACCGATGAGGAGGTAGATGGTTCTGGAACCTCTATGTTGAGTTTCTGCGCTCCTCTTAGCAACACCTCGTTGAATGTGGTAATGTCATCCACCGGTGAGACTCTAGCAGGTGGTGAATCTGTTAGGGTGGGTGAGTAACGCCCGACAGATGAACCTGATGAAGACCAAGAGGGTGATCTTCTTGACCGCGACCTGGATCTTCGTTGAGAGCGAGACCTTCTGCGAGACGCTGTAGCCGAGCGTCTAGGCCTCGCTGTCGGTTGGCGAGGAGCTGAACGAGCCCGTTCTGCCCTGGCTGTCGGTGATGGCGTTCTTGGCAGGGAGGCAGTAGGTGAATACATTCCCGAATATTGCGAATCTGGGGAGGCCGCTGGTCTGTTGAGGCTCTCCAGCCATCTCGGAGATAGGTTGATGGGCGAGACATGCCCAGATGATGCCGCTCTTGACCGAGAAGAGTCGCTCGGTATGGAGACCACTGGAGATAGCGCCTTGTCTGGAGTGGGGCGATGTTCTGCTCCCTGTGGGACAAGTAAAACCTGTGTCGACGTCGATGGCTGTTTCGACGTCGAAGGGCGCCCAGCCGGTTGCTCATGCCTCGACGTTGAGTGCCTCGACGTCGAACGGCGATCCTTGGACCTCGACCTGCTCGCCGTCGTGTGCCTCGACGTGGAGCGGTGGGAGGTCGACGGCGGATGTCTCTCGTGCCGTCGTGGTGTTTTCGACGTTGTGTGTCCTGACGTCGGGGGGCGCACAGCCTTTGGCGCCGACCGGGCACGCCGGCGATGGCTCGACGTCGATCGGCGGGCTGCCGTCGACGGAGACCTGCCCCTGCTCTGATGTTCCCCCGACGCCATTCCCTTCGACGTCAGGCGTGTCGCCGTCGACGGCGATCTATGCCGGTGAGACGGTGGTAGCGACGATGTCGACGGTGAACAAACAGGTACTTTCCTACCTGTCGACGTCGACCGGGCCATTCTCTCCTGAGAATGGCCTTCTGGCTGTCTGGGAAGTGAGGAGGACGATGTTCTTTGCCTCTCCTGAAGCCCATGTAGCCGGATCTTCTCTCTGTCTTTCAGAGTCCTCCTAGACATGTTCTTGCAGTACTTACAAGTGTCAGGGCAGTGACTCTGAGGCAGGCACACTATGCACATAGAGTGGGAATCTGACTGGGCCTTCTTCTTCCCACAAGCAGGGCATTTGAGAAAAAGTGAAGGCATTTTTCTGTCAGAAAAAACCTGCCTGGCTCAAAGGTGTTATTTGTCGAGTGAAAAGTGAAAAAAACGCTTTTTTAAAGAATTTTTCTGAGAAAAACTCAGAAAAACTGAGAGCTCAATGCTCCAGGATCCTCTCAGAAGAAGCCGGAAAAAAGAACTGACCTAACTGTGAACCAACTGTCACCTTTCCTTCACCCCTGAGGCATGGTGGGATACTGGAGGTGCTCAGGGTCTTAAAGGCACGGTGCCAAAGTTTTTATGGTTCTCCTGTGTTAACCTGCATGCAGCCTATTGGCTAAGAATGCTTCATTGTTTTTCAATGCAGTTTTTTCTATTTTTTCCTCTAGAGTTTGCTACTGCTTACTTCCCTAAGCCTAGTTTTAGGAGCTTGGGTACATATTTATGCTCTATTGTAGTATTTAATATTAAAAAAAAAAAAAAAAAAAAAAAACTTCATAGAAATAAAGCATTTTAGCCTGTTTTTAACATGATAGCCTGCATGACTGTTTGTTACACATGTATAATATGTGTATATTTTATATATGCTCCGGGGTCCCCGCACAAGGGCGGGAATATTCAATGTTTATGACTATTGATGAGGATCCCCTGGAAGAGAACTAGATGATCCCCAGCGACCAGGAGAGCATAGGAAAGTAACTGGCCGTCCCAAGGACTAGCATGGGGACTTGAAAGAGGAAGATTGCAAAGCCAAGACCAGTCCGGTTGAACTCAACAGAGGATTCTGAAGGAAGAGGACCTGAAAAAGAAGGAGACCGCATCTAATCTACTCAGGAGTGTTCAGGAGGTGGAAAGGAGCCACTACCCACCCTTCTGTGGATGAAGATCCGGGTCGATTGGGGAATAAGAGGATCAACTGTGGAGCCCAGGAACTGTAGAGGAGTCCTTGGAGCTGTGCAGGTGATGTCCCACGTCAGTCACCGGGGTTGCAGATGGTCAGTGGTCAGGAGGGCCACCAACAAGCCTTGGCAAATGCAAGTTGGAGCAAAATAATATTTGCATGGAAGAAGAGGACCAGCAAGGTCCAGGGGACTCAACCCTTGGAGGGGCGTTCGGGCTGACTCTCAGCAGTCAGGAGAGCCAGGAGAAGCAGTTGCAGCCCCCACAGGCAACCCAATGGCTGCAGGCACAGTGAGTTGCAGCGAGGCCCAATCAGCACATCTGGAGAGCAGTCCCACGTTGCTGGAGCAGCAGAGAATAGACTGTCCTTGCAATGGTGAAATGCTGGAGGCCAGGGCTACATGGAGGCTAAAGATTCCTAGGAGCAGGAGTCACAGTGCATGGGGTGTTGTCCTGCAAGGAGAAGCAAGGGCTCACAGTCTCCCAAGCTGGACAGCTGGTAGCGAGGACCAAGGGGACCACTCAGACCCGCTACCTATGTTTGAGATTCTTCCTGCAGATGGATGGCAGAAGATCCCAGCAGCCGGTCGTCGTTGCATTAGGTGCCTGCAGATGTGGTGTAGTGACTCCTTCACTCCAAGGGAGATTCCTTCTTGCTTCTTTGGTACAGTTGAGGTCTTGCTGACCCCAGAGGATGCACAGCTGTGAAAATGTTGCAAATGCTGGAAGAGCCGAAGAAACAATGTTGCAAGGCGAGGTCATCTCAGGAGTTGCAGGTTTGCTTGGTTCATGAAGAGTCCAGCAGCAGTTTCAGTGGACAGGAGCAGAAGAGGTCGATGCAGAGGAGTCCTGGTGGAGTCTTGCACACTGAATCCGGGGACCCACCCACAACGGATTCCCTAGACAGCGCTAGCAGGAAGATTGGACACTCTGCGAGATGACCACCTAACAGAGGGGGTCACTGAAGTCAGCTACATGTTCTGACCAACCAGGGGTCCCTGGACTGGTGCAAACTGGATTATGCAAAAAGGATACCAAATGTGCCTTTCAAAGCAAGCAGATGGCATGAGGAGGCTACCCCTCCCCAGCCTTCAAACACCTATTTCCATGGGATATTGAATCCCCCTTTCCAACAGGAAATCCTTTGTTCTGCCTTCCCCCGCTTGAGCTGGTCAAGCAGCAGGAGGGCAGTACCCTCTCTGAAGGGTGGCAGCAGAGTCAAGTGCCCGTAAACCCTGGAAGACTGGAAGGAGCAATACTGGGAGGTCCTCTAAGGAGCCCCCAGCGTGCATGGAATCATGCCACCAATACTGGCATCAGTATTGGGATATGATTCGGACATGTTTGATACCAAACATGCCCAGGTTCTGAGTTACCATTATGTAGCTGGACCACAGGTAGTGAGTTACCTGTGGCCAGTACATGGGTAAAAGGGCTTCCCCACACTTACGAAGTCCAGTGCATTGGAACTGGAGTTTGTAGGGGCACCTCTGCTCATGCAGGGCTGTCCTCACACACAGGAACCTGCACCCTGCCCTTTTGGGCTAAGAAGGCTTACCATATGGGTGACTTACAAGGACCTGGTATAGTGACCTGTAGTGAAACGGTGCATGCACCTTTTCACGCAGGCTGCAATGGCAGGCCTGCAGACACATCTTGCATGGGCTCCCATGGGTGGCATAACACATGCTGCAGCCCATGGGAGACCCCTGGTGTAACAATGCCCTGTGTACCTAGGTACCATTTACTAGGGACTTATAGGGGTACACCAGTATGCCGATTGTGGGGTGTAAAGAGTGCCTAAGTAACCAAATTTAGAGGAGAGAGCACAATCACTGCAGTCCTGGTTAGCAGGATCCCAGTGAAAATAGTCTAAGCATACTGATAGCAGGCAAAAGTGGGGCTAACCATGCCAAAAGAGGGTACTTTCCTGCCCTAGTATTATCACACAGTTCCAACATTTCATAGCACAGTTTTCCACTTCTTGTAGTGCATGTGCTACACAGCACAAGCTGTTTTCATAGTACATAATATCTAATCAGAGATTATAGGTGCTATAATGAAGTTATAGTGGAAGCCAAGGCAAATAAGGTTGATAGTAGGCATAAAACATGTTATTGTCTTTACGAGATGGGACGACCTTTGTCAATTTTTTGTTGTTTATTCCATGAATACTCCAGCAGCTCCCTTCCTGAAATAGATGAGGTGGTATGCACGTCTTATATTAATTAAATCTACAATCAAACACTTTCCACCTTCTCTTAAGAAATACCATATAAAATTCATATTTTTTATTGATGTTACCACAAACATATATTTGTTTTTACTGATGGTGTGAATAATGATACTTTTTTTTTTGCTTTATTTTAAAGTGCAATAAACGATCTGTGGGCTGCCTCCTTGGCCCAACTGGTAGACGTTCACGTTACTTGCAGGGTCTTCACGTGGACACCACCACTGCTGTGATAAGAATGCAGTACTTTTCGGTAATGTCGCCTTTCAATGTCAGTTCAGCGGTGACCGTCAGAGGGCGATTAGGCTGAAAGAGAAAAAAACACGTTGATAGAAGGATCAGGGGTGTGTCTCTGGTTTCTGCAGGCAGACTATGGAGGACATCAAACGGCCAGCAATGAAGCTGCAAGTACACAATGCATTCGATAACAAGGCGCTATTACCAATCATTAGTGCTGCTATTCTAAGCAGCTCAAATGATCCCAAACATCAAGCATTCTCTGAAGGATCCAAAAAGTATTGTCAAGACTTTTACAGAACTTCCAAATAAAGAACTATCTAAATGATTAAATTACAACACGATTTCCTTTTAGTGCATACTGGAAGGGGAGACTGCAATAGACAATTCCAGGCAGTCCGGTATTTATCAAATCTGGATTTAATGGTGTAGGAAAGTAGCATCTTTGTGGCATGGTTACCCCCACTTTTTGCCTGATGTCAGCATGTTTTGACTGTTTTCACTGGGATCCTGCTAACCAGGACCCCAGTAACTGTGCTCTAGCCCTCTAAATGTGGTTGCTGGGACTTTACACATCCCACATTTGGCAAGTCATTTTTTCAAGTCAGCATCAATGTCTGGCCAAAAGTGTGTGTGGGGGGGGCATGCCAAAAGGGGCACTTTACTACAGCAACATCCTATAAATAATTTAATTCAGTGTTATTGTAATAAAGTACTTTTATTTGTTAACACTCTGTGGTTCCTTTAATGTGTGATAAGTTGCTATGTGACTGCTGTGGTATTGCAAGTGCTTTACATTCCTCCTAGATACGTCTTAGCTGCTCACCACAGCTACCACTGGAGAGCCCTCGCTTTACAAGACACTGTTTCACTAATTAATAGGGGCTGCCTGGACCTAGTTTAAGGTGCAAACGCCAGTGGTGTCCACCACCCACCAGGCCAGCTTCCTACAGTTATGGCTTAGAACATTGTATATTTCTTTAGGAACCAAGCAGTATAAAAAAGCCCAGTGTGTCCTGAGAACAGATTGTAGTACTAATATAGCAATGAGTCTTGGCTGTTATCTTCAGGAAGTATGGAGGGTTAGAAAAAGAGCAGGATTATCATTCTAGTTTTATAAGTGTGTAATGATATGTGGAGGTATTCAGATGGATTATGTTTGTTTTATGTATTGATATTTGAATGCAATAAGTTATTTTTTAAATGCATTGTTATTTATGCTTTCTTTTTAATGATGTGTTTATGCTAAAGTTTTATGGACCTTGCCTGAAATAAACTAAAACTGAACTGAACTGAACGCCTCACTCTCCTAAGGGGATGTGAACCCTTGCACAAACACCTCATCAATAATGTGGAGAGGACCACAGCAATGATATCACAAAGAAATAAAAGTAAAATACTCTACCCAAGACCGGAGGACAATATTGCCAAATGAGGTAATGAATATAAATGTATTTGTTCTTATATGTAGATAATAACTGCATGTTTTAACCTGTCAGAACACAGAGCAGCATAAGCAGTACTTCTTACTTTGTAAAGGTATATCCTACCAGACCTATACTATCAGCCTCAGACAGAATGTTTATCTCTTGTAGAAAAAACATACAATTGCCCTCTTTAACAAGGAGTTGAAGACAACAATAGCAACCATCTTTCAAGTAACTATAACTCGCGCACTGAAGTAACTATAACTCAGGCTCTTGCCATGCACAGTTTTCTTAGCAATAATTTTATTGCATATGTTGCAGTGATAATATCAAAGATGCCACACAAGATCTCATCAGTGATATAATATGTGGAGAAGTTAGCTGCACATGGTGAAGGTGCGAGTTACAGTTACCTTAGGGCGTGAGTTATAGTTACTTGAAAGAACTCTAACTATAACTGCTGAAAATGTATGAGTAAATTCAGACCCTAACTATAAAGTCCCTGTAACCTTTGGCTTTTTCAATGAAAAAAAATATATACACACACTGCAGCCAGGCCTTGCAGCCAAACCCTTATAATCACCCAATCCCATGCCACGCACAACCTTTGGACGTGTGCAGGTTGGCCACAGGGCCTGTCTCCCTCAGTTGATCTGTGAGTGAGTGCGTAAGTGTCTGAGTGGGTCTGAAAGTAGGTGTCTGAGTCTACGAGTGGGTGTGTGAGTGAATGAATTAGTGTATGAATGAGTGTGTTTTTTGGTTCAAATTTTTTCACATTTGCAAATAATTTCGAAAAAATTCACGAATTTCACGAATATGGCACATGGTGACGCAAATTTATTTTAAACCTATAATCTGCCCCTAAAACCTATATCACACCCCTCGAGTCAGGGTACCTTCCCCCTGACCCCTTATTCCACTTTCAATTACGGTTTTCACCCATGGGGACCGTGCCCTGTGAAATAAAATTGTGGCCACAACTTTCTAGTCAGGTTGCAGTCAGTCAATGACAGTGCTTCTTTTCACATGTGCATTTGTGAAAATTTGTGAATTTCTGCGAAATATTCACAAAATAATCGCGAAGACGCCGCTGCCAGAGATATACAAATTTGGATTTCCCTAAATTTCTCAAATACTACTGGTATTGGTGTAATTCCGTCTAGTGGTTCGAGATGTAGTTATGCTCAAAGATCCTATGGGAATTAACATGGGAAACACACATTTTTTACCTCCCCCTTTTTCTCAACCCCCGCTTGAAGGATTATCTGGAAACTTTCCGTATGCAACAAGAATCAACGGCACACCTTTTTTTTGGAAAATTTTGTAAAGATTTGTGAAACGTGCCAAAGATATAGGCAAGTCAAAAATGCTTTTTTCTATGGAAACATGGTCCTAACTATAACTATCTTCTGGTGACCGCCAGTAGGATATATATGCTCATTGGGTAAACTAAACAGAACTCCACTTAGATTAAGGTACATACCATGAAGGTATCAACTGTTGAGCACCCGCTGTTCTTCAGAGTTAAGTAAACAACATTATCTTTTCATCAGGTTAAAAAAGAGAGAGACAGCTAGGAAGCTGTCATTGACAAGTCTGAAGTGGAGAACTACCTCTTCCACACCACATAATAAAGACTAATATTAAAAGGAGTGTTGAAACATCAGACATGAAACCTCCTGCATAGGATCTTAGAATAATATTCCAATACCTTTTACTTAACAATTTCAAGAAAAAGTAACACCTGCCAAAGCAGGAACACACACTAGGTGCCACCGTTAGGTAGAACAGACATAGAACAGAAAAAGTCTCACAACACTGCTAAATTATGGCTCATCTGCTAGTACAGGAGGTATTAACAAGGCCAAAGGATAGAGAGGAACAAAGCTAATTCTCTGTTCCACCCATACTGTCACAAAAACGCCTTAGGGCGGAGTCAGTCTGTGCATCAAATAAATGGGCATCATCGAAAGGCATGTCAATTAAAATGGCTTGAACTGCCCCCGAAAATCCAGAGGTCATGGTGATGTAATGTCACTGAAGAGGCCACAGCCGATCCACAGAGTCTGTATTATCCATACCGCAGTGAACAATTAGTTTAGCTGCCTAGTGGCCATCTAGAATCCTATGGGGCAATAATGTCCCTGATATCATCTGGAAGAGTAGGCAAGATGCTTGCCAATGAGTCCCATGATGAATGTGAAAACCATCCCAGAAAGCAAGACGTATTTACAGAATGTAAGACAGAACTTGCGTAGGAAAAAAAATGCCTTCCACAAACATCCAGACTCCTGGAATCTCTATCAGATGGGACATGTGGTAGAGCCTCAATATTATGGGAGGCTATAGCTGCCTGTACCACCAAACTATGGTGAGTAGGATGTCTAATTAAACAAGCCGGATTACCTGGGGCTGGTCAGTGCCTATGAGATATAGCCTGATCAACAGGGGCCCCTGTGCCATACTGAGCCCAAGCCCCCAACAAAACATCATGTAGGGCTTCACTGGAATGAAGCACAGGCTCAACTCCTGCAGGTCCTTGAAGGAGAACTTCAGTGAGAGGTTGCACTGAATAAAGTGTCAAATCGAAAATCACAGCAACCCTTCTCAGCATGTTAGC
Organism: Pleurodeles waltl; assembly: GCF_031143425.1. NCBI lineage: Eukaryota > Metazoa > Chordata > Amphibia > Caudata > Salamandridae > Pleurodeles > Pleurodeles waltl. The sequence continues at coordinate 1,510,152,427 of NC_090445.1, read as the reverse complement.
TAGAGAGGAACTCGTCTCCGTACCAAGGCCAGATGGAAAAAGTAGGCCTGAGGCTGGGGAAGAATCTAAACCACTAGCCGTAGCTAGGTCAGTTATCCAGCTGTCTTCTATAAGAGGCTGCTCCACGTATGAAATATGTGGTATAGCCACAGCCTCCTCTCCACATCCCTCAGAAGTACAAAGAACGAGTTACTTACCTTCGGTAATGACTTTTCTGGTGGATACATTAGCTACCTGTGGATTCCTCACATATTGAATACTCCCATTGCGCCAGCATTCGACGGAAATCTTCTTCCTAGCTTCTGCACGTCGACAAGGACGTCACAATTGCCCACGCAACGCCGTCTGACGTCATACAGGCAATAAGAGGTCCTCGCCGACGTGCCAACGTCAGTACCAACATTTTTTACGTGCCTGAGAATAATAGGCCATTGAGATAAATAAACAAATAGCAATATTTAATGACATTCAAGATAAATACATCACTTCAAGAACTTTTTTTTTTTAAAATAAATAAATACACAAATAATTATATATATACATGTATACAGTATATGTAGAAGTCCTCAAAAACCAAGAGGAGCACACCCAAGAACAACTTGGTTAGACCAGACAGGCAACGGGGAGGCGGGTGGGACCGTGAGGAATCCACAGGTAGCTAATGTATCAACCAGAAAAGTCATTACTGAAGGTAAGTAACTCGTTCTTCTGATGGATACAACTACCTGTGGATTCCTCACATATTGAATAGAGTCCCAAAGCAGTACCGCACTCGGTGGTGGGTGCCTGAATGGTCAAACCAAGAAATCCTGCAGCACTGACAGTGCAAAATGGCCATCCCTCCTAACCTCAGAGTCCAAGCAGTAATGCTTCGCAAAAGTGTGGAGGGATGACCAAGTTGCGTCCTTGCAGATGTCGACCACAGGAACACCCCTAGCCGAGGCCGACTTAGCTCTGGTGGAATGAGCGCTTATACCATCAGGGGGTTCTTTCTTTGCTAAAGAGTAACACATTTTAATGCAAAGAATGACCCACCTGGAGATTGTTCTCTTGTGGACTGCCTTTCCTCTCCTCTTTCCCACGTACCCAATGAAGAGCTGATACTCCAGCCTGAAATCCTTCGTTCTGTCCACATAAAAGCTTAGCGCTCTCCTCGGGTCTAAGCGGTGTAGTCTCTCATCTTCTTTTGAAGGATGAGGCAGAGGATAAAACGTGGAAAGAGTAATCTTTTGGGCCATATGAAAGGGTGAAAGCAACCTTGGTCCTCAACACCACCTTATCCCCATAAAAAGATGTGTAAGGGGGTTTTACAGATAGAGCCTGCAGATCACTCACTCTTCTTGCGGAAGTAATTGCAACCAGGAAAACCGTCTTTAGGACCAATAACCTTAAGGGGCAAGAATGCATAGGCTCAAACGGGGAACCCATAAGAAAAGTCAGAACCAGGTTTAAATCCCACTGAGGCATAATGAAAGGAGTGGGAGGAAATTTGTTAATAAGACCTTTCAAAAATCCAAGTACTATAGGGGATTTGAATAGAGGAGGCTGGTCTGGACGACATGGAAAGGCTGACAGGGCAGATAAGTATCCCTTAACCGTAGCCACTGCACAACCCCTCTGTGCCAGAGACAATGCAAAAGACAAGATATAAGTGAGCACGTAAGGGATCAATTTGCCTCTCTCCACACCAAATCACAAATTTAGCCCACCTATTAGTGTAGATAGATTTAGTGGAGTGTCGCCTGGCTGATAAGATAACATCACTACATCAGGCGGGAGCGAAAAGGAACTCAGGTTGCCCCGTTCAATCTCCAGGCATGAAGGTGCAGGCTCTGGAGGTGGGGGTGTAAAACCTGCCCCTGAGATTGCGAGAGGAGGTCTGCCTTGAGAGGGAGACGGAGTGGAGGGCACAGTGAGAGTTGGAGAAGGTCCGTTTACCACACCCTCCTTGGCCAATCCGGAGCTATTAAGATGACTTGTGCCCGGTCTTGCCGAAATTTCCTCAGAAACCCGAGGAATTAAGGGTATGGGGGGAAACGCGTAAAGCAACTGGTTGCACCAGGTCATCTGAAAAGCGTCCCCCAACGCTCCTTGTACCGGATACTTGAGGATGTAGAATAACGGGCAGTGCAAATTCTCCCGGGTGGCAAACAGATCTATCCGAGGAAACCCCCACAGCTGGAAGATTAGACAGACTTGATCCGGATGAAGACGCCACTTGTGATCGGTCGAGAAATGGCGACTGAGAGAATCCGCATGCACGTTCAAGACTCCGGCCAGATGATTTGCTACCAAACAAATCTGATGGTCCTTTGCCCAGGACCAAAGCCGTAGAGCTTCTCTGCAGAGAAGGTACGACCCTACTCCTCCCTGTTTGTTTATATACCACATCGCAGTAGTATTGTCCATCAGGACCTGAACCGACTGACCGCGAAGGGAAGGGAGGAAGGCCTTGAGTTCAAGACGTATCGCCCGCAACTCCAACAGATTTATATGAAACATCTGTTCTACTGGAGACCAAAGACCTTTGATCTCCAGGTCCCCCAGATGAGCTCCCAACCCTAGAGTGGAAGCATCCGTTATTACTGTGGTCACCGGCGGAGGTTGCGAGAACGGCCTTCCTTGGGAAAGATTGCCGTCCGCAATCCACCATTTCAAATCCGCTGCAGCGTCCCCGGAGATCCTTACTGATCCTTCGAGATCCCCTTTGTGCTGAGACCACTGCTTCCGGAGGCACCACTGAAGAGCCCTCATGTGCCAGCGAGCATGAGTGACCAACAGAATGCAAGAAGCAAACAGACCAAGCAGGCGTAGGACCTTGAGGACCGGAATGACCGCTCCACTTTGAAACATTGGAACCAACGCCTGAATGTCCTGAATCCGCTGAGGCGGAGGAAAGGCGCGACTCAATGTTGTATCCAGTACTGCCCCTATGAACAGGAGATGCTGAGAGGGCTCTAGGTGAGATTTGGGTACATTCACTGAAAAACCCAGGTCGAACAACAACTCGGTTGTCGACTGAAGGTGATGCATCACGAGCTCCGGAGACTTGGCTTTGATCAACCAGTCGTCCAGATAAGGAAATACTGCTATCCCCTTCCTTCTGAGCTCTGCTGCAACCACCGACAAAACCTTTGTGAAGACTCGGGTGCTGAAGTAAGACCAAATGGGAGGACCGCAAACTGATAGTGCTGCGACCCCACCACAAACCGGAGATACCTCCTGTGCGACTTGAGTATCAGGATATGAAAGTAAGCATCCTGCAAGTCGACAGACACCATCCAATCTCCATTGTTCAGCGCCAAAAGCACCTGAGCTAGGGTCAGCATCTTGAACTTCTCCTGTTTGAGGAACCAATTCAAGATCCTCATGTCCAGGATTGGCCTCAATCGACCATCCTTCTTGGGGATCAGGAAGTATCTTGAGTAACAACCCTGACCCCTTTCCTGCTCTGGAACCAACTCCACCGCACCCTTTGAAAGGAGGACTTGAACCTCCTGTTCTAGCAACAGGAGGTGTTCTTCTGAACAGTAGGAAGGACGGTGCGGGATGGGGGGCGGAAACTCCCGAAAGGGTAGGGCATAGCCTTTCCCCACAATGCTGGTAACCCAGGAGTCTGATGTTATGACCTCCCACTTGTGGAGAAAATTCAATAACCTCCCCCCTACAGGAGTGGAGTGAGAAGGAATTGGCGGAAGCCTCAGGCTGCTTCCCATGCTGCACCCCTCCAGAGGAAGAGGGAGAGGAAGAGGCAGAGTGCTGCTGAGTGGCTCCCCTGGTGTGGACCCTACCCCACCCTCTGAAAGATCTATAGGAGAGAGTTGAGGTGGGTTGTTGGAATTTTCCTCGAAAGGAGGAGGAGGAACCACAACCAAATCCTCGAAACCTCCTAAAAAATCTGGAGGAAGCAGAAGAAGAGGCTTACAAGCCCAACGACTTGGCAGTGGCCCTACTCTCCTTGAACCTTTCTAGAGCCGAATCAGCCTTGGCGCCGAAAAGCTTATCGCCATCAAAAGGAAGGTCCAAGAGGGTCGATTGTACATCAGAGGAAAATCCAGAGCTACAAAGCGAGGCTTGCCTCCTTGTAGCCACAGCAGTACCCATAGCTCTAGCAACAGAGTCGGTCGTATCCAACCCAGATTGAATAACCTGGGTTGCCGCTGCTTAATCATCAGAAACCAGGCTCAATAATTCTTGAGGCACCTCAGTATGCCTCGACTTAATCTCGTCCATCAGGGCGTAAATGTATCTCCCTAAGATGCACGTAGCATTGTTGGATTTCAAAGCCATGCTACATGACGAGAAAGCCCTCTTTGATGACATGTCCATTTTTTTTAGAGTCTCTATCTGAGGGCACAGCTGGAAAGGATCCTGGAGCAGATCGGGCTGAGCAAGAAGCCTGAACCACTAGGCTTTCAGGTGTTGGATGCCTGGAAAGAAAGCCTGGGTCAGCAGGTTCAACTCGATATCTCCGAGCCACAGATCTATTCACCGCCGAAGATGACAGCGGCTTCTTCCAGATTTCCATAATGGGGTCCAACAGTGCCTCATTAAAAGGCAAAAGTGGCTCTGCAGTTGTTGAGGCAGGGTGCAACACTTCTGTCAAGATGTTTCGCTTGGGCTCAGACACCGGCAAAGGGAGGTCCAAAAAGTCAGCCGCCTTTCAAATGACTGAATGAAAAGTCGCTGCCTCCTCTGTGTACTCCCCAGGTGATGACAAGTCCCATTCTGGAGAGGTGTCCAGACCACTAGCAGTGTCCAAGCCATGGAGACCTTCACCAGAGTCCTCAATCTCCCCTTCCTCCAATGTCTGTCTCCGGTATTCTTGCTCTTCAAGGAGGCGAAGAGCAAGCCTCCTCGAATGCAGTCTCTCCTCTATCCTCGGCGTCGACATGGCGCCAGAAGATGTCGAAGCCGATCCTCAGAGCCGTCAGACGCCGGATCTAACGGCGCCATGGATTTCTTCGGCGCTGAACGTGGAGCAGGATGGATTGATGACAGTTCCGGGGCCGGTGGAGGTCTAGTCGGCGTCGCTGGCTGAGACACTGACGCCACAGGAGCCGGAGCCACAGGCGCCGACACCGGCTTCGAGCCCACATTTCCCAAGGGAAGAAAGGGCATAAAGGGTGCCGGTCGTAGTGGAGCCGGAGCACCCATGTTGAAGGCCAAAGGGCCGGTCGGACCAGCCGGTCCACCACCTGGAGCCATCTGTTGGAAGATGGAGAACATCACATTCAAGAATGTGGAACTATCTGGGAAAGCCGGGTACTGAGGTGCCTGGTTCGAAGGCGACATCGACGTCGGTCCCGACGTCTGCATGGACGGAGAAAACACCTGAGGCTGTGGAACCTCGAACACCGAAGGAGGATTAACAGGTGACATCGGTGAAGTCGGGGACGTCGGGGACGTCGAAGATGCTAACGGCGTCGGCGGCTGGGGAGAGACGGTGGGACTAACTTCCCAAGTCTTTTGACGTCGATTCGAAGGTGACCTCAATCGAGACCTCTCCCTACTCGACCGGCGTTGAGATTCTCGACGACGCCGGGAGTGCCGGTGACGCCGATGCGACTTCGGTGAAGACGACTTTTGGTGATGTCTTTTCTCCTTCTTCTTTGATTTCGCCAGAAAAAGCTTGGCCTCACGTTCTTTTAAGGCCTTTGGATTCATACGTTGACAAGAATCGCACTTGTCAACGTCGTGATCGGAACTAAGACACCACAAACAGTCAGAATGTGGGTCCGTAACCAACATTTTGCCTCCGCACTCGCGGCAGGGCTTGAATCCTGACTTTCTTTGCGACATTGTAATGTCTCAAAGCAAAAACAGCCAAAAAACACTGTAACTACGTCGAGTAGCAACAGTAGCTCCCTCGAAGATAACCGTTTCGAATGGCACGGAAAAAAGGGAACTGACGTCGGCGAGGACCTCTTATTGCCTGTATGACGTCAGACGGCGTCGCGTGGGCAATTGTGACGTCCTCGTCGACGTGCAGAAGCTAGGAAGAAGATTTCCGTCGAATGCTGGCGCAATGGGAGTATTCAATATGTGAGGAATCCACAGGTAGTTGTATCCATCAGAACATGAGAGTACTCCCCAGAATGTGGAGGGCAGTCAGAGACAACTGATATGACTGATGCCGTACCCAACGTTGAGCGGTGCAGAGAAGGCAAATCCTCAACGCTGATGTCGACTTCAGACCGGAAAAGAGATGCAAGGCCGATCAGCGCCACCAGCAGAGTCTCCAGAGTTGGCTGATAAGATACTGGCACTGAAAGTGTGAAGCCCGAAGGGCTGTGCACTGGCGCCGTAACACCTTCGTCAAATGAAGCCAGAGGTCGAACTGAAGCCGAGGGCGAGCATGCTAGCGTGGACACAGTCAAGAACTCTTGTACCTCCTTGGGGCCTAAAGACGCTCCAGGAGAAGGTGGTTTCCCAAAAACGGCGCGAAGAGGATTGTAGAATTCAAGTATCTAGGACATAACCACCCGGCCTCAGGAAAGGGAGGGAAACACGGGGCAGACTCAGTCCTCAACTCCTCAGCTGGGGAATAGTGAGAGGCTGAACGTGGTAAACGTTGTAACTTTCGTGACTTCGACCACTTACATCGGGACTTACCTTGTGACCGATGGAGAAGGGTGTCTACAAGGATGACAGGACCCACAACCGGACTTCGGTATGAGAAAGTGACCATGACCAACGTGAAGACTGGGATAGCACCGCTAGAAGCTTCACACGGCACTCCCACAGAGCCTTCAGCCGAAGACACCAAGAGAAGTCACACTCTTTGGCGTTGTGGTGTTCTCCCAGGCATCACAAACCAACAGAGTGGGGGTCCGCAGATAACATTTGTCAACCACAGGACCCAAAGGGCTTAAAGCCTAAGGACGTGGACAGTAAAAGCACACTGTTCCATCAACAAAAACGTTGAAGTAGGCCAAATAGGCCTAACCAACCATAACCGGATCCAAGTTACAAGCGCAGAAAAGAAGGAACTGATGTTGGCGAAGGGGTTATATGGACTCCGCTGACGTCACATCTGGTGGATGACACAGATGCGGAGTCGCGCGATGCACTCTACCGACCTGCAGATATGCTATAGGAAAAAGGTTTCTGTATCAAGGCTTGTGCTTCGTGAAGATTCTAAAGTAAAGAATCTGCGGCTAGATGTCTCTAACAGATACGTACACTTTCTCATTGATAACAGCTACTGCTGGCCCTCTGAAGATATGTGCGAAAGAGATTGAAACCAAGGACTTCCTAAGTTCCAGGCTTACACTTTTAAAGCTATAACTTACGTCATATCCAGAAGGCGGTGACCAGGACAGTCTGACGGTTTTTTTTTGTCCGGCTTCAACTGAGCCTTTCAGTGGGTCAATGGTAAACCCTTTTGGTTCCAAGGCTGCTACTCCTTCCCAGGAAAACTCTACTGCCTGTGGACAAAAAAAACAACAAATAAATATTCTATGGCAAGGACTGGCCTTTATCATACCACTCTAACCACCCTCATCTGGATGAAGCCACCATTCTTGAACTCATAATCACTCTCAAAACACATGAAATGCTTTCCTAGGCCTGAAAACTTGACACAACCTTCAGACAATTTTTTATTTTTATTGATTTCATCAGAATCACCCTACAAAACCACTCTATCTCTCATTGGAGACTCAAAAGATTGAAAGGACTGCTTTCTGAAGGTTTCTGTATATGGCTTTTTTCAGAGTACACACTAATTGGAGTTATGAGAGTTAGTGGACCCATCAGACTTATTAGTTGTGGTGTCTCAGACAGATATTTTGACCACTTAAAGCTACCAAAATCTCTACGAGAATGGCATGGAAACACTGATTCCTCCATGTTATTCCCCACAATAATACAGCTCTTGTTATTTCTCAACCTCCTTAATTTTCGGCATCCCCAGTAACAGTAATACTGAGACCATGAAATAAAGAGGATTATTTCATCCCACTCATGAAGGCCTAAGCCGCTCAATAGGCTCAAAACATTGTTGAGTGCTTTTAGGAAGGCCTAAAGTTAGCTACATGTCAAGCCATTAAAGGGGCAGAATAACCAGAATTGATAAATATAGGTAGTTTTTAAAAATAAATGTTTAACACATTTACATTTGTCACTCTGCCCTCTTTCCTGTGGAATTTGTTGTCCAAACCCATCATAACTTTCATCAGAGGCATCTCTAGAGGACCTGTCAGAAACTGGAGCCATCAATGAACCGTGCTGTCAAAAGGCACATCCAGTCCAAGGTTTTTTCATTTGCATTTTCAAAAGTTTGGTACTCCAACCACCAAGTTATTCAATATGGAGGACTGCCACTACTGTCATAAAAAACAGTTGCACTGCATCAAATGGTCGGGCGTGAGGGATTGCATTTTATCATCTGTAATGGTTATATAGCAAAGTGGGATCATGGTCTAGCTGCAGGTATCTCTGCATACCGTCAGATCACTTACTCCGAATGAGTCAGAACCATTTCAATGTTCCACCCTTTTGATGTTACTTGTGTTTGGATAGGAATGTACCCTGCATTGTATAGGGACATGTATCCCTGCACTGAGTGACCCAACTGCAAGTTACATGACGTTTTGCTAGCCCAGTTAGTACACCAATCAGCGTTGAAGTCTAGTCCTGTCCATGAAAGCCAAGGTTCAAAACCTGTTCTGTGCCCCGGAGTGGTGCACCAATCATCCACTCTCTTAGTATGCTGGACTACTGTAAATGTCTTGGGTTGTTTAAATAAAGTGCTGGTGGCAATGTACTGATTTGTAAGGATTAATAATCCTGTACAGACGTTTTTGTAGGTTTTGTAAGGCAGCAATGCTGGATAATTGTAGTTTTCCAGATAAGTAACTTTTCTTCTCCAACACTGGATCTTTTATAGATTCATATTTGCCCAGCCTCCTTCCTATTCATGAGGCTAGTTATAACTTCTTATACAACCCAAGAACGGTTGATGCCTTTTTTCAGAGCGCTGGAACTCTGGGCCACTTCACCTGGATGGCTGGACCTCAGATCATAAAATTAGGTGGGCGGGCTATTTGTACTGTATGACTAATTTCAATGTTTGTTGCTATACTACAGTACTGCTCTGTTAACATTACAAACTGGCCATTCCGAGCTTGACATTGAGGAATTCACATTTTTGAATTAACATTAGCAAAGCAGTGAATTAAATTCGCCAACTGTAGAGTTGGAAATGTGGCTTTCCCTAAAGTAATAGGTAGCACCTCCTGCTGCAGTGCCATTTCAGCTTTCGCCTGGACAGCCACACAGTAATGCTGGGCAAAGGTGTGGATCCAAGACAAGGGTGTCACTTTGTAAATTTCCAGTAAGAGCACTCCAGTGAACAATGCAGTTGTGGCAGCCATTTGTCTCACAGAATGGGTCCCTGCTCTTTATCTGAAAGGGTTCCCACCTTCAGCGAGGCAGAAAGGGACACATACGGTGATCCAGCAAGCTATACCTTGCTTCGATAAAAGCCGAGTATTGTTAGACCTTCCATACCGTACAAATAGTTTGTCAGTTTTGTGACATTCTTTTGTGGCAGAAAAACTGAAATTTAAACTGTTGAAGGTTTAAAGAGTGAAGAGAACCACTTGCAGCCATAAATGTTTGTGGAAAAAAGTTGGTAAATGAATCTTTTCAATTAAATTAAATGGTACCTAGATTTTAACTTAGGATTAGTTAACAGTCACTGAGTTCTTGTCAAATTTTCAACAGCTTAGATTTTCACAAAAAGCTTGTATTTTGTACATTTCTTGTCAATTTTATCACTAATAAGAAAGCTGTCTTGCATGCCAGCATCTATAGAGATGAATTGTGTATAGCCTCGAAAAGGTTCTTTGATAAGTGCTCCACGCATCGTGTTGAGCTCCCAAAATGGCAGTGGTCGAGTTCCTTGATAACTATGAACAAAAAGGGTGTGGTGGAAGTTCTGAGGTAAATCGATATATAGTGGCCAGATCAAAGACTATCTCAAGCCAGGCTTTGCCAATAATGTAGGCAGGGTAGTATCTCAAATAGACCTATCAAAAGGTTAATATTCTGAGACAAAGCCCAAATTTTAAAATGTTTCCTTTTTGAAGAGTATGTTTTCACAGTGGAAGTCGCTCGAGCAACCTTTAGGATCTTTTAAAGTCTGGTGGAAGGTTTAGGGAGCCGAACTCTAGGTCCGCAGCAGCCTGGCGGTCAAGTTGAGAGTGGGTGTGTTCTGATGTAATTCCTCACCTTGATTCTTGAAGAGAATTAGAGGTCCAAATTTCATTTAACTGTTGTTGCTATTGATAGACTCCATAGCTCCATGTACCAACACAACCTTAACCACACTGGTGTGATTAATAATCACTTTTTTTTTTACCTTCCACAGAACCCTAGGATCTAGAGGTGTCCTGGAAATAGAGTCCACAAATATCCCTAACCACAGACTCGAAAACACTTCCACTTGGATCCTGAGAAACCTACATCTATTTGCATAACTTGGGTATTTTTGAGTTACCTGGTGTAGTAAAGAAATTCAGAGGAGGTGTGCCATCTAGGAAAGAAGTAATGGAGTCTCTGGCCTGAACTTGGAAGGTGAAAAACCTCGCTATACAGAATTTCTGACACTGTTAGGAATTTTTAGATTATTAAGAATGCCATTTGGAATGATTAGAGCTGTGTCAGTTTCCAAAGGGTCATAGAATATTTTTAAGATGTTCGGGAAATAATTGGGTGAACAAATACCAGAATGAGAGTAGTTCTTTACATATTACAAAGAAGTGGTTTAACCTTGAAGGCCAAGAAATGTTCTTTTGCCAAATGCGAGATTAAATATTTGAGACATCTTTTCACTCTAGAAGGTGAAAAACCCAAAGAGTTTGGTATACAGTATAGCATATTTGAGGAGCCCAATAACACTGGGAGAACTTATGTTTTTCTTCTAAGGATTGGAGGAATTCTACAGTAGATGCATTGGGAATGTTTCTAGCAAATCAGCCATTATGAAAATATAACTTTCAAAAAATTAGGTTTTTGATTGAGATGAGTTATGAATTGCAAATTTTGTATATGAAGAAGGAATTAAAATATGCTCTACGTCCACATGCATTCAATAACAATAGTTTCTCCACCATTAGGACAGTTGTTAGTGACAAGGGATTAAGAGTCATACTTATGCAAGACAGCAGTTCAATAGCATTTGACAGAGAGCTCTAAAAGAGAATGAAGTCAAGTTTTCAGATACAGAACAAGAGTCTCTCTGAGGTTCACAGTCCATTATATAGGTAAAACTGTTTTATGGGGAAGAAAATTGTGTCTGGAAACAGATAGCAGTCCTTTTGGGGAAATGTTTTAACATGAAAGGAATGGACAATGTATCATTTAGGATTTCTAAATGGATATTTTCTCTCTCATAGTAATATTTTGAAGATTTATATCTACCAGGTATCACAAATGTGATGTCAGGCTGTCTATGTATGTATGAAATGCAGAAGTATGATGTTTTGCTTAATGTGAAAAAGTAGATCAAGGGCGGCTGACTTAAAAAATGTCTGACAGAGCATCGGGCGTGGCCAACCAACACGGCCGACCGGGTGTGATCTCCAGAGGCTCCGCTCGAGTCCCTTACAGAGAGATTGAGCAAGGTGTCACAATGTGAGCCAGAAACCTGATGTGCACCTTGGAAGGTGCAAGGAAAACAAGGTACCTCAACTACAGGCGCAAACTTAGAAGAACCCACCAAAATCAAGCCCTCCATCGCCGAAGCGCGACTAATCAACATGTTGGCAGGCGCAAAACACTGATCCGGGCACCGCCGTGTTCGGAACGGCCCGAAGCACTCATCAAGGTTTGAAACCAGAGGGAAGCTGCCGCGATCCTCGATACAGGAGCAGGGCGTCTAGAGATGGGCCAGGCGAAGCTACAGATTGGGGCGGACTGAGGCAGGCCCAGAATCTGAAGAGGTTGAGGTATGGAGATGAAGAGAGGTGGCCAAGTGAGCACTGGGGAGAAGTGAACACTCCGACCCACCTGAACAGCAGCGCGACTTAAGGCTTAGCGGCGACTCAGGGAGAGAGGATAGATGCCTTCAGCACCGACTGCCTGACCCTAAAATGGCGCCCACCAAACGATACACAGGGCGAAGCAAAAAGTGACTGGAGTGGCTGACTGAAACACAACATAACCCCCTCGCCAGATAGGTGCCAAAGATCACACAACAGTGACAGAGCGGCAAAGAGCACTACTGGAATGGGCACACTACCAAAATTGAGGACCGACAATCGACTATACCGCATGACACCCTGGGTCAACCAGGTGTGACACAAAGAAACAAATAGGGGGAACGTCCAAGTGGCCCCTACCAAAGGTGGCGGTATGAGGGTTACTGATTTGGGAGCAGCATTTATGTCCCGCAGGAAGCCACAATCCAGCAGGGTCTCTAACTACTTTATGCCTGCCGGGCAAAGGTTGGACGGACCCAAGCAAGCAGAAAACATGGCACTGACAAAGGAAGACCTCCTGATATCGCTCCGCGACTTCAAGTCTGAACTACACGAAGAACTGACAGCAGATTTCAAGTCTACGCTTGAATCATTCAAACTGGACATTAACTCCCGCCTAACCTCTCTTCAATCCGATGTGGAGTGGGGAGCCGCGCCCTGGACCTTGAGATGAAGGTCAAGAGATGAAACAACAAACAGCTCCTATAGAAAGCGATCTCACCCAAATGAAGACACAAGTGCATCTAACTCTCCTTAAATGCGAAGATTTAGAAAACCAGTCACTTAGAGAAAACATCAGAGTGTAGCGGCTGGAAGAAGGCTGCAAAGGCTAAGATCTTGAAGCATTTGTGGTGGGCCTCTTCTCTACCATCCTAGGCGACAAACACCCAGAGGTCCAACTGGAGCAAGTGCACAAGGTAGGGGTCTGCTCCGCGAACAAAGGGAGGAGATCCAGAGACATCCTGGCGAAGGTGAGCTTCTTCAAGGTGAAGGAACTGATTCTCCAGCAGGGGAGAACGCGAGACACCATCTCCTTTCAAGGTGCAGAATGCGTATTGTATCAGGATGTGGCACCAGCGACGTTAGCCCGTGGACTGCAATTCCGAACAATCTGAGAAGCTTTGAGGGCTAGAAATATCAGGTACAGATGGACATACCCCTTCGGCATTGCCTTTGATATTGATAGCAAACCACACCACCTTACAGACATTGAGGAAGCTTCGGCCCTCTTGGACCTGAAGGAGAAGAGTACTAAAGAAACTGAAGGTCACTCGGATGGACCACAACAGTGGGGAGGAGACGGCCACCTCCACAGACTCTTGGAAGCAAAAGAGAAAGGGGAAAAGGAGCCAAAGGAACAAAGGTCCACAATCAGTGTGACAAGTGGGAACGGACGAAGTGAGACACTTGAATTCGTAGATCTACTCCGACATGAGGTTGGAGACTCAATGAGCGTTTTTGAAAGAGGCTTGGGAGAGTCCCGAGACTTTAGCTACTGTCAGGCTTTGCGAGCCAAAAGAAGTTAATAAGTAAACAGATGACACTTACAAGGTTTCAATTGGCAGTCTCTGCGAGGGACAAGGTGGCTGAGCATTCACTCTCCACCACGACAACCTTACGATCGGTAGACATGAAGCAACGACATGTCTACTCGTTAACAGTTACAATGTTGTTGTATATTTCTTTATCATTCTTTGTTTGGAGCATGCATGAGCGGGTATACACAGGATTATGGGATACGGAGTGAGGAAGGGAAGAAGTGGGCCATCGGGTACTCACTATGACGGGCAATGAAAACCTTAGCACAAACTCTTAGAAAAGCAGGATGCTTGAATTCCTATAGTGGAATGTTAAGGGATTGAACTCCCCCAACAAAAGGTCACAATTCTGGAAATATTTTGAGGATCATCATTTTGATATAATAGCCCTACAGGAAACCCATCTCAGAAGGAGCGAAGGATACCGGCTGCATCACAAACACTATACACATGTGTATGCAGCCTCAGCACCCAAGAAACAGTGTGGGGTGGCTTTGATGTTCCATAATTCCACTCACTTTCAGTGGTAGAGTACAAAACAGGACCAAGAGGGCAGATATTTAGTAACCAAAGATAGTATCAGAGGGAAAGTCTGTACGGTAGCCACTGTGTATACACCCAACAGTGGACAAACTCAATTCCTCTTAGCCTTTCTCTGTTGCATAACTACACAGAAGGAGATATCTGCCTGCTGGGCAATTTAAACCTGATATGGGACAGCTACCAGGACACGACCCACCCGCACAGAACCCAAATGAGCATCTTTGTGAAATCCGTCAAGGCGACCCTAAAGAGGCTAGGTCTTTTCGATGCGTGGCGAGCGCTCCACCCCACGGTAAAAAACTACACATTTTTCTCTCACTCACATAGATCATATTCGAGAATTGATCATATATTCCTTAGCCAACCCCTACAACAATCGCTCAGATCGGCGACGGTATGCCCAATTATCATCTCAAACCATGTCCCGCTGGGGATTGGAGTTGATTGGCCCACAACACGTTCTAGATTCTGTAGATGGTATTTCCCTAACATCTTAACCAGAGACCAAATATTTTGAGACGAAATACAGAAAGCCACCAAGGACTACTTTCAGCATAATATCCCCACCGACACATCACACCTCACCACTTGGGATTCATTCAAAGCAGTTATACGGGGTAAATGCATCTTGTTAGCTACCTCCCTACACCAACTAAAGGCTAAGGAACAACAAGACTTGGAAAATGAAGTGATGGTAGCAAAACAGGCACACAAACTTTCCCCTATTTGGCTCTCACAGAAGAAGATAACGTCATTAAAAGGTAAATTGCAATCCATATACACAAACCGAGCAGCAATCTTGCTGCTACGCCCTAAGAAAACTTCCTATGAAAAGTGGAACAAAATAGGCCTGATGCTAGCACGACAATTACGCACCAAACAGGCAAGAGACTATTTAGCCCAAATACAGGACGAGACCAGTGAGCATCATGCAGAGAAGGAAAAAGCCCGAGCCTTTCGGGACTTTTACACCCGACTATACACGTTGGAACAACCTGAAGCCCTAGCACAAGGCGCTTACCTACAACACATGACCCTCTCACAGATATCCCAAGAAACCAATGACATCCTAATAGCTATGTATAGACGGGAGGAGGTACAGACAGCCATTGACTCAATAACCTCTAAACAAATTACCGGGTCCAGATGGGTTTAGAACATTTTGCGCAGAGCTGACACCACATCTCACGGAGCCGGAGTTTCCTCAAAAAGACAAGGATAGACTACTAATGTGATAGGCTTTAAGCCTGTATACACTTTAGTTATCATAACATAGCTATTATAATAAAATACACCGGGGACTCCCATCTAGAAGACAGGGAATGTTTCAAGAATGTGAGTCTTTGAAAGTTCAAATAGTGGAGTAAGCAATGGTCCCCTCTCTTCCTCTCCTGGTTGGGACGTATTATTGGCATTAAGATGATGTTCTTCCCAAGATATTATATCTATTCCAGGGCCTACCCATCAATGTCCCCAAAGATCTCTTTATGGAAGCCTGTATGTAAGGAAATGCCTTCCTTGGCATGGTTACCCCCTGGTGTTTTGCCTTTTGTTGATGCCAGTTATGATTTAAAGGGTGCTGGGACCCTGCTAACCAGGCCCCAGCACCAGTGTTCTTTCCCTAAACTGAACCTTTGTTCCCACAATTGGCACATTCCTGGCACACAGATAAGTCCCTTGTAAATTGTACCCCTGGTACCAAGGGCCCTTTTGCCAGGGAAGGTCTCTAAGGGTTGCAGCATATCTTATGCTACCCTGGGGACCCCTCACTCAGCACATGCACACTGCCTCACATCTTGTGTGTGCTGGTGGGGAGAAAATGACTAGGTCGACATGGCACTCCGCTCAGAGTGCCATGCCCACCTCATACTGCCTGTGGCATAAGTAAGTCACCCTCTACCAAGCCTTACAGCCCTAAGGCAGGGTGTACTATACCACAGGTGAGGGCATATGTGCATGAGCACTATGCCCCTACAGTGTCTAAGCAAACCTTAGACATTGTAAGTGCAGGGTAGCCATAAAGAGTATATGGTCTGGGAGTTTGTCAAACACGAACTCGACAGTTCCATAATGGCTACACTGAAATCTGGGAAGTTTGGTATCAAACTTCTCAGCACATTAAATGCACACTGATGCCAGTGTGGGATTTATTGTAAAATACACCCAGAGGGCATCTTAGAGATGCCCCCTGAATACCAGTCCGACTCCTAGTGCTAGGCTGACCAGTTTCTGCTAGCCTGCCACAACTAGACAAGTTTCTGGCCACATGGGGGGAGTGCCTTTGTCACTCTGTGGCCAGGAAAGGAATAGTTTCTTACCTGTAACTCAGTTCTCTCGTAGGGGTATTTCCATGATAGTCATAAGCACTGAATAGTTCCGCACGCCTGCGGGGACCCCGGAGCACTGTTCTAAAGTGTATTCTTAAGTATAGATGTTTGCCTTTCTTGAAAAAGTCCTGTAAAGTCACTTAAGAATATCAAGCCTAGATGAAAAGCTACAAAGGCCAAATTGTTCATTCTTTTGGTTGAAAAAAAAGAAACTGTAGTACAGATATACCTTTAAAACATATTTATTCTAGAAATGTAGTAAAAACATGTTTTCCAACCTTATTTACAACTTCAAAATGAGAATGAAACAATGCAGGGCAGTGTAGCCCATAGGCTGCCATTATACAGAATGTAAATAGAGCTGTGCCTTTAAGAAAAGAAAGTCTTCCTGTATCCCATCATGCACAGCAAAAGGCAGTTGCCTCAGTTCTTTTTGTAGGCTTGTAATATGACATGAAGAAATCCGAATATCTCTTTCATTAACAATATCATTATTATTATAGTTATCATCATGTCAACTCCACCGGGGAGGAGGGAGGGTTGCTTATGACTATCATGGAAATACCCCTACAAGAGAACTGGAGTTACAGGTAAGAAACTATTCCTTCTCTCGTAGGGGATTTCCATGTATAGTCATAAGCACTGAATAGATTAGCAAGCCCATCCCAATGACTGCGGTGGAGTAGACAGAACAATAAAGAAACAATAAATCATGCAAAGAGATTCTTAAGAGAGGCCTGTCCAACCTGAGCATCTGTCTTAGCATCTGAATCAAGGCAGTAATGCTTAGTAAAGGTGTGGACAGATCTCCAGATATCCGCTTTGCATATTTCTGCTAAAGGAATGTTTCTCATCAAAGCAGCAGTCGCTGCCTTCCTCCTAGTAGAATGGGCTTTTGGCCTGCCATCGAGGGATTTATTTGCTAACTGATAACAGAATACGATACATGAGACAATCCACCTGGATAAGGATTGTTTGGAGGTGGCTAGACCTGTTCTAACTGGGCCATAGTTAATAAACAGCTGTTGTGATTTGCGTAAAGATTTTGTTCTATCCAAGTAAACTTTTAAAACCCTTTTTACATCGAGAGAATGTAGGGTTCTCTCAGCAGGAGTAGATGGATTTTGGAAGAAAGTCGGTAAGGAGATGGTCTGGTTTACATGAAAGTCTGAAATTACTTTAGGTAGAAACTTAGGATGTGTTCTCATTACTACTTTTAAGGAATGAAAAACCATATAAGGTTCCTGAGCACAAAGGGCCTGGATCTCACTGACCCTGCGAGCTGAAGTGATTGCAACCAGAAAAGCAGTTTTCTAGGTAAGATGCTGGAGGGATGCTTTGTGTATTGGTTCTAAAGGGTGCAGCATCAGACGTGAAAGGACTACATTAAGCTCCCATGGAGGAGATGGCCATCTAATGGGAGGAAAAACCTTTTTTAAACTTTCTAGGAAATCTTTTATGATTGGAATTTTAAAGAAGGAAGATTGGGATGTATGTACCCCTAGTCAGTAAGAGGTCCTTCCTGTGGAAACCACCAAGTGACAGAGTGGTAAGGCAATTGCAAGAGCTTATCCCAACGCTGCACCACCAATGTAGGAAGCTGGCCTGGTTGTGGTAGGTACTTACACGGTATACCAAGTCCAGGTATCCCCTCTTAATGTAGTGTAGGCAGTGTCTAGAAGCCAGGCTCTCTAGAGGTAGCTGTGGATAAGCAGCCAAGCCTTATCTAGGAGACATGCAAAGCTCATGCAATACCACTGTAGTCAAAAAGTACTTACACACATGAAAGAAAACCCTCAGTGTTACAAAAATAAGGGTATTTTATTTCAGTGACACAATTACCAAAAGGTACTAGAGAGGCAACCCTCCAATAGGAGGTAAGTAACACACTAGCTATGTACACTAGTAATCAGAAATAGGCATACACAGCAATAGAAACAGTGACCCTATGGAGAGCCCAAACCATATACTAAAAAAATGGAATGCGAATGTAGGATGTTCACCTAGGTAATTGGAATGTGTAGAGGGAACCTGGGGGAACTAGGAAACCCCAAAGGTAAGTACCACAGTGCCATCCAGCAACCAGGAAGAAAGAAGTAAGCTACTGGATTTTCTCCAAACCACCCAAAAGAAAGGAAAAGAAGAAAATGCAACACCCAGACAAGACTGCAAGAAACCATGGGTGGATGCCTGAAGAAGAAGACGTGTGGAAGAAGGGAACCAAGTCCAAAAGTCACAGAAGAGTCCAGTGGGGGCAGGAGCCACTACCCACCCAACTGTGGTTGCAGGAGTTAGTCGACGGTAGGACGAAGACGGTCAGGAAAGCAGCCCTGGAGCAGCTGAAGAGCTCCTGGAGGATGCAGCCGATGTACCATGCCGGATGGATGATTGCAGTCGGTCAGTGGTGTGGAAAAGCCACCAACAAGCCTTGGCAAAGACAGAAGTTGAGGTGGAACAGAAGTGGATTTGCCGGGGACCAGCAAGGTCCCGGGGGACTCAACCCACAGGGTGAGTCCTAGGGAGACCCTCAGAAAGGCAGAAAGTCCACAGAAGAAGAGGCAGATCCCACAGGAGACCCATTGGAAGAGGAACCAGGAGTCGCAGAGGAGCACACGCAGCACAATTGGAGATGGGTCCCACGTCGCACGAGAAGCACGCAGAGGGCTGTGCATCGAAGGAAGGAGTGCTGGGGGCTGTGGCTACACGGAGCCTGAAGATCCCTTGGGGGAGATGCCAGCAAGCCTTGGTAGCTGCAAAAGACGCGGTGCATGGGTGTACTGTCCAGCGTAAGAAGGCGAGGGCTTACCTCCACCAAAGTTGGATAGCTGGCAGAGAGGACCAAGAGGACTATTTCAGGCCACCACAGTTATGCAGGATCCATGCAGCTCAGGACGAGAGTAGAACCACACAGCCGGTCATTTCCAAGAGAGATTCCTTCTTCCTTCTCGTGCGGACTGAAGACTTGCCACCCTCAGAGGATGCACAGCCAGGGAAATGTTGCAGAAGCTGAAAGGAGCCATGGAAACAATGTTGCAAGCAGAGTCTTCGTCGTGGGTGGAGATTGTCGGTTCCTGGAGGGTCCAGTCACAGTTCCATTCGCTAGAAGTTGAAGTGGAGGTTGCAGAGGAATCCTGTCTTGCAAACCGAATCTCAGGTCCCACCCAAGAGAGAGACCTTAAATAACCCTGACAGAGGGATTTGTCACCTAGCCAGGTGACCTCCTATCAGGAGGGGGCTCTGACATCATCTGCCTGACCTGGCCACTCAGATGCTCCCAGAGGTCTCTGCCGACCTTGGATTCAAAATGGCAGAACACAGGGACCCTCTGGAGGAGATCTGGGCACCACCCCTGGGGTGGTCACTCCCCTTTTCATTGTCCAGTTTCGTGACAGAGCAGGGAATGGAGGTCCCTGAACCGGTGTAGACTGGTTTATGCATGGAGGGCACCAAATGTGCAATTCAAAGCCTACCAGTGGCTTTTGAAGGCTAACCCTCCCAAGCATGTAACACATATTTCCAAAGGAAGGGGGTGTTACCCCCCTCTTCCAAAGGAAATCCTTTGTTCTGCCTTCCTGGGCTTGAGCTGTTCAAGAAGCATGAGGGAAGAAACCTATCTGAGGGGTGGCAGCAACAAGTGCTGCCCAGAAAACTCCAGAAGGCTGGTATGAGCAATGCTGGGGGTCCTCTAAGGAGCCCCCAGAGTACATGAAATCATACTTCCAATACTGACAACAGTATTGAGGTCTGATTCCGTCATGTTTGATATCAAACATGCCTACCTTCGGAGTTTCCATTATTTAGCTGGACATAGGTAGTGACCTGTGCCCAGTACAAGCATATAATGGCGTCTCCGCACTCACGAAGTCCAGGAAAATGGAACTGGAGTTCGTGGGGGCACCTCTGCTAGTGCAGGGGTGCCCTCACACACAGGTACTTGCACCCTGCCCTCTGGTCTAAGAGGGCCTGCCATAGGGGTGACTTACAGTGACCTGGTGCAGTGACCTGTAGTGAAAAGTGTGCATGCCCATGTGTCGACAGCAGGATCGTCGTCGATGGTGGTGTTGTTGATAACAATGGTCTCGTTGACAGTGGTACCATCGACGATGGTTTCGTCAACGGGAGTGTCAGCAACGATAGTCTCACTGACAGTGGTGTCATCAACGGTGGCATCATCGTCATAGTCTTTGGTGACGAGGAAATCTTTGGAGACAGGACTGGCACATTGACAGCTGAAGTCGTCGTCGTCCATGTTCTCGTCAACAAGATAGTGGTAACCATTTCCATAGTGGTCTCCAACAACGTCATTGATGGGGAAGATCTCATCGAGGGTGGCCTTACCTGGATCTTTGATCCCATCTTTGACAGTTCTGCAAAGGTATGCGGACTGCCTGGAGACTTAATAGTTGGTGTGGTAAGCTCAAGGGATTCTGTTTCTGAAGAGAATGTTGGCAGTTTCTTCTGTTATTGAATATCTTTTAGAGACTCATGATGAGAGCCCTTTCGGACTTTCCTCAGAGGTCCCCTGGTTGTGGGACCGTTCTCTCTTGTGAGATTTAGCAGAGATGTCACTTTTCTCACCTGCACCTGCATCTTTTTGTGACTTGACCTTCTAGAGCCACAAAAGAAGTCTCGCCTCACTGTCTTTCAGTGTTTTCTATGAAAAAGTGTGACATACCTTGCAATCCTTGACTTTGTCCTTATGATAAGGGCAATAAAAGCAGCCTTTATGAGGGTCATCTGCATGGAATCTCTTTTTCCCTCAAGATTTGCAGACCTAAAGAGACCTTTCTTAGAAATATCAGACATCGTAATGCTTCTCAGAAGCTGATATGAAGAAAACTCAGCTCAGGAAGACTCCAATGCACACGACATGCTGTTGAATGATGTAAATAAGCTGTGAAAGTGAATGTACTTTAGCATTTGTTAGACTTGTCATCCTTGACGTGGTCTACCCTAACTTTTTGCCTCTGTTCCCCAGGTTGTTGACGTGTGCTGTTTTTGATACTCTGGGCACTTTACCACTGCTATCTAGTGCTAAAGTGCAAGTGCTCCTATGTAAAATGTATATGTAATTGTCTTTCCTGACTGGCATATTTGATTTACTAGTAAGTCCCTAGTACAGTGCCCAAGGGGTGCACAGGTCCTCTAACTCAAATGCTACTAGTGGGCCTGCAGCACTGATTCTGTCACCAACATAAGTAGCCCTGTAAACATGTCTCAGACCTGCCACTGCAGTGTCTGTGTGTGCAGTCTTGCACTGTCAATTCGACTTGGCAAGTGTGCCCACTTGCCAGGCCTAAACCTTCCCTTGGTATACATGTAAGGCACCCCTAAGGTAAGCCCTAGGTAGCTCCATGGGCAGGGTGCAGTGTATGTTAAAGGTGGGACATGTACGTATGCGATTTACATATCCTCACTGTGAAATACTGCCAAATTCGTTTTTTACTGTTGCAAAACCATAGGTTAACATGGGGGCTGCCTTTAAATGTTATTAAAGCACAGTTCCCATTGGGAGCAGATAGAAATCTGGAGTTTAGTGTCTGTCTCCAAACTCAAAATTTTAAAATACATCTATAAGTGAAGTTGGTTTTCAGGTTGTGTGTTTGAAAATGTCCCTTTTAGGAAGTAGGCATTTTCTTGCTTAAACCATTCTGTGAATCTGTCTGTTTGTGGATTCCTTGTCTGGGTCATTTTGACAGTTGGGCTGTTTGCACCTTTCCCTAGACAGTGACACAAAGGGAGCTGGGGATGTAGCCTGCATATCTTGATGAGCTATCTGTGCTGGGAGGGAGGGGAGGAGTGGTCACTCACACCTGAAAGGGCTGTGCCTGCCCTCACACAATGCAGTCTCCAAGCCCATGTTGTGTGTCTGGGGCCCAGCCTGGGTCAGGCAGGATCTTACAAACAAGAAGTTTGCCTATTCCAAAGGCAGAAAGGGGTATAAGTAGTGGACCCAAAACCTCTGAAAATTAGATCACTTCTGGAATCAAGAGGAACCTCTGCCAAGGAGAAGAGTTGAAAAGCTGAGAAGTGCTGCCCCTGCCTGTGACTGTGCTTTGTTGTGCTATCCTGCAGTTGCTGCTTCTGCCTGTGAAAGGGGACAAAGACTGGACTTTTTAGTGAATTCCTGCTTGAAAAGAATCTCCAACGGCTTGAACTGAGC
Organism: Pleurodeles waltl; assembly: GCF_031143425.1. Lineage (NCBI taxonomy): Eukaryota > Metazoa > Chordata > Amphibia > Caudata > Salamandridae > Pleurodeles > Pleurodeles waltl. The sequence goes on along the minus strand of NC_090445.1, from coordinate 1,510,129,866 downwards.
TTGCTTCCTGTTGCTGAAGTCTCAGGGCCATCAAAGACTTCCAGCATCTGGACTCTCTGCTGTGACTCCTGCCTGCCAAGTGGTGCTCTATCCAGTACCTGGGCCCTTGAAAGGTGAAGCTGGCAGACACAAACTGAAAATCCAAGCACAGAACACCGGGAAACGCAGGAAACTTTTTGATGCATCTTCCGCAATGCTGCTGATAAATGATGCGCCGCCAGCTTCGCAGCTGAAAACGCGCCACCTGCATCACAGCAGGGGGATGTACACAATGCGGCTGGAGAAACGACACTCAACACCCACTTACGGAGGCTGATACTGACGCAAACCCCTCGCAGCGCGGTTTTCGAACACCGTGAGATTGGATTTTCCATGCATTGTCTTTGGTCGTCCAAGTCAACCTGACAGTGCGCGGATCCAAGGTGCCCCGTCCGGAAATCAACGTATCGCTCTCTTCCGAGGGAGAAAAACTACACATTGCCAACACAACCAGGGAAGGAAACAACGCACGGCCTCACTTGCGAGTGAGGAATCACGCATTGCTACCCTTTTCCGCTTGCCTATGTGGCTTTATTTGTGACGCTAACCAGGAACTTTGTGTAACAACATCATTCTCACTGTTTTCTAAGGATTAAGGGCCTGATTCTAACTTTGGAGGACGGTGTTAAACCGTCCCAAAAGTGGCGGATATACCACCTACCGTATTACGAGTTCCATAGGATATAATGGACTCGTAATACGGTAGGTGGTATATCCGCCACTTTTGGGACGGTTTAACACCGTCCTCCAAAGTTAGAATCAGGCCCTAAGACTCTTATTCTTTTGAAAATTCATATCTTGACTTGTACATGTTGGAGTTTTGGTCTTGTTTTATTTAGATAAATATTACCTATTTTTCTAAATTGGTGTGGTGTCCATTTTGTAATGTTTTCACTGTATTACTGTGTGTGTTGGTACAAATACTTTACACATTGCTTCTGTTAAGCCTGCCTGCTCGTGCCAAGCTACCAAGGGGATGAGTGGGGGGGGGGTTAACTGAGTGTGATTCTTGTTTACCCTGTCTAGAGTGACGGTCCTTGCTTGGACAGGGGGTAACCTGACTGCCAACCAAAGCCCCCATTTCTAACAGCATTGTTTTATATTTAAAGTTTCTCTATACTACTATTTGATTTATGTATTGAATTAGGTATGTGTGTGTGTGTGTGTGTATATATATATATGTATAAATATATATAGAGAGAGAGAGAGAGAAAGAGAGAAATATATATATTTGGTTGTGTGTACTTAGGGATCACACACATAGGCAGGAGTGTTCAGTGATTATTTCTATGGGAATTCCCTGAAAGAGAACAGGCTTTATGGTTTGGTAACTCGAAAATACTGAGTTTATAGACTTTGAAAAGATAGGGCGATGAGGTGGCAGTATTTGAACATATATCACTTGTTACTACTTTAACCCCATGAGCTAGTTTACTAGCTTCTCATAGTCCTAGAAACCAATAGGCATTGCAATTTCAGGTTACACCAATGCTGAAGTTTTCTAATTCTTAGGAGGACAACAGGATACTTTGAATGCAACCTAAATCCTAATGAAACACATGCATCTGTTAAATAAGCATTTACAAGGCTAAGCATCTACTTTCATCACCTTCTTTCCGCTCTGCTGGGTTGTCCTTATGCAGCCGACGTGCAGTTCCCTCACTGCGGGTCTGCGCTCCGTCTCTGTCTGGATGTACTGCAGGCTCAAGACTACAGGGTGCACCATCTCTTCAGGCTCTAAAAAGTAGGAAGGCTACAGCATTACTTTAATCATGGTAAAAACATTTTAGTACAATTTCAAAAAGGCATCCTTTTAATATGTTCTACATTACAAGAGGGGATGAACCTCCGAAGTACCTTGATGAGCTCACATAAGTGCAACATGTAAATCGCTTATTTATCTGCTCCTAAGTGGATACTTATGAGCAACCTGTTGTTACTGTGATGGTCTCCTCAATGGAACTCTGAATCTAACAGGAGTTAAACCTTCCTGCTATCTCCACTCCCAAACAGAATAGATGGTAGGTACCTCCGTCATCAGTAGGTAAGACAGTGAGGGACTCTACGGACACATCAATGGGATCTCCTCCCTCCAGGAACATGATGTGATTTCTGGAAGCACCTTTCAGACGGATCACATGGACTACTTCCTGCAAACAAAAGGAAAACACTGGTGAGCCCTCTGGTCACCTCTAATAACTACCTAATTAAAATGAACCATCTATAATGTATCATCTTATTTTATGCCATGGTCACCAACTCACTTCTACTGTACTGTCATCATCATATATTTCACAGCAAAGGAAATCCCCACCAATGGGGCATCAGCACACTTTACCAAGCAGCGATGGAACAAGCCAAAACTTGTTAGACACCTATGGTCTCTTTGGATATAATTCTCTCAGTGTAAGATGTAAGACCAACAATTTCAACAAATGACTTCTGAGAAGCCAACAGTGTAATTCCTTTTCTTCCCTCTGGCATACCAATCTTGTCTGTAAAAAATGTGGCCATGTCCATGCAATGTTTTGAAGACCTCCTTTGTTTAACTTGAAACAAACACAGAAAACTACCCAAAACCAATGCATATCATGCAGATTGGATATTATGGTATAACCAAATCGTCTCATCATCTGAGATGCAATTAATTGCACTACTTATCAGTTAACTGGACACAAAGTATTCTCTAGATACATAAACTTCAACATTCTAAAGGACCCAGATAGCCATTTGGTTTTATGCATATCAACTTATGCCTAATATAGATCAAACACAACCATTCCCACTCTAAAAAGCATGATGTTTACCTATCCTCTGACACAATAAGAATAAATAAATAGGGCTGTGCATTTATAAACTGAAACAGTTACTGATATACATTCAGGGAACTTTCTGACTGTCAGCCCCAAATCTATTTCAGACAGATTTCAGTAGCAGTTATGCAAGGCCACATTAGTTCCTTATTTAGGAGAGTAACCATGCATCTCTTGCATTAGGTCATACTAGCATTAAATATAAGAGGTTAGTCCCAAGGAAGACCTGGATTTCAAAGCCAGTTCTAGATTGATAGCTTCACAAGAGATTGACTGCTTGATGTCCAGTGAGTAAGTCCATAAAAGATATTTAATCTTTTTTTGAATGAGATTAACTGGAAATGTTCTTAACTGGTTCCCCTCACACACTAATCCCACAAAAATCAGTTTGTTCAAAAGGGCACTTCCGTATGGGTCCCAGGAAATTCTGATTACCTGGGGAGTTTCTCTATATTCCATCTTGCCATCTTCAACCGATACCGGGAATCCCTTTGGGCTCTACTCACAGATAAACACATCTAAATGTATCAATACACCAACAACACATAATTATGTTTGAAAGTCTTCTCTGCACCAGACATCCAGCACCTCAAACACTGCTTGCACCTCCCCCAGACCTGATTGTTCAGCACCAACCTGAAAGTTATCACCACCAAAATAGAACTTGTGCTATTCCCCAAGAAAAACAACTAGTGCAAACCTTGCTCAAAGGCATGCACCTGGATGGGTTTGAACTAGTTGAACTTTCGCTCAATGTCAAGTGACTCAAATTTACCTTGGACACTGATTTCACCATTATGTAAGACATTTCTCACAAAACCAATATGGGCTGGTACAGCTCTCTACTGAATAATGTGAAAAAAGATACCAAAGGCTAAAGAACTGTAGTTACAGGTACATTTTTCTTCGCTAGTATTGGATCTTCCGTAGCTTCATATGCTTGAAACAAAGTGACAAATAATGCACTGACATTGCACAAGGTGGTATAAATTAGCAAAGCTTGCCTCATTTAAAAAGATGCCGAAGAACTGCTTGTCTCACCAGTGCATCTCTGTCTGTTATTGCATCCAAGCAGTGCTGTGTAAAGGTGTGACAGATCCTGTACGTGGCTGCATGGCAAATATCTAAAAGACACTCCTGCATACAGTGCTGATGGAGCCACAAATGTACCATAACTGTCCCTGAAGGTAGTCACTATACGTCTGTGTGGAAGGTCTGGAAGTTCCTTGTTCCAGTAGTGGCTAATCTCTGTTTATATGTGACAATGCAACCATTAAATTATGTAATTTTCTGAAGTCCTTCATCATCTCCAGATTCAACATATGACAACTTCAGACAAAGTCAGAAGGGTTCTGGAAGAAAGTCTTCAGCATTTAGGCAGACGTCAGTCTGGACTCTGAGTGTAAAACAAGGGTTAGAAATACAAAGTAACATTGTTCTTGGCCAATGACAGATAGGGAACTTTAACTGTAAAGAACTGACCCTTTTAACGAAGGTAACAGCCAATAACAGAGCTGTTTTTCATGAAAGAATTTGAGGCTAGCCTTGTGAATCAGGTTGAAGGGGCTTCTCATTAACTGGGATAACAGCATCTTGAATTCCTATTTCATCTTAGTTTTCTCCTATTTCATCTTAGTTTTCTTGATAGAGAGAAAGCACCCAAAGAGATCTTTAAGAAATTCTTTAGGATCATAATGATATTTGGTGAGAGAGCAACACCTTAATATGGTAATGAGGTGGAATCCATGAATGCCTAAGCCCTGTATGAGTTAACTCCACAGGTAAAGGAATACTGATGAAGCTGCGCTGAAAAAGGGTGCTGTCCTTTTCTAGAATAACAAAAACAATACAATTTTTACATGGCTGCATACTTCTGTCTGCAGATAATGACTTGTACTGAACTCGAATGTCCTTAAAGTCCTCTGGGATGTTTAATTGTGTGAATTTATAGAATTCCGTAGCCAGACCAACAGGTTCAAAGATCCAAAGCACATGGAAAGAAGATTTCGCTGTACTGCAGTAGAATGAGTGGTATTTCAGCTAGGAGAAGAAGGAGGTACAAGGATCAACATTGTCTTGACAACACTGGTGTTAGAAATGGGGTCTCTAGTTGGCAGTGGTTTGCACCCTGTCCAAGTAGGAGCCCTCACTCTGCTTAGGCTAAGGAAGTCATGCAGCTAAAATAACCCATGCTCACCCACTTAGTAGCTTAGCACGAGGTCAGGCTTATCTCAGAGGGAATTTGTAAAGTATTTGTGTACACACACACACACCGCCCCCAAAGTACTCCACACTAGTTTAGAAAAATAGCCAATACTTATCTGAATCAAACAAGACCATAACATCAAAAATCCAATATACACACAAGCAAAGACACATTTTTAAAGATTCAATCTCAGAAAAGAGCTGAGAAACACAATAACTGGGGCTATCGTGACATCTTGATTGGTCGTTCCCAACAGTCTGACGCCACTCCTGAGGGAGTGCGGGCCGGTCATGAAGTTGCACAGACCCCAGGCACAGTACCTTTGAAATTGATGAGGAAACAAAGATGTTGCACAGAGTCAGGGGAGTGAGGTGCCGCTGGAGCCGTTGCGGTGTAGGTTCCTTACTGCTACTGGGGAGGTGAGGCATCGGTTCCTTACTGCGAAGCAGGGGAGGTAAGGCATTTGTTCCTTCCAGTTCCAGGGGAGGGGATGCAGTGTCAGTGGCGAAGCATAGGCTCCTTATAACCCGGCGGGGTAGATGAATGCAGTAGATCAAGACGTAAGGCTAAGACTTCGCAGTGTCGCGATCAAACCACGAGACCACAAGTGTTGCAGCAGGGTTGGATGTCACAAACGTCGGTGACATGGCACTCAGGACTCACACTGTGGCAGGACTTTAGAGGCTCTGCGGTGGCATCAGGCCAGTGGCATCGATCGCAGTCGTTGCACTCAGCAGGGACCAATGCTCTGGTGTAGGCAACAGCGTGGAGTTGGACATCAGCTCTGGATCCGTAGTCGCTCTGAAGTGGATTTAGTTGGTTTCTTCTTGGTTACAACAGAACTCACTCCTAAGGGCCCAGGAACTGGACTTGGCACCACTTGAATAGTCAGGATTCTCAGCAAGAGAGCTCAGGTGCTGGCAGATAAACTCTTTGATGTCCTTGAGACTTCTAACAGGAGGCAACCAAAGTTCATGCCCTTGAAGTACATTTGGAAGCTAGATGTAAAGAGCACAGCCCAGTCCTTTCACTAACAGGAGAGTAGCAGCAGGCCAGAAAAGCAAAACAGGCAGAGTGACAGTCCCTCCTACACCATTTAGCTCTTCTTTTTGGCAGAATGGCCTCAGTCCAGAAGGATTCTAAATTTATTTTCTCAGATGTCACTTCAAAGGAAAGTCTATTGACCCAGCCTTTTCTGCCCTGGCCCCAGACACAGTTGTAAGAAAGTACCCTCTTTTTGCCATGGTTACCCCCCACCTTTTGCCTGCTGTTAGTGTTTTTTGACTGTGTCAAGACCCTTCAAACCTGTCATGCAATAACCACGAAAGGTGCCAGGAAAGTAATCAGGATGCAGGTGAAGAAGGATCCTCAGTGGAGACAGTGTCGCCCTAGCTGGAGGAAGATTTGCCAAGGCGTGTTGCGCTTTTTGCAAGGAAGAGGTCGAGAACAGGAATCCAAGATGTCTGACGTTTAGGCAGACAGTTAAGTTGCAGTACTAGTGTTGCATTCAGTCTAGTTGCTAGGATACACGCCCAATGTTTGAGAGCTTCGCACTTCAACTGATATTTGACAGGAGTCAGGTGTTCAAAGAGAGAGCGCGTCGGTGAGGAAACATTTTTTGAGGAAATTTCGTCTTTGCAAGTATTTTGATAACGAAAGAAAACACGAGCTTCACAGTGAACGATAACCTGAGAAGCTGAAAGCAAATTCTGAAACAAACTTTTATTGAAGGTTCACGAAAATTCTGTGGTAAGAAAATAATTGACTATTCAAAGAATATTTAGAGAATATATAAACAACTCAAATAGTACAGCATGCCTGTTATAACCAACGGAACACAAGAAAAGCTGTACAGACAATAATTAAGCTTATTTACATTACGAAGAAGCTAATTAAAGACACAACTAAAAAGTCATTCCTATTTGCCTGAATTCAATATAATAAATAATAATGATATATATATATATATATATATATATATATATAAATATAGATATATAGATATATAGCAACATTCTTGAGTAAAGGAAAAGAAAAGTGTGCAGAGCAAAAAATACTCAGAAATTTCTCAGTTAAGAAGCGGACAATTCTAATTGAACTGAGAGAGTGTATTCTAAGAAACTTACTTTCATTTCAATAACAAACAGTAAGACAAACAGAGAGAGGCAAATTTCTGAGAGCTCAGGGTAAGTGATTATAACATTCCTTGTTATAGACGATTAGCTGTTAGTTAATTAGAAAGAATAGTAGTGTTTAATAGTGTGTCCCTACTTATTGTAACTATAATCTTTCAGGTGCCATTCACCAGTTAAGCCAAATGTGAGGTGGCAGTCTGAGCCTTGATGAAACATTGTCTCTGAGGCAGTATCTCTCAATCCATTCCCCTTTCCCCTTCCAGGATGCTCAATATGGAGATTAGTCTTGTTGCAAGTAGTTTGGATTGGGATAGAGGACCAATCTTCTGCTCCTGAGGAAATCAACTCCAGGTATCTGACAGATTGAAGTGCCCGCCCCAATTTACGGGGAAATCAGATTACCTCCTTAGCAGAATGGCAGAAGAAATAGATGTAAAAGCATTAGCCACCATAATAGAAGGGCTGCAAAAACAATTAAATAATACCACAGAAGAAACAGTCTAAATAAAACAGCGAATAAATGAGTTAGGAAACACTTCCAAGTCTAGTAACTCTGCATTTTCAGAGCTTCCTGGCCCCTCCACGTCCCCAGGCATATCTAATCAAGTAATTCATGCTGTTTCCCCTATCATTTCTCTAGCTCAACCAGAGCGTTTTGGTGAAGATCCAAATTAAGCGCAATTTATTTTAACCCAATGCTCATTGCATTTATATTGTCTTATCTGACAGGTGACGCAGCAGCATGGTCCATGCCAATTGTTTCTAGAAATGACCCAGTTCTGTATAATTTTCAAAACTTTAAAGAAGAGTTCTTAAAAATATTTGATCGCAGAACTGCAACCCAGGCCATAGATAATGAGCTATTGGAAATTAAGCAAGGCAATAAAGATTTAGTAGCTTATTTGGCCCATTTTAATAAACTAATAGTGGAAGCCAATTGGCCAGTGTCAAAGAGAGCTGCCATATTCTATTGTGGGTGGAGGGATGAGTTAAAAGACGCACTGGCACAAGTTCCAAATAGACCTACTGAGATTTCAGAATTAATTGATGTGGTGTTACAAATTGACCATCAACTAACGAAAAGAAGAGCAGAAAGAAGAGGAGAGAATCGGCCCCTTCCGCTAAGATTTGATAGAGTAAAGAGTCATCATATGAAAACAGGAGAAGGGATAACAGTGGAAGAACCAATGCAAATTAGTTCGATTCGAGGTCCGTTGTCTAAGGAAGAAAAGGAGACACAAAGAAAGAATCAACTGTGCCTATAACTGTGGTGCATCTGGACATTTTGTTAAAGAATGCTGCAAGAAGCCTAAAATTGGGCTGTCGGGAAAAGAACAGCTTCATCAGTAGGGGGAGTTGCCCTGATGAAAGCAGAATCTAAGACAACTCCCTCGGAGCAGCGATTGGCAAATACTTTACAGTCAGCAGCACCACATTTGATACAAACTGTGTCGGTCAAGACTTCTGAGAAAGAAATTCAAGGAATATCAGTTATGATTGATTACGGAGCTACTGGCAATTTTTGTGACATCAAATATGCTCAAAAGATGGGAATTCGATTTGCCAAAAAAATCAGCTTTGGAAGTTGTAAGAGCAGTTGATGGCACCAGTCTCTCTTCAGGTCCAATTACTCATGAGACAGAACCGATTCAATTGTGAGGCTTCGGAGGGCATCAGGAACAAGTTATTTTCGATTTGATAGATGCCCCTCAATTCCAATTAATTTTAGGGCTGCCTTGGCTCACTAAGCACAATCCTCAAATTGATTGGATTAAAAGATCCATGACAAAGAGCTCCTCCTATTGCATTGAGAATTGCTTTCAAGGGGAGAACAAGCATTCACCGAGTCTCAAGCAGCCGGTTTGTAATCACAATCCCCAATGATTTGCGCCATTGAAACAACAGAGATTCCCAAGGAATATGAAGATTTAAATACAGTTTTTGGCAAGAAGGAAGAAGAGAAATTACCACTGCATAGACCATATGAATGCAAGATAGAATTGGAGCCAGGAGCAATATTGCAGTGTAGTCACATTTATGCTTTGACTGAAGCGGAGAATCAACATTTGAAAGAGTATTTAGATCAATATCTTGCTAATGGTTTTATTCTCCCCTCCCAGTCTCCAGTTTCCTCCCCGTTGTTTTTCATACCCAAAATGGGTGGGGGACTCAGAACTTGTATAGATTATCAAGCTCTTAATCAGGTGACCATCAAGAATCGATACTCGCTGCCGGTTCTTCTAGATCAAGTAAAGAATGCTAATATTTACACCAAATTAGATTTGTGTGGTGCATACCATTTGATAAGAGTGGCAACTGGAGATGAATGGAAAACTGCCTTCCGAACTCGATATGGATTATTCGAATATCAAGTGATGCCACACGGATTATGCAATGCTCCTGCAGCTTTTCAGCATTTTGTCAAGACATCTTACGAGTATTTCTTGATAGATTCGCCGTGGTATATATAGATGATATTCTAATTTTTTCCAACAGCTTTCAAGAACATGTTTCACAAGATTGCTGGAGCATCATCTTTATGTAAAACTGGAAAAATGTGCATTCTATGTGGAATGAGTCAAGTTCCTCAGATTAATTTTGTCACCCAAAGGAGTGAGCATGGACCTTGCTAAGATACGGACAGTTCAAAATTGGCCTTCTCCCAGTAATGTCAGAGGAATTCAGAGTTTCTTGGGATTCGTCAATCTTTATCGAAGATTCATATCCAATTTTTCCCAAACTGTCACTCCCATCACTCGTTTGTTGAAAAAAGGGGTGAAGTTAGAGTGGACAAAAGAAGCAGAAAACGGAGATTAAGAATGGTTTACCATAATCACAAAGGTGCATTGTATATACCAACTCCAGAATTGCAAGAAAAGATTCTTCAGGCCTGTCATGATGATCAGTTGGCTGGACATAAAGGAATTCGAAAGACTCAATATACGGTGCAGCGGAATTTTTGGTGGCCGCAGATGAAAACTCAGATAAGAAAATATGTGTCAACTTGTGAGAAATGTCAAAGAGGAAAATCCAATAGAGCCGCTCCACAAGGTCTTTTAAGACTGTTACCCACAGCACCTCACCCTTGGCATACTGTTACAATGGACCTCATAGTAGATCTCCCCAGTAGTCAGGGGTTAAATACTATCTTAGTTTTTGTGGACACTTTCACTAAAATGGTGCATTTCATTCCTTTAAAAGGAATTACCCATGCCCCACAAGTGGCTCAGTTGATTACGCAACATGTGGTACATGCTCATGGAATTCCCAAAATTTGAGTTTCCCATAGGAGGTCTCAGTTTGTTTCTCATTTTTGGAAGGCTTTTACTAAGCGACTAGAAATAGAGCCTTGTTTCTCTAACAGTTAGCATCCCGAAACTGATGGACAAACAGAGAGAGTGAATCAAGAATTAGAACAATATTTAAGATTCTATCTGTTTGACCAAGAAAAAGAATGTCCAGAGTTGGTTTGGGCAGATGAGATTGTGTATAATAATGCTGTGCATTCCTCTACAGGATTCACTCCCTTTTACCTCAATCAAGGTAGACATCCTAATGTAACCTTAGGTAAAGAAGATGACACGGTGCCTGCAGTTGAAGAAATGATAACAAGATTACAGAGATTACAAACCACCTTAGCTAGTGCTAGAAAAAACATCATTCAAGCAAAAGAATCATATAAGGCTGAAGCAGATAAGAAAAGAAGAGAAGGCCCAACTTATAAGAGGTGGGTCAGAGTTTGGTTATCCACACGACATTTACATCTCAAGGGAAATCGAAAATTTCAGCCACGTTTCATAGGTCCTTTTAAAGTAGACAGAATGATTAACCCAGTGGCAGTTAAACTGCAATTACCAACTTGTTTAAAGATGCACCCAGTTTTTCTTGTTTCATTGCTAAAGAACAGTCCTCCAAATTTACATTCAAACACTCCTCCCAGTCCAGTTCAAATCAGCTCCGCAGAAGAGTATGAGGTCAATCAGATCTTAGATTCTAAGATACGAAGAGGCCAATTGTACTATTGAGTTGTTTGGAAAGGTTATGGTCCAGAAGAGCAATCTTGGGAGCCTCATGATTACATGCTTCAAGGTTAATAAATCGTTTTCACAGAACCTATCCAAACAAATCAAAATCGGAGAACTGTTCCTTGAGGGGGAGCACTGTCAAGACCCTTCAAACCTGTCATGTCATAACCACGAAAGGTGCCAGGAAAGTAATCAGGATGCAGGTGAAGAAGTATCCTCAGTGGAGACAGCGTCGCACTAGCTGGAGGAAGATTTGCCAAGTCGTGTTGTGCTTTTTGCAAGGAAGAGGTTGAGAACATGAATCCAAGATGTCTGACGTTTAGGCAGACAGTTGAGTTGCAGTTCTAGTGTTGTATTCAGTCTACTTGCTAGGATACGCGCGCAATGCTTGAGAGCTTTGCACTTCAACTGAGATTTGACAGGAGTCAGGTGTTCTGAGAGAGAGTTTGTCAGTGAGGAAACATTTTTTGAGGAAAATTTGTCTTCGTAAGTATTCTGATAAAGAAAGAAAACACAAGCGTTACAGTGAACGATAACCCGAGAAGCAGAAAGCAAATTCTGTAACGAACTTTTATTGAAGGTTCATGAAAATTCTGCGGTAAGAAAATATTTGGCTATTCAAAGAATATTTAGAGAATATGTAAACAACTCAAATAGTATAGCATGCCAGATGTAACCAACAGAACACAAGAAAAGCTGTACAGACAATAATTCCGCTTATTTATTTACATTACGAAGAAGCTAAAGACAGTTAACTGAAAAGTCATTCCTATTCGCCTGAATTCAATATAATAAATAACTATATATATATATATATATATATATATATATATATATATATATATATACATATATAGCAACATTCTTGAGTAAAGGAAAAGAAAAGTGTGCAGAGGAAAAAAGACTCAGAAATTTCTCAGTTAAGAAGTGGACAATTCTTCTAATCGAACTGAGAGAGTGTATTTCCAAGAAACATATTTTCATTTCAATAACAAACAGTAAGACAAACAGAGAGAGGCAAACTTCACAGAGAGCTCAAGGTGAGGGATTATAACATTGCTTGTTAGAGACGATTAGCAGTTAAGTAATTAGAAAGAACAGTAGTGTATAATAGTGTGTGCCTACTAACTGTAACTATAATCTTTCACGTACAGTTCACCAGTTAAGCCAAATGTGAGGTGGCAGTCTGATCCTTGATGAAACATCGTCTCTGGGGCAGTCACTCTAAATCCCATTCCACTTTCTCCTTCCAGGGTGCTCAACACAAAGATTAGTTTCATTGCGAGTAGTCTGGATTAGGATATAGGACCAATCTTCTGCTCCTGAGGAAATCAACTCCAGGTATCTGACAGGCTGTGTTTGTGAGAGGAGGCTTTTTTGGCATGGTTAGCCCCCCACTTTTTGCCTGATGTTGATGTGTCCTAGACGTAGTGTCCAGGGCCCCTGCTAACCAGGTTCCCTGGGCCAGAGCTCTTTCCCTACACTCTTTGTGATGCTTGTCACACTTGGATACACTCCTAAATATAATTTTAAGTCCCTAGTAAATGGGTACACCTGTACCCAGGGCATGGGATAATAGGGGTGGGTCCCTGAGGGCAGCAGCACTTATTGTGCCACCCTCTAGGGCCCTGAACTCAGATGTACCCAGGACTGCCATTGCAGGCTGAGTGTTCTGGAGGCAAACCTAACAAGACAAATTCAACCTGGCACACTCTGGTGCCCTGTCCACCATACATTGAATATGTTATGGGTAAGTCACACCTCTGGCAGGCCTTTTAGACCTAAGGCAGGGTGCACCATACTATATGTGAGGGCATAGTTGCATGAGCAATATGCCCCACTGTGTCCTTGCCAAACCTGGGACATAGTGAGTGAACAGAGCAGCCATTTTAAGTACACGTACTGGGCACTGGTCAAACACAAGTTCCCCAGCTACATGATGGCCACTCTGCACCCTGGGTTGTTTGGCATCAAACAACTCAGGGTGATGAATCCAAACTGGTACCAGTATTGGATTTATCCCTAAATGTACTCAGGGGTCACCTTAGAGGTTTCCCCTGCAAAAGCTGACCTAACTGGCATGGTTGCTGACGGGTTCCATCCAGCCTGCCACCTCCAGACAGCCAATATACAAACCTTGAGGGAGAGCCCTGTCTCTCTGGTTCGTAAGACAATGCCCTTCCTGGGTGGAGGAGCTAACACCCCTTCCCTCAGGAATGTGAATTCCTCTCGCAGTGAGCTCCAAAGGGCTACTGCCCTTGAAGCTCAAGCCCCCAGGCCAGCTGCTAGCAGCAGATGGCTTCCCTCTTTGCCCACCCCCACATTTGGCAGGAGCAAAGGTGGGAAACCACACAAAGGGTGGGGGGGCGGGATTTCTCACTGAGCATGCACCACCCCTATGGGCTTGCAGGCAAACTGGACCGTCCATTTCATTTTCCTCCATGTTGGATGGCAAGAAAATAGCCATTGAGGTTTAGGGTAGTGACCCTTCCTACAGGAAGTGGTCACTGTAATGGGTGTAGCCACTCAAAGGTAAGTGTCCCACTGGACACTACCAGGGTCCCCCTAAAACACCCATTAAATTCAGTATTTAGTGGGCTCCCCTAGACCAAGAAATTAGATTTATCAGGAAGAAAAGAAGACAGCACGAAAGAACCCAACAGCATGAGAACGGAGTACCTGCTGCACCAGAAGAGGCTCCAAGACCCCTGCTTGCTGCACTAGAATCCCAACAATCGCCGCTGCGGAGGAGCTGACCAATGGACCGACCTTAAAAGACCCATAGGACCTCCAGGCTTCGCAAATAGCCGAAATCTCTCTCCTGAGTGGAGGCACCACTCAAGAACCACAAGAAACCTGCAAAGAACCAGCAAATCGCTGAAGGTCACTTCACCGGACGGCCGATATCTCCGCAACCAGAAGTCGCAGCTGTGCCGACGACACACCGACGACTGCTCGTATGAGACCTAAAAGTTGCCAAACTTGGTGCCACTGCGCCCTCCCGTTGCCGAGTTGTGCCAATACCCCAGGTACTGGTCAGTGCACATCGGACTACAGCAAAAACAGCTCCCCCAGAGCTGCAACTGGACCAGGAGGAAGTCCCAGTCGCAGGACTTCAGAAACACCACATTGTACTGCAAGGCCCCCGGAAGAAGACTTACCTCCAGCTCAAAAGGGTTCCATTACACACAGCCTTCAAGACCTCCAACTCGCCCTGAGCCCTGCATCGCAGAACCAGCTGTGTCCCTAACCGCTTGCAACATCAACAGCCCAAGGGGACCCCGAAGCACCACCTTTGAGTCTACAAACCAGCTCGTTTTCCAGGCAGCCCCTCCAAGTGGCCCTGTGCCAAGAGACTTTCCAGCCCTGCTCCCGCCGGAACCAGGACCACCCGATGCTCTCCAGCTGGCACAGTGTGCCCACCATCCTCATCGACCATCCAGCAAAAGAAGAGACTGGTAACTCAACGGTGTGATTTTATATGCACTTTTGCAGGTGGCCTTTCATTGATTCCTATGGTGCGAAATTACACACAGAAAGACTAGCTTTATTAAAACTTTGAAAAATCATAACTCAAAAAGTACTTTACGTATCTTAATTTTGATATTAAAAAATATATAAAGATCTGAAGAATTTTTTATAAATTCTGGTCTCGAGTTACTCATTGAGTTTGTGTAGTGCATGATTGATAGTGTGAGTACAACAAATGCTTAGCACATCTCCTGGGTTAGTCTAACTGCTCAACCTGCTACCTCAAAAATTGGAGCATTGGGTGATCTGATTTTTACCTCTGGAAACCATTGTGTGGTTGCCTGGACCCCATGCACAGTGTGCCTAGCTTTGTACACTAGAAAGAGGGCCGGCTTCCTACAGTGTTCACTGGAATCATGCTAACCAGGACCCCGGTGACTGAGCTCTCTCCCACTAAATTTGCTTGCTTCAGACTTAAAACACCCCACAACTGGAATACTGGTGCCCCCAGATAAGTACCTAGTATATGGTACTTAAGTACCCAGGGCATTGGGGCACCAAGGGTTCCCCATGGGCTGCAGCATGTATTGTGCCACCCATGGAAGCCCATGAAAAATGTGCCCGCAGGCCTGCCATTGTAGCCTCTGTGAAAAGGTGCATGCACCCTTTCACTACAGGTCACTGTAAGTCACCATATGGTAGGCCCTCCTAGCCCAGAAGGAAGGGTGCAGATACTTGTGTATGAGGGCACCCCTGCATGAGCAGAGGTGCCCCTACGAACTCTTGCTCCATTATACTGGACTTCGTAAATGCAGGGAAGCCACTTTACCTGTGTACTGGACACAAGTCATCTGTGTCCAGCTACATATTGGTAATTCCGAACTTGGGCATGTTTGGTATCCAGTATTGGCTGTATGATTCCATGCATTCTGGGGGCTCCTTAGAGGACCCCCAGCATTGCTCCTACTAGACTTCTGGGGTTTTCTGGGCAGCTCGCCCTGCTGCCACCACTCAGACAGATTTCTGCCCTGCTGCTGCTTGACCAGCTCAGGCAGAGGAAGGCAGAACAAAGGATTTCCTGTGGGAGAGAGAGTTAACACCCTTTTTCTTGGAAATAGGTGTTACATGGCTTGGGGGGGGAGCCTCCCCAAGCCACTGATTCAATTTGGAAATTGGACATAAAAATCAATTGGACAGTTTATACCAAATCCTGGACAGCATAAGATGATAGACTAGGGAATTTGTCTTGTGTTTTGTCTCCCATTTTATGTGGTGTCAATTGATTGGTTTTAGTATTATTTTTAGCAGTTGTTTTTTTCATGAGGGATTTTACTTGTGTGTTTTATAAGGGATTAATTATTAAATAATTATTTAGATATTTCCTTTATCAAGACTGATAATTGGTGGGTGTGTTTTATTGTGTAGTGGGTTGAGTGGTGGATAGATTTTGTGTTCCCCCCAGGGGTTATTTACTTCTCTATCACTGTGACACAGTGTCCTGTACCCTTGGGGTGATAGCTTGAGTGGAGTCCTCTCTCCCTCTCTGATTTGGAGTGTACTGTAACAGGAGGCCTGAGCTTTTGAGTTACAGTTCCTACAGGGGGCGGTGTGAAGCACCTCCACCCAGAGCAGGCTTTGTTTCTGACCCCAGAGAGCACAAAGGCTCTCACCCCACGGCGTCAGATACTTGTCTGTTAGTGGCAGGCTGGCACAGACTGATCAGCCCTGAACTAAAGGGTTGGGTAAAATAAAGGGGCATCTCTAAGATGCCTTCTTTGTGCATTTCACAATAAATCCAACACTGGCATCTGTGTGGGTTTATGGTGTAGAGAAGTATGATACTAAACTTCCCAGACTTCAGTGAAGCCATCATGGAGCTGTGGAGTTTGTAATGACAAACTCCCAGCCCATGTACTCAATATGGCCACACTGCACTTACAATCTCTAAGAATGGACTTAGACAATGTAGGGGCATATTGTTCATGCAGCTATGCCCTCACCTGAGGTATACAGCACCCTGCCTTAGGGCTGCAAGGCCTGTTAGAGGGGTGAATTACCTATGCTACAGGGAGTGGGTGTGGGCATGGCACCCTGAGAGAGAGGTCATGTTGACTACCTTTTTCTCCCCACCAACACAGACAACCTGCAATGGCAGTGTGCATGTGTTTGCCGATGGGTGCAGCCCTTAGGGACCCTCCCTGGTCACAGAGCCCTTGATACCACTGGTACCTTTTACAAGGGACTTAGCTGTGTGCCAACTGTGGAAACAATGGTACAGTTTTGAGGAAGAACACTGGTGCTGGGCCCTTGTTAGCCGGATCCTAGCACACACTCAGTCACGTCAGCATCAACACCAGGCAAAAAGGGTGGGGGTAACCATGCCAAAAATGTAACTTTCATATAGAAACAACTCCAGAGCTTTACTGATGTTTCTAAAAAAATAACTTGTTAATCTGTAATTTTGTTTCCTGTCTACACAACAGCCCTTTCGCTGACAGTTCTTTAAAATGGGCTCCCCCATTCTTTCAACAAGGTATCTATGGTTATCCATTAGGTTTTTTGCTGAGAAGAGAGAAAAAAGAAGCATCCTCCTGTGCTCTATCAAGAGGTTCACCATGCAAGAGAGCTCTTTATCCTTTATGTGAATTCCAGTTGATCAGCACCAAGCCGATATCTGAGCCATATGCTTGTTCATTTCCCTGTTTATCAGGAGCATTCTCAAAAAGCAGAATGTGATTAGGTATATGCACAATGAAATCCTGCTTTGTGGAAGCCTTAGTAGGTGCACCTTAACTTGAGACTGTTTTCTTAGATGACCAGCAAGTTTGGTGACATTTGATAGTCTTTCCTGGGAAGGATATGCCCTTGTGCCCTCGATGTCCACTGCTACTTCCAAAAAGGGATTCTTGTGTGACACCTGCAGTGATGATTTATCTTTGTCCACGATTTGTCCTAGATTGTTGAACAGCTAAAGGTAAAAGTAATAGCTAAATCCTATGTGGACTGTACAGAAGGACCCTTGACCAACCTCTTTGAAGCATGGGTACAATTGTTCACCTAAATGTTGAAGAAGCTGCTGCTTGCGCTAAGCATTTTATAAATATTTTCAGAGCTAGTCTGAAGCCAAACAGGAAGACTGAGTTGATAATGGTGACTGACCACTTCGAATCTGAGAAATGTATGATGCCTGTAGTGAATGGGAACATGGAAATAGATGATTTGAGGTCTAAGGATGCCATCAATTCCTTTTCCACGAACAGCTGCAACATCTCCTGCCAAGGTACAATGCAGAATGGAAGATTTTTCAAGAAATAATACTTAAGACAGCATGTACACAAAATCAGATGTGGCTGGAGTAGATAGCAATAATACAAAGAATAATTGCCCTCCCGGCTACATTGATCAAAACTATTTAATGCAATAACATTTTTTTTAAAGGTGTGCGAAGCAATCAGGAACAACTCAATCAAAATAATTATGCCTAATAAATATTTTCAGATGAAGGAGAAGAAGATCTTAAGTAATGCCTACATATTACAGCTTTACTTGAATATGTAAGTTATAAAAGGGTAGCAACACAAACCCTACCCACACAAAATACTTTACTTAAATTCCTGAGCCTATGGCATTCTGCACAATCGCTGTTGCTTCTGAGTACCATAATATTGGTGGTTCTAGTATCTGCCTTAATATGGTTGGCTTCTGCCTCTAGCTTCCAGAAATTACTGTGGTAGTCACTGCTGCAAGGCTCTGTGGGATTAAGCTGTATCATCATCAGGCTTCAGGTTCTTCAGTGCATCATCAACATGGATTCCCCATCAAACGGCATATCCAGAATCTGTTTTGTAAATCAGGTCTGAAAGAGGTTGCTTTCAGCCAACCTTGCCTTTGCAAGAGAGCCATGCAACCCATTTGGTTGGCCCTAACATCCAACCACATCTATTGCTGATTGATAAGAGACACTGACACGTTTTCCCCTTCACAAAGGATTGGCTTAACTTCTTGTTCCTTGGGTTAAGGTAATGGGTCAAGGTAGGGTCCTATATCTGTCCACATCTGATCATCATATCCACAAAGTATTACTGTAATGTTAGCTGCTCTAATCATAGCTTCCAGGGAAGAAAATGTCTTTTCAAATGCACCCATCTGTCAACCCTCCTGGCCAGGTGGAGCTGTTCATGATCTTCTAAGGTTTCTTGATCTTGTCTTAGATGCTTGCATTATCACCCAACTTGTCTTGGGGTGATCAACAAGGCAGGCTGGGTTGTTGTCAGGTGCCTTATACATTTCATCTAGTATGAGTATCACTGTGGAAACCATTGCCTGCATTAATTTTAAGCTCTTTCATCAGAGATTGTTAATTGGTACTGCCTTGACCAACCAGCTCTCTATTGTCATATAAAAACAGCCCATATTTCCTTTCTGCTTGTCATTGGGAGGTCAAATCTTCTGGATCCCTTCTCAATAAGGACATGAAACGGGGCAATGTCAATTTGTGTGGTCTTTATTCGAGGAGATGTGGGTGGCTCATGTATTAGGAAGATAGTCATCCTACTCATGGTCAAGCAGAATCTGGGAGTTCTTCTACCTCAATGTCGAAGTATTGGTCATCACTGCCTAGGCCTACCGGTGTAAGTCCTGGTGGCAGATCCATAAAACGTGGGTTCCAGAGCAATGGAATTAGAGGCACAGGTTGCATTAGCTTGCTGCTGAGTCTCTATCCTAGGCCTAGGTGTACCTGTGGAGACAGAGGTACTTTTTGAGGGATTGGGGAAGGTTGACGTGCAGGCTGAGAGGATGTGTCTGTAGGAAAACAAGTGCAATAAGCTGTCATCTTGTGATGGAGTTCTTAATAAGGTCCAGCAACACTGGCATCATGGGTCTTTCCTGGTATTAGTCGTAGTCCAGCTCAAAAGACTGAAATAGTGTTAGTTAAAAATCACATTCATCTGACTAGTCCTCTTCACATTTGGGTGGTACACAGGTTGTTGTTCCTCAGGTGTGGCATGTAGGCATGCTCTCCCTTTGTGACTTGATATTTTATTTTTACTTGGCCTGGACTATAAGCTGTGGTAGGCATCGTCTTGGTCTCATTGTTCCTAAACTTCTGGTTCCAGTAGCTTGGCAGGCGGCTGAGGCAGAACTTCGCTAGAAGACATATTTTCTGGCAAACGTGCATAAGGCTGCTTATGTTTCCTGGGATTGGGATCTCTCGTTGATGGGATGGTTGTGAAGAGTCCATCATCCATAGAACTACCGTAGACTGGTCCAGTATCAATAGGACTGCTTTCAGAGATGTCAGAAAGAACATTGTTGATGGGATATTGTCATAAGGGCAGGGGCCTATAATGGGATCATCGTTGACAGACTGGTAATTGGTGGTATTGTCTTTGTTGGGGTTTAAAGCTACCCAAACGATAACACCACCACCATAAACTGCTGTAAGCTGAAGCTTATATGAGGTGGAGGCCGATTCCTCTACTGAGGGTGCCTTATTGGAGTCTTGGATGTCTCCAAGTGGTGCATACACACTTTCTTGTCTTATGCTGGAGATGCACTATATGGGGGCTGAGAAAAATGGGGGATCCCAAAACACTTTTTCCCCATTCTAATTCTAGGGAATTTGCAATCTTTAGACATTGCTATAGCCTGAACCACTGAATGGAATAACACAAAATTTGGCAGGAAGCTAGATCTTGGTCATCAGATTGTGTTTTTTGTGATTTAGTGTAAATCTTTACAGTAGTTTTGGAGCTACTGAAGAGAAAAAAAATACAGATATCTAGGGATGAGGATCTGAGTAAACAGTAAGCCCCGGATTTGCTAGCCGCAACCTGAAAAGAAAGTTGCGACTGCCATTTTTCTTTGTTGGCTGGGCCCCCCGGGAGAACACATAAATAAAAATACACATAAGTGGTCAGGATATAAGTATCCTGACTCCATAGGACACATGGAGGCATCTCTAAGGGATCCCTCATGGGCAAACAACTGCCCAATTTGTTTTCAGGCTGATCTGCGGATCCACCACGGCACAGCGACCCCCAGTGTTAATCCATGATGGATCAGCAGATCCGAAACCCTATGGAAAAGAAAATTCATCCTCTAACACACCATACCTGTGAGGTTGGGTGCATGCGGGGGCAGCGGGGTTGGTGGCAGGGCCTAGCCACTTTGGTCATGTGCAGTTCTGTTTGTATTAGTGCACGGTATTTATATTACTTTACTTTAAAAAAAAAGAAAACATTGACATTCACTGTGAAAACCAGGTTACAAGGATCTTATTGTTAGGTTCAAGTTTTACCCACACTAAACCATAGAAATTCAAAAGTTATAGTTATACTTAGTTATTCGTATCTGAATAAAGTATAACTTGTGCCAGAAAGTAACTTTAGTCCACAAGCTATAGTTTCTTACCATATATCTCAGAGGCAGTCACCACTCCACTGTGTAGTCAGTCAGGACTGTGTTTCCATAGGAAATTAATTTTTATTGAAGAACTTTGGTGCCAATTGATGAATCATCACAAAACGTATTAAAAAAAAGGTTGACCACCTTAACTCCTTCCAGGAAGTTTGGGGGAAATTCGTCAGGGGGGTGTTGAGAAAAAGGGGTAGTCCCAAGACACGTTTTCCCATACATTTTTCCGTGGTAAAGTTGAACAGTGATACAGCGAACATGGCTGAACGAATTACACCAAATTTGGCAGAATCCTAGCTCTTTACCCACATAGCGTTAGTTTTAAAAATGTTGATGTAATCTGTTCAGTAGTTTTCAAGAAATTAGGTTAAGGGTATGGTTGTACTGAGGAAGCGGGAGAAAAAATATTAACTGCATCACATCAACAAAGGTGTATGGCACACATTTTGGATTCGGGGACTCATTTGAAATATTTTGAAGAAAATAATTATGCATTGCCATGTGTACTTATAAGGATTACTTTGGAATATGGCTAATGATAAATTATTGCGGGGACTTTTTACAAAGTCAGTAGGTCTGCTCTGTATAGGCTGATGTGCTGACCGCTTGGTAAAGTCAACTGGCCAGCTTTTTTATATTTTATTTTTCTGACTCTTTAACACACCCACTTAAAATTACACTCCTTTATATTGTTACTTCATGATTTTTAAAAACCTCAGAAATTCACTGAAAAAAACAAAGGTTAAACTGACTTTATAGTTAGGTCTGGTAATAATATCTTACATTAAAAAACAACTCAAGTTCACTGAAAAGGTTAAAGTGATGTTATAGGTAGGTTAACATGTCAGTTAAAATGTTACATTTTAAACTTTAAAAATCTCTAAAATTCACTGGTTATAGTTATCTGAAGGAACTATGACTTGCACCCTCACCATGCACTACTTATGACCTCACACATTATATCACTCATGACATATTATATGACATTATTGATAATATCACTGAGACATCTGGAATGATATAACTGATGACAACACTATGCATGGCAGAGGCACAAGGTATAGTTACTTCAGTTAACTATAACTTATGAATTTCAGTGGTAGTTTTGGATTTTCACTTACATCAGTCAATATCGTGAAAATACTCTTCAAATATTCTGGCTCTACAGCAGAGTGAGCTCTTCATGATTTGCTTGAATAGCTGCAGAATTGTAAAATTCTACTCATTGAAAACTAGAGCACTATGGAAAACTTTCCAACCCTTTTTTTTAATTATGGCCCTTTATAAGCAGGTTTTCCAACCTCAATATTAAATTGGGTCTTTTACAGCATCTATTGTTACCAGGTTGGCAACAGAGCCTTGTCAGGAAAACCGAAAACTCAATTGACTAGAAGAAAGGCAGCAACTTCATCTTGGCTGAGGAAGACCAATTTTTCAACTTGGAGGACTGTACACACTTTCACCAAGCACCATTGATTAGATGCTAATACTAAAACAGGCACAGCAGTTTGTGAAGTTGAACATTTTTGCTTGCATAGCAATTGGTTAGAAGTTTATTGCTCTAGTAGTTTAGTATCACACTTATTCAAGATGCATGGATGAGGATTAAGCTTGTTATTCTATTCTAGAATATTCTATTCTATTCTTGTTTATGACTATCAACACAGACACTATGATACAGGAGGGAAAGTTACTTAATCCTAGTTCTGCGCAATAAGTATCTTCATTGAAGTTTAAATAACCCACCTCATCTAGATTAAGAATCATTGTGAACCTTTTTATGCTAAGAACAAATATCCTTATGAGAACTGTTGGGTTCCTGCAACTTATAAAACGCGGCATGACGGGACAGTGAATGTTGCTGGATTCCTAAAAGGATGTCTCTTTATTCCTAAAGTCTACTGATTGCTGCCTGTTTTATTGCATTTCTACATATTTTCAGCCGAAGGCAGAAGTTTTGCTGACAATAGGTTTTCTGTTATTTTCTATAAGAGTTACCTTCTTGGTTTATTAAAAACAAATAGAGAGGAAAAACACAAGGGGCCTGATTACGACCTTGGCGGATGGGATACTCCGTCACAAACGGGACAGATATCCCGCCCACCATATTACAAGTTCCATTATATCCTACGGAACTTGTAAAACAGCGGGCGGGATATCAGTCACATTTGTGACAGAGTATCCCATCCCCCAAGGTTGTAATCAGGCCATTGGTGTCTGTCTGGTAAACCAGCCTATTGTTAGGCCTCAGTGATCTCTGTTAATGATAGCAGATATATAGCCAAAATGGTCTCTGCGAGTGTGATGCTCAGGGTACTTTCATCTCATTGGCTTAAGTTCAGTTTTTTTTTTTTTTTTTTTTTTACAGTAATGTGCTATTAAAGTGACATTGCTTAAGGCATGTCGGGCATGCTTGTTTTGTACTGCTATTATAATTTTACCCCCGGGGATCCCATTTTGAAAGGGAATGAACAAATGGTGAAGAACCACTGTTCCCAGAAAACGTCTTCAGAACTTCTGTTCAAGCCGTCATACACTCCCATTGGACTGTGGCAATATCCTGCTCCATAGCCTCTCAGATTCCACACAGGCCAACCCACTTGAAAAGTCATCCTACATGCTGCAGTGCACCTCATTAGGGGGTGAAGTAATATGACTATGTCAGCCGTACCTCAACAGAACACTATTGGCTTCTCTGGCCAGACCACACCATCTTTACAACCATGAGGCTAGACACCCCTGCATACCAGGCTGGCAAGCACTCATCTCCTGTTGGTTTTGGCATACCATAACCAGAACAACAGATTGAAGAAAGAGAAGTACAAGAAAAAGAAAAACAAACAGGTATTTCCCCATCTATGCACCTAGGATATAGAATGATATCCCTGCGGCGGATCAAAGGAAAACAATACCCGGAGTCTTTTTAACTCTAGTCAAGAAGAACAAGTGAATTACCTTCAATAACGCATTATTTGGTAGAGACCATGGGCTTGATTATGATTTTGGCGGAGGGGATTACTCCATCACAAACAAGACGGATATCCCGCCCGCCGTATTACAAGTTCCATTATATCCTATGGGACTTGTAAAACCGCAGGCAGGATATCCGTTACATTTGTGACGGAGTATCCCATCTGCCAAAGTCATAATCAGGCCCTATATCTAGCTGCAGATTCCTTACCTTTGACTTTCCCAGGTGACAGATTGGATCTGGAAACTTGTCCATGAGCAGTACCCCTACATGCAGTGGGGTGGCTTCGTTCTGCTCTGCGCATCAGCGTTGTTAGCACCGGAAAGTCACCTTTTTAGGCACCACCGAGGCGCACAGATGACAGTTACTTTTCATGACTTTCCACACCAGGAGCAGAGAGCCATGAAGTGAACTGACGAATGTGTGGCCAAACTAGGGCCATGAAAGGGACTAATCCTAACCCTAGAAATCAGCTGTAGAGCAGAATATTGTGGAATTCGATGGGGTCCCTGCTGACCCCGGGAGGCCCGAAGGCTCACCATCAGGGGAAACCCACTCATATATGAGGCGCGTGGCTTTGTAAAATTCCTTATTGGGTGGGGGTCGCTCCGGCTCCCAGATAAGGAGGGAGATGCAAAGTGGGCCCTGGCATCGGTTTTGCAGAACCGTGCATAGAACCTTGATGTTCCTGAGTTGCCTCGTCGGCCGTCAGGCGTGGCACAGTTGAAGTCCTCTTGGACTTCTTCTTGTGCCTCTTCCCTGAGTGCCCATGAGAACCTCGAGTGCGAAGAAGACTTGGGGCTCCTGGAGCGGTCCCGCGACCTCCTCCTCTAGCAGGACCGCGACCACCTAGGAGTTGCGCCAACCGTCATAAACTGCCGGGCCATCATGAGATTCCGAGACCGCTCTCCCAAAGCTTTCGAGTCATGGTCTCTGTTGAGGCACCAGAGACATACGTGGTGGGGTCTGTCACTGACATGGCATGCACAACGCGGCTTAAACCCAGTCTTCCTTGATGACATCTCGCACAGGCTTTGAAAAAACCTCGACAAAAAGGCCAAAAAAGGCAGGGGGTGGCTCGATCCCGGACCTGGGCTGAACTGGCGTGGAAGGAAAAGAACTGATGTACGTGCGCTGGGGTGGTTCCTTTATAGGCAACGGTGATGTCACAAACGGCTCCAACGGCGCTGATGACGCCACGCGGAGCCGGATGACGCATGCGGATCCGAAGGACACCACCTGACGGTGCACTCAGGGTACTCCTCAGCAAAAAATTTGGGATTCAAAGCTGACGCCAGGGAATTCAAAGGTAAGGAATCTGCAGCTATAAGTCTCTATCAGATTAGGAAGTCCTGCAAGACCAAACAGACCTGATTGTCCAGGCAGTAGTGTCTAACAAAAGTGTGCAGGGATGCCCATGTTTCTGCCTGGCAGATGTCGAGGACTGGGATTCCACAAGCTAATGCTGTGGTCACAGCTTTTCCTTTGGTGGAATGGGCCCTCAAGCCCTCAAAAGGCTGCTTTCTAGTCAGGATGTAGCAGATCTTAATATAGAGAATGACCCAGTGTGAAATTATTTGTTTCTGTACCGCCCAACCTTTTTTTGAGCTCGTACATAGCCCACAAAGAATTGGTCTTCCACTCTGAATTCATTTGTGTTGTCAAGGTAGATCAACAACACTCTTTTTGGGTCCAGACCCTAGAGTTGCTCCTCTTCTTTAGAGGGATGCGGAAGAGCGCAAAAGGTGGGCAGGGCGACAGACTGCCCAAGATGGAATGGGGTCACCACCTTTGGCAGGAAATAGGCCCTGGTTCAAAACATCACTTTATCTGGGAGCACAGATAGATAAGGAGGCTTGGATGATATAGCCTGTAGCTCACTTACCCTCCTGGCAGCTGTTATTGCCACTAAGAAAGCTGTCTTATTTGTAGCAGCCAGATGGGATCATTTTGTGCAGCGGCTCGAAGGGAGAACACTTGAGGTATGTGAGAACTAAATTAAGATTACACTGGGGCATGATAAAGGGCGTAGGGGGGAAACATATGTACAAGTCCTTTGAGAAATCTATTTACAATAGGGGACTTGGTTGGTCAGGCAGTTGCAGGAAAGTGGAAAGAGCAGAGAGATAACCCTTAAAGGCGCTCAAAGCAGAGCACTGCTGGGTAAGAATGAAGTGAAGAATGTCAGAAAGAGAGGCAGAAAGATGGTAAATAGACTTTACTGTACACATTTTTGCAATCAGCAGGTGTTTACTGTTTTAGCGGAGGAACGCCTGTCTGGCAAGATAATGTTCCAGAATTCAGGAGGCTGGCCAAAACCTATTAACTGTCACCGCTCAATCTCAATGCAAGAAAGAGAAGAGTTGACAGGTTCGGAACCCTCCCCTGCTCCTGATACAGAAGATCCTCTCTAAGGGGCAGCAGAGGATCGATGCTTATTTGCAGAAGTGCAGGATACCAGACTCTCGTGCCCAGTCCAGAGCCACAAGGAGGACTTGGGCCCGGTCATTCCTGATCTTCTTGAGAACTCTGGCAGAAATGGTATGGGTGGAAATGCATACAGGAGGCCTGAACTCCACTCGAGATGAAAAGCATCTCTGAGCAACAGCCGCCTTTGAAACTCCAATTTGTAAAACTGCTGACACTGCACATTCTCTTCAAAGGCAAACCGATCTAACCAAGGGTCTCCACAATGCAGAAAGAGCCGTTGTGCCACCTCCGAATGGAGATGCAGTTGTGATCTAGGCATCAATGGCTCTGTTCATCCACCTTGGCGTTCAGAGAACCTGCCAGGTGATGAACCACCAAGGTTATGCTCTGCTGGTCCAGCCATGTCCAGAGACTCAGTGCTGCTTCACAAAGTGTCCACGACCCTGACCCGCCCTCCTCCTTGCAGTACCACATGGCTGTGGTGTTGACGGTGAAGACGTGCACCAACGTCCCCTTGACAGAGGGAATAAATGCTTTCAATGCTAGCCTGATCGCACGGAGCACCAGCAAGTTGATGTGGGGTACGGATTCCGCCGGAGACCAGAGTACTCTGATCTCCACCTCTCCCAGATAGCCGACCCATCCCAGGAGTAACACATCTGTCAATACCGTCAGATCTGGTTGCGGAAGGCAAAGGAGTCTGCCTTTGACCCAATCTTGGTTCTTTAGCCACCACTGCAGGTCTTTTGTAGTTCCCTCTGAGATCTGAACCAAGTTGAGAGATTCAAGTCCCACCTCAGAACCCACATATGTCAGCTGGCATGTGTCACCAGCAGGGTGCAGGAGACTATGAGACCCAGGAGCCTCACAGTCATTCTCACCCAAATCCAGGACATAGGTTGAAACATCAGTATCATAGCCTGAATATACCGGACTCGCTGCTTGGGAGAATAAGCCTGAAACTGCATTGCGTCCAGAACTGCTCCGATGAAAGGGAGCATCTAAGAAGGAGTCAGGTGTGACTTCTGCATGTTTATAGTGAACCCCACCAATTGCAGACATCCGTCATAGTCTGAAGGTGGGAGACGAAAGCTTGGTGTGAGCTCGCCTTCAAGATCCAGTCGTAAAGGTAGGGGAAGACTGAGATCTCTTGAAGGAGGCTGGCCTGGTGTGTGGCGGACACCTACGGTGTAGGCACCTTATACAAGGTCCAGTCAACCTTATTAGCTTGTGTTACAGTGTCTATGAAGCCAGGGCTCTCTAGTGGTAGCTGTGGTGAGCAGCCATCACTTATCAGGGAGGAATGTGAAGCACTTGCAATACCACAGTAGTCACATAGCAACTTATCACACATGAAAGGAGCCCCGCAGTGTTGCAAATATAAAGTTAGTTCATTATAGGAACACTGACCTAGATTACTATAGGCAATCACCCCTTTCTGGAGGTATGTACACACAACATTTGTACAGGTACTACTAGGAATTAGCATATAAACATTGGAAATAGCAAGGGCCCTATGGAGGGGCCAAACCATGTACAAAAATAGTGAAATGTGACAATGGGTCCCCCACCAGAGGATTTGGATTGGCTAGCCAATCCTGGGAGAAAAGGGAACCCCAAGAGGTGAGTATCTGGAAGACTCCCAGCAACCAGGAGAGCAGAGGTAAGTTACCTGGTCGTCCCATAGGCTAATATGGGGACTTAGAATTGGAATAATGGAAGAACAAACCAGGCCGGAGGAACCCACCGATGGGTTACATATGAAGAGGACATGTAAAAGAATGGGACAGGGTCCAGTCCATACAGCAGTGTCCAGGTGAGGCAGGAGGCAATGCCCACCCTTCTGTGGGTGAAGATCTGGGTTGACGGTGGAGGATGAGGTCCAGCTTCGGAGTCCAGGAGCTGCAGAGGAATCCCTGAACTTGCGTAGGAGTCATCCCTCAACGGTTGCCAGATTGCAGGCGGGTCAGTGGTCAGGAGGACCACCAACAAGCAAATGCAACTGTTGGAGATTTGCAGAGCTGAAGAGGACCAACAAGGTCCTGGGGTCTCGACTCTTGGAGGGGAGTTCAGGCTGACACTAAGAAGACAGAAGAGCCAGCAGAAGCAGTCGGAGCCCCCACGTGCAACCCACTGGATGCATGCACAGTAAGTGGCAGTGAGGCCCAAGCAGCACACCTGAAGAGGAGTCCCACACCGCTGGAGTAGCAGAGAGAACAGTGTTTTTGGCATATCCAAACCACACCTAGTGGTGAACTTTCCTGCATCTCTCCCGTCTTTTACTGCATGGGAACAGAATGGCCCGGGCCTCCACCGGGACCAGTGGCAGCACTTGCGCAACTGTATCCCACAAGGTATTGGAATAACGGCCCAACAGGCACGGGATGTTCACTGACTGCAATGCTAGGCTGGGGGAAGAAATTATTTTCTTGCCTAAGCTATCTGGCCTCCTGGATTCCCTGTCTAGGGGAACGGCAGGGAACATGCAATGGGAAGCTGAGGCTCGGACTACCAAGATGTCAGAGGATGGGTGAGGAAACTAGGATCACCTGGGGCAGGGCGATGGCGGCAGGCAATTGTCCTGTTCACAGGAGCCCCTGTGATGGGCTTGGACCAAGTTCCCAGCAATACATCAGTAAGTGCTTCTTTGAATGGAAATCGAGGTTCGGATAAGGAAGCCCCAGGCTGAAACACTTCTGTCAAGGGGTTAGTCATGACCGTCAAAGAGAGAAGTTTGAGGTCAAGGACCTCAGCTGCCCTATTCACTACCACTGCAAAAGATGCTCTGTCCTCTGTAGCCATGGTAGGTGGAGAAAGCAAGCCAATATCTGGGGATGTGTCCAGTCCACTGGCATCTCCTAATTTCTCATACCCGTCCAATGAAGTTGGGGTCTGTAACTGGTATTTAAATGGTCCAGTGACTCCTGCTTCTCTTCCCCTATGACTGGCTGCTCTTAAAAATCCTCATGCAACGATCTAGGACCAATTGGCCCTGCTGGCGCCGAAATCAGCACTGATCAATGCCATTTTGACTTTGAGTCAATGAGCCTGGGGCCGCCAGTGGGCACCGGAAGTGCCGGGATCAATGGTATCTGGTTTGGCACCAGAGAAAGTCGCGTTGGCATGACTGGCGCCGATTCGGATCCAAGATTGGATCCATGAGACCCCATCAGAGTCGAGGCCTGAGACCGTGGTGCAGAAATTGTTGGGGCTCCTCCAAACCTGCGGGGCTCGAAGGCGCTCTGGAGGGGTCTCACCGCTCAAACATAAGGTGCATGGCCTTGTAGAAGTCTTTGAACTGAGCAAGGGTCACTCCGGCTCTCAGAAACAGGGGGCGGTGTGGAGTCGATGGCTCCACAGAACCGTGCCTGGAACAATGATGTTTCTCACTCATTGCGTCGCCCGACGGACATGGCGAAGTTGAAGTTTGTTTAGAGTTCTTCTTCTTGTGCCTTTTCACCCTGGACCTCGAATGCGAGGAAGAGGACTTTGGGCTCCTGAAGCAGTCCTGCAACCTTCTTCTCTATCAGGACTGATATCTCCTAGGAGTCAAGCTAGCTGGTGTTGA
The DNA here is from genome assembly GCF_031143425.1 of Pleurodeles waltl. Lineage (NCBI taxonomy): Eukaryota > Metazoa > Chordata > Amphibia > Caudata > Salamandridae > Pleurodeles > Pleurodeles waltl. The sequence continues at coordinate 1,510,099,791 of NC_090445.1, read as the reverse complement.
CTGTCGGGCCGCAAGCACCTTTAGGGTCCGCTCCTTCAAAGCATTTGGTGCCATGGCCTGGTAGTCCAAGCACAATTGCGAGTCATGGCCCAGCTCAAGACATCATAAGCATACCAAGTGTGGTTCCATTAACGACACAGCATGATGACAGGCACCACATGGCTTGAAACCTGCCTTCCTAGAAGACATCCTTCATCACAATTCCAAAACTAGTCAACAAAAAGCCAAAAAAACCTGTAAAAAGAGACAGAAGGGTAGCACTAATTGGTGCCAACGACGACACGTGGAGCCAAACGAAGCCACCCGAAGGCGCGCAGGGGTACTGCTTACACAAAAGTTTCCAGATCCAGTCTGATGCCTAAGAAATTCAAAGGTAAGGAATCTGCAGCTGTCAGATATGAGTGTGCAAGCCACACGTTCATGAGATATCAAGGGGCCCTCCAATGGTCCACAATTGGTTAGATCAGTTTATTTTGTCAAAAGCAGTTGAGATGACAACAGATGCAAAATGGGTGTAGGAGGCTGGCTCAGTATATGGTGTACACCCCCATAGGTGAGGAACCCTGTACGGAGTCCTGGTAACCCTTAGTGATAGTGTAAGTGGCTCTAGATAACCAGAGCTCTCATAGGGGTAGTTATGGAGAGCAGCGAACGCTTATCCAGGAGGGTGTAAAGCAGTTGGAAATACCACATAGGTCAGTCAGTGAAGTACAGAAAGGAAAGAACCACACAGGTATTAGAAAAATATGAAGTATTTCTTATAACACACACTATATAACTAACTTTGGTATATCTCTTAAGTGGGGATATGGTCACACACAAACATACTTAGTAACAGGTAAGTAAAGGCATAAAATAACATGGGCCCCAATGGGGAGCAAACCATATACTAAAAAAATGGGATGTGAAATCCACACCCAACCCACACTACCACCCAAGGATCCTTAGGACTGGGGAAGTACTAACATCCCAAAAGTAAGTAGGTTGGATTACCCAGGCGCCCATGTGCAGAGTAGAAATCTCTGGCTAGTGTCCATAGGTTAACGTGGGGAAGTCGCGTTGGAGATTTTGTGTTTTAGGACCCTTCCTACAGGACCCTGAGGAAACCTGTTGGGACAAGGGAGGTTGGTTAGTGCCCCCACCCATGGATACCCAGAACAGCGGAGTACCTACACCAGGTAGACCATGTGAATAGGGGTGAAGTTGTGTTGAACTTCCCCCTGAAATCAATGGGGACCTCCGTTGTCCAGCTGCTGTTGTGACCCATGGACCAGGTCAGTGGAACCCAGGCATGGATTCCAGAGGAAGAGGACTAAGGATAGAGGGGACAGAGTCCAGACCATCCAGTTGTGCCCAGGTGGTGCAGTAGGGCAATACCCACCTTACTCGGTGATGCTTTCTGAAGGACAGTGGACGAAGAAGTGCAGCTGTGGAGTTCAGGCAATGCAGGAGGATCCCAGGAGTCATCCCTTAGCTGTCCCATTCAGGTCATTGTATTGCAGAAAGGGTCAATGATCAGCAGGACTACCAACAAGCCTTGGCAAAGACAAGAAGCGTTGTGCAGAATTTGCAGGAGTTTTGGGGACCAGCACGGCCCACATAATCCAACCTTGGCATGTGGGTCAGGGCCAGCCCTCAGCTGTCAGGAATTCCAGCAAGAATCTTTAGTGCCCCCCCCCCCCCCAAGCAGGACCCTCTGGCAGTAAGCACAAGGAGTCAGAAGGAGGCCTCAGCTGCGCAGCAAAGAGGGATGCAGACATCCTGGAGTTGCAGAGAGGGCGTCGTTCTTGGAGCTGGAGAGTGCTGGAGGCAAGGGCTTCTTTTAGCTAGGAGGTCTTAAGAGCCACAGACACAGTGCACAGGAGTTTCCAGCCAATCAACTACAGCGAGGGACCACAAACTTCCCAGTTGCAAGGAAGATAGGTCAGACCTCTGGAGAGCCACAGACCACCACCTGTGTTGCAGTGCCTTGGAGAATCATGGGATAGCAGAATCCACAAGCCGGTCATTGTTGTAGAGGTGCCTGTGGATGCAGAGGAGTGACTCCTTGACTTAAAGCAGATTCTTTCTTGCCTTCCTGAGTGCAGGCAGAGTCCCAGCGACTCTGGAAGATGCAAAGGCATGGGGTTCCAGAAGTCTTTGCAGAAGAAGAAGAAACAAAGTTTCAGCAGGAGCCCTCCTACTGGTTACAAGTTTGCTCGTGGGTCCTGAAGAACAAGTTACTTACCTTCGGTAATGCATTATCTGGTATAGACTTTGGTGGTCATTCTGACCTCGGCGGTAAAAGGCGCTTACCGCCGGTCAGAAATCCTCCATAATTCCGCCGCGGTCGCGGTAATCCGCCACGGTCATTCTGACCAGCAGCAGCCAAACCGCCGAAAATCCGACAGCCACAACAGACCGCCAGACCAGCGGTCGTCGGAAAAGTGGAGGTGACCAAACCTCCACCGTCACGCCAACAGAAATACGCCCATGCCATTCTGACCCACGAATCCACGCGGCGGTCTTTCAAAAGCGGTTTTCCGTTGGCGGTACACACCGCCGCGGTCAGAATACACACAAACGAACAAAACTCAGCAACATTGGACGATTTGAATTCCACACACCTGATACACATACACACACCACTCCCACACACACAATACAATATAAAACACACACCCACATCACCCACAAACCCCTTTGACCAAAATCCAAAAAGAAGCACTGAGAGACACAGCAGCGATCATAGAACACCATCACACAGAGGCACTCTACACCATCACCCACACAATATCCACACACAAAACAACACACACCACCACACTCAACACACTTAACTACACATACTCCACCCCACACATCATACACACCACTCCATGGCACCCCAAAGACACCCCCGCTTCTCAGACGAAGAACTCAGGGTCATGGTGGAGGAAATCGTTCGGGTAGAGCCCCAGCTCTTCGGCACACAGGTCCAATACACCAGCATTGCCCGGAGGACGGAGCTATGGCAGAGGATTGTTGACAGGGTCAACGCTGTGGGACAGCACCCCAGAAATCGGGAAGACATCAGGAAGCGATGGAACGACCTACGGGGGAAGGTGCATTCCATGGTATCCAGGCACAACATCGCCGTGCAGAAGACTGGCGGAGGACCCCCACCTCAACCCCCACAATTTACAACATGGGAGGAGGAAGTCTTGAACATCCTGCATCCTGACGGCCTCGCAGGAGTCGGCGGAGGAATGGATTCTGGTAAGTTGAAGCTTCAATACTGCTTCCCCCCCACCTGCATGCCAAATCATACCCCAACCCTCACCCCCATCCTCGAACCCCACCCTCACCCCCACCACCATCCTCACCCCCACCACCATCCTCACCCCCACCCCCAGCACACCTATTCCCTGCCAATGTCTCACCATCACAACCCACACATCCCAAAACCTAGGCCTGCATGCGTCCACTAAGCATGGACACCCATCACCAAAGCATGCCCAATGCATATACACATCCCCCCCACAAGCCACCCTCACCAAAGCCCCCACACACGAATGCCAGTACTTGGGGACACGGGAACCCACAGATACACCCATATGGCACACATTGAAACTATAACCATACCTCTATACCCCTGCAGGACCCGACCGCCAACACACCGCCACGGAGGGCCCAGAATTCTCCACACCCCCCACCCAAGAGGCCGTCAGCGATGACAGCAGCTCTGTCGACCTGGACACTGATGACCAGCCCGGACCATCGGGGACCTCTGGACAGTCGGTTCCCCTCAGACAGCCACAGGCCACTACAGACCCAAACCCCTCTGGGAACACCAGCACAGCTCCCACCCAGCGGGCCCATGCCTCTGTCTCCAGGGTGCGTCAATCTGCGGTGTGTCTACCACTACAGGGCACCCAGGATAACCCACCACCCCAACAACAACAGGGACCTGGGGGCAGTGGTAGTGGGCACACCGGCCAGGGGGCAGAGGCCCAGGGAAACAGGGGAACTGGGAGGGCAGCTGTGCGACAGGGGGGGGACGGGCCCAGGGAACCCACTCTCCACGAGGCCCTCACCACCATCATGGGAGCATACAACCGCTCCCAGGAGACGATGGCGACGGTACTGGCCAGGTTCCAGGAGATCCAGGTACTGCAGGAGGAACACTATCGGGGGTACAGGGAGGACATCAGAGCCCTCACCTCCACCCTGGTTACCATGGTAGGGCTGCTGCAGGAACTCATCAACACCAGGACGGACACTCAACAACAACAAAGGGCCCCTGCCACTAGCCTGGACCAAGAACAGCCAACCACCTCCGCCGGCGCTAGTGGACAGGAGGCCCCCGCACAACAGCAGCCCACCAGACCCCCACCTCCTGCAGGAGAAGAACCACCCCGCAAGAGGGCCCTGAGATCTCGCAAGAAGACAGAGTAGGATGTCAAGACCCCCGCCAGCAAAGGATACCACCTGATGTCATCCCACTGTCCCACATTGTCACCCTGTCCATCCTTGAACTGCCCATGCTCCATCTCTCCACAGGCCTATGGACAATGCACCTGTGTGACTGTTACTCTGGACTCTGCCATGGACATTCCTTCACCATAGCCCCCACCCACTTGAAACCACCCATCCCATTTTGAGCACTGAAATAAACACCTATTTTGCACAAAACTATCTGGAGTCTGGCTGTGATTTCAAAATATTGTAATTGACATGACAGTGCAAATATGTCCTTGTACATAGTGAAGTCAACAAACAGCTGCCACAAAGCTGTAGTCCATGGGGAAACGAAGCACAGGACTCGTAGTGGGGACCCCAGATCTGAAATAGGGAGGGAAAAGCCACAACTAAGTCATCATAAACTGGGGCAAATAGACAGGCAGCAGAGATGCAGTAGAGTAGTTTACATTTACTAAATTATGTTTGAATTGTTACCTGTGTCCTATTGGAAGTACTGTGCAATGATTCTGTCCCTGTTGTCTGTTTCAGCCCCGTCGTCTTCCTCCTCGTCACTCTCCACAGGTTCCACAGCTGCCACAACACCACCGTCTCGACCATCCTCCTGCAGGAAAGGCACCTGGCGGTGCAAAGCCAGGTTGTGAAGCATGCAGCAGGCCACGATGATGTGACACACCTTCTTAGGTGAGTACATTAGGGATCCACCTGTCATATGCAGGCACCGAAACCTGGCCTTTAGGAGGCCGAAGGTGCGTTCGATCACCCTCCTAGTACGCCCATGGGCCTCATTGTACTGTTCCTCTGCCCTGGTCCGGGGATTCCTTACTGGGGTCAGTAGCCACGACAGGTTGGGGTACCCAGAGTCCCCCAATAGCCATAAACGGTGTCTCTCTAGCTGTTCCATCACGTAAGGGATGCTGCTATTCCTTAGGATGTAGGCGTCATGCACTGACCCAGGGAATTTGGCATTGACATGGGAGATGTACTGGTCAGCCAAACACACCACCTGGATGTTCATAGAATGGTAACTTTTCCTGTTTCTGAACACCTGCTCACTTTGTTGGGGGGGAACCAAAGCCACATGGGTCCCATCAATGGCACCAATGACGTTGGGAATATGTCCAAGGGCATAGAAATCACCCTTCACTGTAGCCAATTCGCCCACCTCAGGGAAAAGGATGTAGCTCCTCATGTATTTCATCAGGGCAGACAACACTCTGGATAACACCTTCGAAAACATGGGCTGAGACATCCCAGAAGCAATTCCCACTGTTGTCTGAAATGACCCACTTGCCAAGAAATGGAGTACTGACAGGACCTGCACCAGAGGGGGAATCCCTGTGGGTTGGCGGATGGGGGACATCAGGTCGGGCTCCAGCTGGGCACACAGTTCATGTATAGTGGCACAGTCAAGCCGGTAGGTCAGGATAATGTGGCGTGCTTCCATTGTCGACAGGTCCACCAGCGGTCTGTACACGGGAGGATTCCTCCTTCTCCTCGCCAAACCCAGCGGACGGTGCCTAGGAAGGACAACATGGAGCACACAGTCAAGCAACCCACAGGTACGTACTCACAGCTTGCACAGTAAACGATTCTCCATGCAGTGAATGGCGTGTATGAGTGGCTATGCAAGGCCTAGGCCTGTGTGACGCAGTTGAAATTGAGCCATGTGGACCCTCAAAATGGCGGCTGCCTGACCTGTGAAGTGTGACAATGGGATGTGAGGTCAATGCGCTGGCGTGGCACACCGTGGCGGTCGAAGACCGCGGCGCGAAGCCGCATTGGATAACATTGAAGCCTATGGGTATCAGGAGCCAATGGCGAAGTGCGCTGGCCGTGGCGGTATGCCCCGCCGCGGTACGCACCGCCGCGGGCGTGACCGCCATTTTCTATCTACTTATTCACTCGCGACTTGAACTTTCACAGGAGAGGACCTATACTGCAAGTGTTGCTGTGACCTCGGTCTGGAAGGGACAATGACTGCTGCGACTGGGGAAAGGGCCCCTGCCTTCACTGGAGAAGAGTTGGAGAAACTTGTGGATGGGGTCCTCCCCCAGTATGCGCTACTCTACGGTCCTCCAGACCAACAAGTGAGTTTAATTCAATATGGATTTGGGGCCACTGGCTGGCTTGGGGGCCTGGCGGGGGGCATGGCGGGGATAGGGGGCATGTTGGGCCTGGCGGGGGCATGGCGGGGATGGGGGGCATGTTGGGCCTGGCGGGGGGCATGGCGGGAATGGGGGGCATGTTGGGCCTGGCGGGGGGCATGGCGGGGATGGGGGGCATGTTGGGCCTGGCGGGGGGCCTGGCGGGGATGGGGGGCATGTTGGGCCTGGCGGGGGGCATGGCGGGGATGGGGGGCATGTTGGGCCTGGCGGGGGGCATGGCGGGGATGGGGGGCATGTTAGGCCTGGCGGGGGACCTGGCGGGGATGGGGGGCGTTGGGCCACTGGCACCGAAAATGCAGACAAACTTGAACGTGGTATTTCTCCCTCCCTGTACGTGTCACATAGGTCCGCGCCCATGAGAAGATCGGGATTTGGCGTGCCATCGCCAAGGAAGTCCGGACCCTGGGGGTCCACCAGCGACGGGGCACCCACTGCCGCAAGAGGTGGGAGGACATCCGCCGCGGGACCAAGAAGACCGCAGAGTCTCTGCTGGGGATGGCCTCCCAACGTAGGCGGGGTGCCTGCCGTCAACTGACCCCCCTGATGTTCCGGATCCTGGCGGTGGCCTACCCTGATTTGGATGGGCGCGTGAGGGCAGCACAGCAGACACAAGGGGGTGAGTACAAGCATAATCTACTCTGCTGTCGCGCAGTGGAGGTGTCTGGGTGGGGGAGGAGGGCTGTGGGTCCCCCTAGGCCAGGGCGATATCTGTAGGCTGGGCACCCCCGTAAGCCCCTGTGTCCCCAGCCACCACCCTCATTAGTGTGCCAGTACAGCCATCCCTGGGCCGTGTCATCCATGGGTGCAGTTGTCAACTCTAGGCGTGTAGGGCATGTTCCACGGAATGCGTAGCGGACCCCAAGTGCGCAACTTAGTGCAGGGGGCATCTGTGTCTGTCATGTCCGCTAACTGTACCGGTGATCCATGTACTCAAAATCTCTTTATTTCTCTCTCCCCCCCCTTTTTGTTTGTCTTTCTGTGCTTGTGTGCATCAGCATCATCAGGCGGAGGAGAAGTGGCATCGGGGCAGGAGGGAGCTGCATCTCACATGGCCCAGGAGGGCCATGCCACAGAGTCTGACTGGACCAGTGAGACGGAGGGCGAGGGGAGCTCCACAACGGGGACGACTGGAGCCTGCAGCGACACGGACACGTCCTCGGAAGGGAGCTCCCTTGCGGGGGTGGCACCATCCGTGCCCCCCGCCATTACAGGTACAGCCGCCACCCAGCGCACCATCTCCGCCCTCCCAGCAGCCCCTCAGCGTTCGCCCCGTGCCCGCTCTGCCAGGAAGCCGGGCATCTCCTTCGCCCCAGGCACCTCAGGCCCTGCCCCTGTTACCCCCGCTGCCCTCAGTGAGGAGGTCATTGACCTCCTCCGAACGCTCATTGTTGGGCAGTCTACCCTTTTGAATGCCATCCAGGGGGTGGAGAGGGAGGTTCATCGCAGCAATGCGTACCTGGAGGGCATTCATTCGGGTCAGGCTGCCCATCAGCGATCGTTCCAGGCTCTGGCCTCAGCACTGACGGCAGCCATTGTCCCTGTCTCCTGCCTCCCTCTACTAACTCCCTCCTCCCAGTCTCCTGTTCCTCTGCCTGTCCCACCCACACCATCAGACCAGCCTGCACACACCTCAACACCCAAGAGCAGCTCATCCAAACATAAGCACCACAGATCACGCAGACATTCACACATGCAACATTCCGATGCAGACATGCCAACAGTCACTACCACCTCTGTGACCCCCACCTCCTCGTCTCCCTCCTCCCTCCCTGTGACGTCTACACTCACACCTTCATTCACCTCACCATCAGCCAGTGTTTCCATCACCAGCACACCCTCCAGTACAGTCCGCACACGTGCAGTCACCACCCCCACTGCCATTTACACGTCCCCTGTGTCCTCTCCCACTGTGTCTGTCACCCCCTCATCCACACCACACAAACGCAGCCACCCACCCACCCAACAGCCATCCACCTCACGACAGCCTATCCCTCCTGCACCTGCACCCAAAGACAGCAAACGTGACTCACCTACAACCACATCCTCTCCCTCCACTCCCATTCCCACTGTACCTACCACTCTCCATTGTCCCAAGAAAATCTTTCTCGCTACTGCTAACTTCTTTCCTGACCCTGAGCCCCCCCCTCCTTCTTGTCGGGGTAAGAAGAGCACCTCAGCCACCACCAGCCCTGCAGCCCCCTTGACAAGGGTGCAGGGGTATTGGAGCCCACCAGCCCGCATGTCTGGATCTTCGCCCAGCAGCAAGGGGACAGGCAGCCCACCCACTGGGAAGAGGAGCAGAAGGCGGAAGGGCCGCCGCAGGAGCCCGGGATCTATATCCCCCCAGGACACTAGCCAGCCACCGTCACCAGCCACAGCTCCAAAGGGAGGAAAGGGCCACAGACTCCCGACTAAGGAGGGCAAGGGCAGCAATGCGGAGAAGTCAGGCAGCAGGCCTGCTGCCCATGGAGGACCCGTCACAGCTGCCCAGGAGGAGCCCACCACCCCCATAGCCGCTGCCCAGGGAGGAACCGTCACAGCTGCCCAGGGAGAGCCCACCACCCCCATAGCCGCTGCCCAGGGAGGAACCGTCACAGCTGCCCAGGGAGAGCCCACCACCCCCATAGCCGCTGCCCAGGGAGGAACCGTCACAGCTGCCCAGGGAGAGCCCACCACCCCCATAGCCGCTGCCCAGGGAGGACCCAGCCCAGCTGGCCAGGAGGGCCCCACCACCCACAGCCCAGGTGGGCATTGAAGGAGCACCATCCCCGCTGCCCAGGAGGGCACCACCAGGCAATGAGCAGTTGGCCATAGAATGGCCGCCGTCTCCAGCACCGCTCCGCTGGGGACTGCCGTCTCAAGAACCACTGAACTGGGCCCTTCAAGGCAAGAACCGCTGAACTGGGCCCTTCAAGGCAAGAACTGCTGAACTGGGCCCCGCCGTCTCCAGCACCGCTCCGCTGGGGACCGCCGTCTCAAGAACCGCTGAACTGGGCCCTTCAAGGCAAGAACCGCTGAACTGGGCCCTTCAAGGCAAGAACCGCTGAACTGGGCCCCGCCGTCTCCAGCACCGCTCCGCTGGGGACCGCCGTCTCAAGAACCGCTGAACTGGGCCCTTCAAGGCAAGAACCGCTGAACTGGGCCCTTCAAGGCAAGAACCGCTGAACTGGGCCCCGCTGTCTCCAGCACCGCTCCGCTGGGGACCGCCGTCTCAAGAACCGCTGAACTGGGCCCTTCAAGGCAAGAACCGCTGAACTGGGCCCTTCAAGGCAAGAACCGCTGAACTGGGCCCCGCCGTCTCCAGCACCGCTCCGCTGGGGACCGCCGTCTCAAGAACCGCTGAACTGGGCCCTTCAAGGCAAGAACCGCTGAACTGGGCCCCGCCGTCTCCAGCACCGCTCCGCTGGGGACCGCCGTCTCAAGAACCGCTGAACTGGGCCCTTCAAGGCAAGAACCGCTGAACTGGGCCCTTCAAGGCAAGAACCGCTGGCCCTTTGGCAGACGTGGCAGGGCAGGATCTGTCTCGGGCAGGGCTGCAGGATGTCCTCTGGCCAACATGCCTCCTCCAGTGGCAGTGGAGTCTGTTATGGACTGTTTGGACTGTGGCTTTGCACTCCCCAGGATGGCCCATTTGGCAGGCCACCCACTGTATGGACTGTATGGACTGTGGCTTTGCACTCCCCAGGATGGCTCAGTGGGCAGGCCACCCACTGTATGGACTGTATGGACTGTGGCTTTGCACCCCCCAGGATTGCCCAGTGGGCAGGCCACCCACTGTATGGACTGTATGGACTGTGGCTTTGCTCTCCCCAGGATGGCCCAGTGGGCAGGCCACCAACTGTATGGACTGTATGGACTGTGGCTTTGCTCTCCCCAGGATGGCCCAGTGGGCAGGCCACCCACTGTATGGACTGTATGGACTGTGGCTTTGCTCTCCCCAGGATGGCCCAGTGGGCAGGCCACCCACTGTATGGACTGTGGCTTTGCACTCCCCAGGATGGCCCAGTGGGCAGGCCACCCACTGTATGGACTGTATGGACTGTGGCTTTGCTCTCCCCAGGATGGCCCAGTGGGCAGGCCACCCACTGTATGGACTGTATGGACTGTGGCTTTGCTCTCCCCAGGATGGCCCAGTGGGCAGGCCACCCACTGTATGGACTGTGGCTTTGCACTCCCCAGGATGGGCCAGTGGTCATGGAGTCCCCTCGTGGATCTGGCGTCGTGTACTCAAGTGGCTGAGGTGCCCCCCCTTCCCTTCCCCCTGAGGTGCCTGTCCTTTTTTCTTTCTGATGCCCCTGCAGTGTTCTCTCCGTGGAGTTCTTGTCGTGGGACTGGGCCTTGCCCCTTTGCTCAGGACCCCTGTGGTCCACGGACAGTGGTTGGACTACATATAGTAGATGTATATATTTTGTACATAGTTTATTTATTTATTTGGATTACTGCTGTCCATTTTTCAATATATCTGCCCGTTTAAGATCTCTTCTTTTGGTCTTTGCATTATTTCGGAGGGGGGGGTTTGTGGGTTGTGACAGTGATCTGTGGGAATGCATTGATGTGTGTGTTGTAGTGGGTGTGGGTGGGTGGGTGTGTGCCGGTAATCTTTTCCCTCCCCTGTGTCGTAGGTGCAGTACTCACCGATGTCTTCCGCGCTGCCGGGCGTGCTCCTGGTACAGGAGCAGGTATAGGAGTGCGGGGATGACCTGTAACTCGGGTTCCATACTGCCGGAATCTCGCGTTGAGTATGTGGAGGTGAGCGTTTTCCCGTTCGTAGTCTGTTTCCGCCGTGTTTTTATCGGCGGGGCTCCCGCCCCGGAAAAGGTGGCGGATTGGTGGGTCGTTATCGGGTAGGCGGTACATTGTCTCCCGCCGGGCTGTTGGCGGTGACCGCCAGGCTGTTTGTTTGTACCGCCGTGGCGGTCGGAGTGTTGAAGCGGCGGTCTCTGTTGGCGGTAACCGCCAGGGTCAGAATTCCATTTTTTGGACCGCCAGCCTGTCGGCGGTATGGTCGCGGCTTTAACACCGACCGACAGGGTTGGAATGAGGGCCTTTATCTAGCTGCAGATTCCTTACCTTTGAATTTCCTGGCGTCAGCTTCGAATCCAGAATTTTTTGCTGAGCAATACCCTGCGCGTGCCATCAGGTAGCGTCGGTCAGCTCCGCGTGCGTCTTTCGGCTCTGCATGGTGCTGTTAGGGTCCTTAGAGCCGTCTGTGACGTGACGGTCGCCTATAAATAAAGGCACCACCTCAAAGCACGTACGTCAGTTCTTTTACCCACAAACTACCAAGCCAGAAGCGCAGAGTCATGGATAGAACCAAACGTTTTCCAAAACTAGGATCCTGAAAGCCTAACCCAATTAGACATATCCACAGAGCAGGTAGGCATGTGTGGGTGTTAAGGAATCTGCAGCTAGATAGAGTCTCTACCAGATAATGCGTTACCGAAGGTAAGTAACTTGTTTATCCGAAAGAGACTTCTAGCTGCAGATTCCTTACCTTTGAATAGATACCCAAGCCATAACCTTCTGGCAGTGGGCTGCGGATACATCTACTACACTAAGAAGACCTGTAGGACTGAACGCGCTAAGTGTCTGTCTCTCCGTACCTGATTGTCCAGGCAGTAATGTTTTGCAAACGTGTGCAAAGATGCCCATATTGCCGCCTGACAAATCTCCAGGACTGGAACGCCCGAGCTAGCGCTGTGGTAGCAGCTTTGACCCTGGTAGAATGAGCCCTCAAGCCCTCAGGAGGCTGCTTCCTGGCCAATACATAGCAGATCTTGATGCAGAGAACGACCCAGCTTGAAATAGTTTGCTTCTGCACTGCCGGACCCTTCTTTGCTCCAATGTACCTCACAAAGAGTTGCACGTCCACCCTCAACTCTTTTGTGCGACCAAGGAAGAAGAACAACTATATTTTTGGGTCCAGTCGGTGGAGTCGCTCCTCTTCCTTAGAGGGATGCGGCGAAGCAAAGAAGGTGGGCAGGGTGATGTTCTGACCCAGATGAAATGGGGTCACCACCTTGGGGAGGAAACAGGCACGAGTTCTGAGTACCATCTTGTCTGGAAACATGGTGAGATACGGTGGCTTAGAGGAGAAAGCCTGCATCTCACTTACCTTCCTAGCAGATGTTACTGTCACTAAGAAGGCTGTCTTGATGGTGAGCAGCCGGAGGGGACAGTAATGTAATGGCTCAAAGGGAGCACACATTAGAAATGTGAGGAAGAGATTTAAGTCCCATTGGGGCATAACAAAGGGCGTAAGGGGAAAGATATGCACAAGCATTTGAGGACTCTATGTACAATGGGGGATTTGAACAGAGAAGGCTGATCAGGCAGCTGAAGGAATGCCTATAAGTCAGAAAGATAGCCCTTGAGAGTACCCAAGGCAGAACCCTGCTGGGCCAGGGTAAGTATAAAGAGAAGGTTATCCGAAAGAGAAGCAGAAAGAGGGTCAATAGACCTTTCTGTACAATAATATACAAAGTGTTTCCAACGGCAGGTGTATACCATTTTAGAGGAGGGACGCATGGCTGCCAAAATAACTTCAGAAAGAAGATCAAAAGCCATCAACTGCCGCCGCGCAATCTCCATGCATGAAGGTGCAGAGTTGACAGGTTCGGGTGAAGAACCCTCCCTGCTGCTGTGACAGAAGATCCCCCCAAAGGGGCAGCCTGATCAGAGGACTGATGCTCATCTTGAGAAGCTCGGGATGCCAGGCTCTCTGTGTCCAATCCGGAGCCACTAGGATGACTTGGGTCCGGTCGTTCTTGATCTTCTTGAGAACCATGGGCGAGAGTGGTATGGGCGGAAAAGGGTACAGGAGGCCTGAACTCCACTCGTGAAGAAAAGCATTGCTGAGCGATTGCCGCCATAGAAACTCCAAAGCGCAATACTGCTGACATTGCACTTTCTCTACAGAGGTGAACAGATCTAACCAAGGCTCTCCCCACTGCAGAAAGAGTCCTTGCACCACCTCCAGTTGGAAATACCATTTGTGATCCGCTAGGCATCAATGGCTGAGTTTGTCCGTCCTGGCGTTCAGAGAACCTGCCAGAGTTATGCCCTGCTGTTCCAGCCATGTTCAGAGACGCAGAGCCTATAGACAAAGGGTCCATGACCCCACCCCACCCTGCTTGTTGCAGTACCACATTACAGTGGTGTTGTCGTGAACACCTGCACTATCTCCCCTTTCACAACAGGAAGAAATGCAGTCGGATCACCCAGAGCTCCAGCAAGTTGATATGGAATCTGGATAATGCCAGAGACCAGAGGCCTCTGATCTCCGCCTCTCCGAGATATCCACCCCATCGCAGAAGTGACGCATCTGTCACTACTGTGAGATCTGGCTGGGGAAGGGAGAGGAGTCTGCCTCTGACCCAATCGCAGTTCACTAACTACCACTGCAGGTCTTTTGCAATTCCCTCCGAGATCTGAACCTTGTCGGTAAAATTTCCCTGATGCTGCGTCCACTGGAATTATAGGTCCCACTGCCGAGCCTTCATATGCCATCTGGCATGTTTGACTAACAGGATACAGGAAGCCATGAGTCCCAACAGCCTCAGAGTCTGTCTCACTAAAATCCAGGATAGAGGCTGAAACATCGGTATCATAACCTGAATATCCTGGACTCTCTGCTCGGGAGGATAAACCCAAAATTGCACTGTGTCCAAAACAGCTGAGATGAAAGGGAGCTTTTGAGAGGGAGTCAGGTGTGGTTTAAAGTGAACCCCAGCAAATGCATGAGGTCTGCCATAGTCTGAAGGTGGGTGACAAGAGTCTGGGGCGTAGGAGCCATCAACAGCCAGTTGTCAAGGTAGGTGAAGACTGAAATCTATAACCTGCGCAGATGAGCTGCTACCACCGCCATCATCTTGGTGAACACTTGAGGGGCACTGTTCATAACCAAGGGGAGCACAGTAAACAAAGTGCTCCTAGCCCACCTTGAACCGCAAGTAACGCCTGTGGGAGGGCAGGATGGGGATGTGAAAATAGGCATTCTGCAAGTCCAGTGCTACCATCCATTGTCCTTGGTCTAGGGCAGACAAGACCTGAGAAAGAGTGAGCAGCTTGAATTTCTCCTTTTTGAGGAAGAGATTGACGACCCTTAAGTCCAAGATAGAACGAAGACACTTGTTTTTTTTTCCGCAACAACCACTGCCTACTTCTGACATCAGGACCCTTTCTATGGCACCCCTGGCCAAGAGAGCCATAACTTCCTCACGGAACAAGATTAAATGATCATTGATCAGCCATTCTTTCAATGGAGGGATAGAGGGAGGGAAATACTAGAAGGGGAGGGAATAGCCCTTCTGTATGATCTGCATGACCCATTTGTCCGATGTTATGGACCACCAAGTGAGGGAGATAAAACTTAATCCTCCCTCCAACTGGACGAACATGGTCTTCGCAAAACCATACTAGGAGGGCTTGGGCACTCTGGAAGAGGAGGGCTGGGTGGTTGCCAACCTCTGGCTAGACCCTCTGGCCCTGAAGATACCACAACTTCGTCCTTGCACTGGATGCTGTGCTGATGAAGGACGGTGACTGAGCTGTGAAGGGCTGGGTACCCCGCCCCTTCCGAAGCCTCGAAAAGGGCAAAATGCTGGTGGGCAGGCGTTGAGAGGCATAAGGATCTGGCCGTGGCTCGAGAGTCCTTCAACCGCTCAAGCGCCAAGTCTGCCTTTTCTCCAAAAAGGTGTGAGCCATCGAAGGGCATGTCCATCAGGTTTGCCTGGTCAACCCGCAAAACCAGTCGTACGAAGCCAGGCATGGCAGCGAAGGGCCACTGTCGATGAAATCACCCTTCGAGGCGAGTCAGTCGTGTCCAAACCGCACTGAATCGTAAACTTGGCTGCATGTCTCCCATCCTTGACAGCTTGAGTGAGTGTGTCCAGTAGGCCCTCCGGGACCTGGGGCAGCACCTGTGCCACCGTATCCCATAAAGTATGGGAGATACGGCCCAATAGGCATGCTTACGGACCTCAATGCCAGGCTGAAGGAAGAAAACATCTTCTTCCCAAGTTGAACCAGCCTCTTGGATTCCCTATCCAGGGGAGCAGAAGGGAAGGCACCAAGGGAAGGAGAGGCTTGGACAGCCAAGCTTTCTGGGGTGGGGTATTGGGTAAGGAAACTAGGGTCGGAAGGAGCTGGTCAATGGCGGCGGCCGATTGTCTCAATAACCAGAGCCCCTATGCTGGGTTTGGACCACGTCCCCAGCAGGATCTCAGTAAGACTTCGATGGAGGGTAACACCGGCTCCGATGTAGCAACCCCCGGCTGAAGCACCTCTGTCAGGATCTTAGTCCTGACTGGCACCATAGGCAACTCTAGCTCCAAGACCTCAGCTACTCTACGCACCACCATGGCATACAACGCTCCCTCCTCCGTAGCCACAGAAGGAGGTGAGACCATACCAGCATCTGGAGAAGTATCCAGTACACTGGCTTCCCCTGGATCCTCATACCAGTCCTCCTCCTGCCCCAATCCATACTCTAAAGGGTCTTCGGACCTCTCCCATTCCTCACCTGTGCCTGGCTGCTCAAAGTAAGCCTTGGGCACTGATCTGGGCCGTGCCGGTGCCATTGAAGTCGGAATTGGTGTCGTACGACGTTCTTTGGATCATCTGGAATGAGGATGGGGCTTGCACCACCGGTGGCTGACCGCGGTGGGGGTAGAATTGACGTTGGGACCGGCACCGGAGGAGGCCGACTGTGTGGAACTGGTGTTGGTCAAGATCCAATTTTGGATCCTGGGGTGCCCAACAGCACCGAGGCCAAAGCTGCTGGCGTCAAACCCAATGGGCCACCTTTTGATCCCACGGGGTCCGAAGACCCACCTGTGGGGGCAGCCCACCCAAACACGAGGCACATGGCTTCATAAAAATCTTTAATTTGAGTGGGTCGCTCTGGCTCCCGGATAGGGGGGAGACGCAAAGCCAGCTCTGGCATCGGGTCAGCAGAACCGTGCTTGGAACATCAACGTTCCCGAGACACCTCGTCGGTTGATGGGCAAGGCAAAGTCGAAGTCAGCTTGGACATCATCTTCTTTTGTGCCTCTTCCCAGAGTGCCAGGAGGACCTTGAACAAGAAGAGGACTTGGGGCTCTTGGAGCGGCCCCACGACCACCTCGAGCGAAACCGTGACATCCTAGGAGTTGTGCCTCCCGACTTTGACTGCAAGGCTGCCATGAGCTTGAGAGACCGCTCTCTCAAAGCTCTTGGGGCCATGGCACGGTATTCGGAGCACAACTGAGTTGTGGTCTCTTGTCAAGGCACCAAAGACATATCTGGTGGGGGTCAGTCACTGACATGGCGCAATGGTAGGCGCCACACAGCTTGAACCCCGTCTTCCTTAATGACATTCTCGTATAGACAAAAAATCTTCAACAAAAGTGTTGAAAAAAGGCAGAGGGTAGCTCGATCCCGGACCTCCGCTTAACCGGCGCATGGAAAAGAACTGATGTACTCATGCCGGAGTGGTGTCTTTATAGGCAACCGGGACATCACAGAAGGCTCCAACAATGCTCACAGCGCCAAGTGGAGCTGAACGACTCATGCAGATCCGAACTACGCCACACAATGGCTCACGCAGGGTATTGCTCAGCAAAAAGAACGAGTTACTTACCTTCGGTAACGACTTTTCTGGTGGATACATTAGCTACCTGTGGATTCCTCACCTCATGAATACTCCCATGGCGCCAGCATTCTACGGAAATCTTCTTACTAGTCTCTGCACGTCGACGAGGACGTCACTGTCTCGCACGCGACGCCGTCTGACGTCATACAGGCAATAAGAGGTCCTCGACGACGTGCGGACGTCAGTACCAATCATTTTTTACGTGCATGAGAACAACCAGGCAATGCAATGAAAGAACAAAGCAACATCCATTATATTGTAAAAATACACCACATTGTATGAATAACTGTAAATCTTTTTTATGTACATATATATATATATAAAACTCTTTCTTTTAAAAATATATACACACACCAAGTATATACATAAAGATATATACACATATACCTATATATATATATAAATATATTATATATATACATCTATTGCACCCTCAAAGATCAAGAGGAGCGCACTCAAGGATTACTTGGCAAGACCATAAAGGCAACGGGGAGGCGGGTGGGACCGTGAGGAATCCACAGGTAGCTAATGTATCCACCAGAAAAGTCGTTACCGAAGGTAAGTAACTCGTTCTTCTGATGGATACAACTACCTGTGGATTCCTCACCTCATGAATAGAGTCCCAAAGCAGTACCACGCCCGGCGGTGGGTGCCTAAATGGTCAAACCAAGAAATCCTGCAGCACTGACCGTGCAAAATGGCCGTCCCTTCTAACCTCAGAATCTAAACAGTAATGTTTTGCAAAAGTGTGAAGGGACGACCAAGTTGCGGCCTTGCAGATGTCGACCACAGGAACACCTCTGGCTAAGGCCGAAGTGGCCGACTTAGCTCTGGTGGAATGAGCTCTAATGCCCTCAGGAGGATCCTTCTTTGGGGCCACTGTCGATGAAATCACCCTTCGAGGCGAGTCAGTCGTGTCCAAACCGCACTGAATCGTAAACTTGGCTGCATGTCTCCCATCCTTGACAGCTTGAGTGAGTGTGTCCAGTAGGCCCTCCGGGACCTGGGGCAGCACCTGTGCCACCGTATCCCATAAAGTATGGGAGATACGGCCCAATAGGCATGCTTACGGACCTCAATGCCAGGCTGAAGGAAGAAAACATCTTCTTCCTAAGTTGAACCAGCCTCTTGGATTCCCTATCCAGGGGAGCAGAAGGGAAGGCACCAAGGGAAGGAGAGGCTTGGACAGCCAAGCTTTCTGGGGTGGGGTATTGGGTAAGGAAACTAGGGTCGGAAGGAGCTGGTCAATGGCGGCGGCCGATTGTCTCAATAACCAGAGCCCCTATGCTGGGTTTGGACCACGTCCCCAGCAGGATCTCAGTAAGACTTCGATGGAGGGTAACACCGGCTCCGATGTAGCAACCCCCGGCTGAAGCACCTCTGTCAGGATCTTAGTCCTGACTGGCACCATAGGCAACTCTAGCTCCAAGACCTCAGCTACTCTACGCACCACCATGGCATACAACGCTCCCTCCTCCGTAGCCACAGAAGGAGGTGAGACCATACCAGCATCTGGAGAAGTATCCAGTACACTGGCTTCCCCTGGATCCTCATACCAGTCCTCCTCCTGCCCCAATCCATACTCTAAAGGGTCTTCGGACCTCTCCCATTCCTCACCTGTGCCTGGCTGCTCAAAGTAAGCCTTGGGCACTGATCTGGGCCGTGCCGGTGCCATTGAAGTCGGAATTGGTGTCGTACGACGTTCTTTGGATCATCTGGAATGAGGATGGGGCTTGCACCACCGGTGGCTGACCGCGGTGGGGGTAGAATTGACGTTGGGACCGGCACCGGAGGAGGCCGACTGTGTGGAACTGGTGTTGGTCAAGATCCAATTTTGGATCCTGGGGTGCCCAACAGCACCGAGGCCAAAGCTGCTGGCGTCAAACCCAATGGGCCACCTTTTGATCCCACGGGGTCCGAAGACCCACCTGTGGGGGCAGCCCACCCAAACACGAGGCACATGGCTTCATAAAAATCTTTAATTTGAGTGGGTCGCTCTGGCTCCCGGATAGGGGGGAGACGCAAAGCCAGCTCTGGCATCGGGTCAGCGGAACCGTGCTTGGAACATCAACGTTCCCGAGACACCTCGTCGGTTGATGGGCAAGGCAAAGTCGAAGTCAGCTTGGACATCATCTTCTTTTGTGCCTCTTCCCAGAGTGCCAGGAGGACCTTGAACAAGAAGAGGACTTGGGGCTCTTGGAGCGGCCCCACGACCACCTCGAGCGAAACCGTGACATCCTAGGAGTTGTGCCTCCCGACTTTGACTGCAAGGCTGCCATGAGCTTGAGAGACCGCTCTCTCAAAGCTTTTGGGGCCATGGCACGGTAGTCGGAGCACAACTGAGTTGTGGTCTCTTGTCAAGGCACCAAAGACATATCTGGTGGGGGTCAGTCACTGACATGGCGCAATGGTAGGCGCCACACAGCTTGAACCCCGTCTTCCTTAATGACATTCTCGTATAGACAAAAAATCTTCAACAAAAGTGTTGAAAAAAGGCAGAGGGTAGCTCGATCCCGGACCTCCGCTTAACCGGCGCATGGAAAAGAACTGATGTACTCATGCCGGAGTGGTGTCTTTATAGGCAACCGGGACATCACAGAAGGCTCCAACAATGCTCACAGCGCCAAGTGGAGCTGAACGACTCATGCAGATCCGAACTACGCCACACAATGGCTCACGCAGGGTATTGCTCAGCAAAAAGAACGAGTTACTTACCTTCGGTAACGACTTTTCTGGTGGATACATTAGCTACCTGTGGATTCCTCACCTCATGAATACTCCCATGGCGCCAGCATTCTACGGAAATCTTCTTACTAGTCTCTGCACGTCGACGAGGACGTCACTGTCTCGCACGCGACGCCGTCTGACGTCATACAGGCAATAAGAGGTCCTCGACGACGTGCGGACGTCAGTACCAATCATTTTTTACGTGCATGAGAACAACCAGGCAATGCAATGAAAGAACAAAGCAACATCCATTATATTGTAAAAATACACCACATTGTATGAATAACTGTAAATCTTTTTTATGTACATATATATATATATATATATATATAAAACTCTTTCTTTTAAAAATATATACACACACCAAGTATATACATAAAGATATATACACATATACCTATATATATATATAAATATATTATATATATACATCTATTGCACCCTCAAAGATCAAGAGGAGCGCACTCAAGGATTACTTGGCAAGACCATAAAGGCAACGGGGAGGCGGGTGGGACCGTGAGGAATCCACAGGTAGCTAATGTATCCACCAGAAAAGTCGTTACCGAAGGTAAGTAACTCGTTCTTCTGATGGATACAACTACCTGTGGATTCCTCACCTCATGAATAGAGTCCCAAAGCAGTACCACGCCCGGCGGTGGGTGCCTAAATGGTCAAACCAAGAAATCCTGCAGCACTGACCGTGCAAAATGGCCGTCCCTTCTAACCTCAGAATCTAAACAGTAATGTTTTGCAAAAGTGTGAAGGGACGACCAAGTTGCGGCCTTGCAGATGTCGACCACAGGAACACCTCTGGCTAAGGCCGAAGTGGCCGACTTAGCTCTGGTGGAATGAGCTCTAATGCCCTCAGGAGGATCCTTCTTTGCCAAAGAGTAACATATTTTAATGCAAAGAACAACCCACCTGGATAGTGTTCTCTTGTGGACTGCCTTTCCTCTCCTCTTGCCCACGTATCCAATAAACAGCTGATCCTCCAGCCTGAAATCCTTTGTTCTATCGATAAAGAAGCTCAACGCTCTCTTTGGATCCAGACGGTGCAGTCTTTCTTCCTCTTTGGAAGGATGAGGCGGAGGATAGAACGTGGACAAAGTAATTGCCTGAGCCAAATGGAAGGGTGAAACAACCTTCGGGAGGAAAGCAGCCTTGGTCCTCAACACCACCTTATCCCCATAAAAAGTTGTATAAGGGGGTTTTACTGATAAGGCCTGCAACTCACTCACTCTCCTTGCTGATGTTATAGCTATCAGGAAGACTGTTTTTAAAAACAAATACCTCAAGGGGCAAGAATGCATAGGTTCAAAAGGGGACCCCATAAGGAAAGTCAGGACTAAGGACAAATCCCATTGCGGCATAACGAATGGCTTTGGAGGATATTGATTTAGAAGACCTTTCAAGAATCTGATAACAATAGGGGATTTAAATAAAGATGGTTGGTCTGGAAGACATATGAAGGCTGACAAGGCCGATAAATAACCTTTAATGGTAGCCACTGCACAACCTTTCTGCGCCAGAGATAGAGCAAAAGACAAAACGTCCGATAGATGAGCTTGTAAAGGATCAATCTGCCTCTCTCCACACCACGCAACAAATTTAGACCACCTATTAGCGTAGATAGATTTAGTGGAGTGTCGCCTGGCCGCTAATATAACATCCACTACCTCAGGCGGGAGAGAGAAGGAACTCAGGTTGCCCCGTTCAATCTCCAGGCATGTAGGTGCAGACTCTGGAGGTTGGGGTGTAGAACCTGCCCCTGCGACTGCGAGAGGAGGTCTGCCCTGAAAGGGAGACGGAGCGGCGGGCACGTTGAGAGTTGGAGAAGGTCGGAGTACCACACCCTCCTTGGCCAATCCGGAGCTATTACGATTACTAGAGCCCGGTCTTGGCGAATCTTCCTCAATACTCGAGGAATCAAGGGTATGGGAGGAAACGCGTAAAGCAACTGGCCGCACCAGGTCATTTGAAACGCGTCCCCCAATGCTTCCTGCATCGGATACTGAAGGCTGCAGAACAACGGACAATGCGCGTTCTCTCGAGTGGCGAACAGATCTACCCGAGGAAACCCCCACTTCTGGAAGATTAAACGGACTTGATCTGGATGGAGACGCCACTCGTGGTCTGCCGAGAAGTGGCGACTGAGACTGTCCGCACGCACGTTCAAGACTCCGGCCAGATGGTTTGCTATCAAGCAAATCCGATGGTCCTTTGCCCAGGACCATAGTCGAAGAGCTTCTCTGCAGAGAAGGTACGACCCCACTCCTCCCTGCTTGTTTATGTACCACATCGTGGTAGTATTGTCCGTTAGGACCTGTACCGACTGACCACGAAGGGAAGGGAGGAAGGCCTTGAGAGCCAGACGTACAGCCCGTAACTCTAACAGATTGATGTGAAAAATCTGTTCCTCTGGAGACCAAAGACCTTTGATCTCCAGATCCCCCAGATGAGCTCCCCACCCTAGAGTGGAAGCATCCGTTATGACTGTGGCCACTGGTGGCGACTGCTGGAACGGTTTTCCTTGTGAAAGATTGTTGCTTGCAATCCACCACTTCAAATCCACAGCAGCATCTCTGGAGATCTTGACAGTACCCTCTAGATCCCCTCTGTGTTGAGACCACTGCCTTCGGAGGCACCACTGAAGAGCCCTCATGTGCCAGCGAGCATGCGTGACCAACAGAATGCAGGAGGCAAAAAGACCGAGCAGACGAAGGACCTTGAGGACTGGAACTACCGCTCCATTTCGAAACATTGGAACCAAATCCTGAATATCTTGAATCCGCTGAGGCGGAGGAAAGGCCCGACCCAATGTCGTATCCAGTACTGCCCCTATGAACAGGAGGCGCTGAGAGGGCTCCAGGTGAGATTTGGGCTCGTTCACCGAAAAGCCCAGGTCGAACAACAACTGGGTTGTTGACTGCAGATGACGCAACACAAGCTCCGGGGACTTGGCTTTGATCAACCAATCGTCCAAGTAAGGGAATACTGCTATCCCCTTCCTTCTGAGCTCTGCCGCAACCACCGACATCACCTTCGTGAAGACTCGAGGTGCTGAAGTAAGACCAAACGGAAGGACCGCAAACTGGTAGTGTTGCGATCCCACCACAAACCGGAGATACTTCCTGTGTGACTTGAGTATCGGGATATGAAAGTAAGCATCCTGCAAGTCGACAGACACCATCCAGTCTTCCATGTTCAACGCCAAAAGCACCTGTGCTAGGGTCAGCATCTTGAACTTTTCCTGCTTGAGGAACCAATTCAAGATCCTCAGGTCCAGAATTGGTCTCAAACGACCATCCTTCTTGGGAATCAGGAAATACCTTGAGTAAACTCCTTGACCCCTTTCCTGCTCCGGGACCAACTCCACCGCGCCCTTTAAAAGGAGGACTTCTACCTCCTGTTCTAGCAACAGGAGGTGTTCTTGTGAACAATACGAAGGGCGGGGCGGGATGAGGGGCGGAAACTCCCGAAAGGGAAGGGTGTAGCCTTTTCCCACAACACTGAGAACCCAAGTGTCCGACGTAACAGTCTCCCATTTGGTGAGAAAATGCTGTAATCTTCCCCCTACAGGAGAGGAGTGAGTGGGAAATGGTGGAAGCCTAAGGCTGCTTCCCCTGCTGCACCCCGCCAGAGGATGAGGAAGAGGCAGAGTGCTGCTGAGAGGCTCCCCTGGTGCGGACCCTACCCCTCCCCCTAAAAGATCTATAGGGATGGGAAGAGGCAGGTTGCTGATATCTTCCCCGAAAGGAAGAGGAGGAAGAGCCACGCCCAAATCCACGAAACCTCCTGAAGAATCTGGAAGAGGCCGTGGAAGAAGGAGCTTGGAGTCCCAACGACTTAGCCGTGGCCCTGCTCTCCTTAAAACGTTCCAAGGCCGAATCAGCCTTAGCCCCAAACAGTTTGTCCCCATCAAACGGGAGATCCAACAATGTGGACTGTACATCTGCCGAAAAGCCCGAGTTACGTAGCCAGGCCTGTCTCCTTTCCACCACAGTTGTGCCCATTGCTCTGGCTACCGAGTCGGTGGTATCCAGTCCCGTCTGGATAATTTGGGTCGCAGCAGCCTGGGCATCAGAGACAAGATCCAAAAGACCCTGGGGAAGCTCTGTAAACGAAGAGGAGATGTCATCCATCAGAGCATGAATATACCTCCCCAGGATACAGGTCGCATTAGTGGCTTTTAACGCCAGACTGCAGGACGAAAAAATCTTCTTCGACTGCGCCTCTAGCTTTTTTGAGTCTCTGTCCCCAGGCACCGTCGGGAAAGAACCAGGCGCTGATTTGGACGAACAGGAGGCCTGCACAACCAAGCTCTCCGGCGTAGGGTGCCTAGATAGGAAACCAGGATCAGTTGGAGCCGTCCGATACCTCCTGGCCACGGCTCTGTGAACTGCTGGGGAAGATGCCGGCTTCTTCCACACCTCTAAAACCGGATCCAGCAGAGCGTCATTAAAAGGTAATAGAGGCTCCGCCGCGGCTGAGGCCGGATGCAACACCTCTGTCAAAAGGTTTTGTTTCGCCTCCACCACCGGCAAAGGCAGGTCCAAAAAACTAGCTGCCTTCCGTACCACTGTATGAAAGGAAGCAGCTTCCTCGGTATATTCCCCCGGGGACGAAAGGTCCCACTCAGGGGAAGTGTCCAGCCCACTGGCCGACTCCAGTCCACGCAGCCCATCACCCGAGTCCTCTAGCTCTCCTTCCTCTAGGGCTCGTTGGTACTCCTGCTCCTCTAGTACCCGGAGAGCACGCCTCCTTGAATGCAGTCGTTGCTCAATCCGCGGAGTCGACAACACCTCCGCCGAAGTCGGAGATCGGCGCCGATCTTCCGAAGCCACCGACGCCGCATCCGGCGCCACAGGTAACTTCGGCACCGACTGAAGAGCAGATGAAACGGATGGACCCACCGGAGTCACAGGCCGAAATCTCGACGTCGACGGGATGGAAATCCCTGGGGCCAATCCCTCCGAAGCCATCGGAGCGGCCACCGGCGCCGACACTGGCGCCGAGCCCACGTTCCTAAACGGGAGAAAGGGCATAAAGGGTGCCGGCCGAAGAGGCGCAGGATCACCCAAAGAAAAGGCCAAAGGCCCAGCCGGAGCACCCCCTGGAGCCATCTGTTGGAAGATGGCATACATCGCATTCAAGAATGCGGAACTATCGGCTCCAGGGGTGGGAAAAGCCGGATACTGGGGTGCCTGACTCGGAGGCGACCCCGACCTCGGCGTCTGCGCCGGAGAAAACACCTGAGGCTCCAATACCTCAATCACCGACGCCTGTCCAGGCGAAGTTGGAGACGTCGGAGAGAGCAACGGCGTCGAAGGATGCGGCGTCACCGTGGGGCTGACCTCCCATGTCCTCCGGCGCCGATCCGGAGACCTGGAACGAGCCTCCCTTGAATGACGCCGAGATTCTCTACGGCGCCGGGAGTCTCGATGACGCCGATGTCTTGGAGAAGACTTTTTCTTGTGATGCTTCTCCTTTGACTTGGCCATAAACAGCTTCGCCTCGCGTTCTTTAATGGCCTTCGGATTCATGTGCTGACACGAATCACAAGTCGAGACGTCGTGGTCGGAGCTCAAACACCAAAGGCAATCGGAATGAGGATCCGTCACCGACATCTTGCCTCCACACTCACGACAAGGCTTAAATCCAGACTTTCTCTGTGACATTATTTCCACAGAGAAAGAGTACGCAGCAAGAAATACACTGTAACCGCAAGAGTAACAGTTGCTCCCTCGAAGATAACCGTTTCGAATGCACGGAAAAAAGGGAACTGACGTCCGCACGTCGTCGAGGACCTCTTATTGCCTGTATGACGTCAGACGGCGTCGCGTGCGAGACAGTGACGTCCTCGTCGACGTGCAGAGACTAGTAAGAAGATTTCCGTAGAATGCTGGCGCCATGGGAGTATTCATGAGGTGAGGAATCCACAGGTAGTTGTATCCATCAGAACTTCCAGATTCGAAGCTGAACCTAGTCAATTCAAAGATAAGGAATCTGCAGCTAGAAGTCTCTTTCAGCTATACAGCAGCAGTGTGGGTGTCCAGGGTGCCGAAGTCTCTTGCAGCTGAGACTTGCATACCGTTCCTGAAGTCCAGAGACCCACCCTCGGGAGAGCCCTTAAATAACCCTGAAAGGGGGTTGGATACTATCTATAGTGACCCACCAGAGGGGGTCAGGGATATCCCCTGCCTGGACTAACCAGACAGATGCTTCCAGGGGCCTCTGCACATCTTATTTCCAAGATGGCAGAATCAAGTGGTAATCTGTCAGAGCTCTGTGCACCTCCCTAGGAGAGGAGGTGGTCGGGGGTGATCACTCCTCTTCCCTTTGAGTGGTTTCGTGCCAGAGTGGGAACCGGGGCTTCATGCACCAGTGCAAACTGGTTTATGCAGGGAGGGCAGAAAATGTGCCCTTCAAGCAGTCTGAGAGGCACCCCCACCCCAGCCCAGAGACACGTATTTCTAAGTAAAAGGTGGTCACACCTCTATCCTACAGGAAATCCTTTGCTCTGTCTTCCCCTGCCCAGGTAGGCTCAGGAGCAGAAGGGTAGAACAGTGTCTGGGGTAGGCAGCAGCACAGGTTGGCATGCAGAACCCACAAGGCTGTGCAGGCAGATATGGGGATCCCCTAGGGAACCCCCAGAGTATATGGTATCATGCAACTAACTCTGGATATGGAATAGCTGTTTGATATACCAAACATGCCTGGGTTCGGTGAAGCCATTATGTAACTAGACTACTCATGTTGACCAGTGTCCACTACATAGCTTAAAATGGCTTCCCTGCACTTACAAAACCCAGGGAATGGAGTCTGGGGTTTGTAGTGGCAGCGCTGCTCATGCAGGGGTGCCCCCACGCTTAGAACCCTGCATCCAGCCCTTGGGCTAAAAGGCCTACCATAGGAGTGACTTACAGGGTCAGAGTGCAGTGACCATGATATAAGGCAATCCTTATATCTGAAGTGAAAGGTGCATGTACTACTTCACACAGGCTGCAATGGCAGGCCTGTTGTCACAGTTTGAATGGACCTCCATGGGTGGCACAATCAGCCCATGGATGACCCCTGGTGTACCAATGCCATGGGTACCTAAGTACCGTAAACTAGGGACTTATATTGGTGCATCAGTATGCCAATTGTGGGATGTAAATCTTATCATACAACTAAATGTAGGGGGGAGAGCACTGACTGACACTGAGGTCCTCGTGGGCAGAATCCCAGTGTAGTACAGTCTAAGCACACTGACACCAGGCAAAAGGTGAGGGTAACTATGCCAGAAGATGCTACTTTTCTACAATAGACATACACTCCACAGCTTAACTGAGTCAGCCAGTGACATTCCATTGCACTTTATCAGAATCCCCGCTTGAAAAAATGATCTGTATTTGTAAATAATGCTACGAAAATGTCCCCTATTCATCAGTTGAGCCTATATGATCCTGGAAAAAAACAGCTTCACATATGGTCAGAAGACAGCCAAGAGACAACAGCTTTCTGAAAACTGGGACCATAACACCCTCCAAGATTTTGGAACTATTTCACATCTATGAATAGCTGGGAATAGGTTTTCAAGTATAGGATGTAAGGGTATAATTTTCCCAGTAACCTGGCCCCTGAGGATGTGACGTCTTACAAGCACTCCCAAGGTGTATCCTGTGATTAAAAGCCAAAGTTACTTTCCTTTGGTAATACTCATTCTGGCGAAAACTCTAACCACAAATTCCTCAGCCAAGAATACTGTCCTTGTGCCGGACTAGATCCAGGAACTTTTCTTCAGTAGTGCTCCCCTGTGCCCCTAGGTGTTCTAGTGTGGCCACATGTTGGTTCCCTATTGCCCTGGAAGTAACAGAACAGTGTTGCGTGTAAGCGCCACCCCTGCAAGCTGATGTAAGTTACTTTTTCCCCTTTCTGCACCCTCAGATGCAGAGTGTGAACCTTGTTGGTAGCAAAATACTTGTAGGAAGCTGGCACTGTATACACTATATCAAAATGAGATATATATAGTGCACAGAGTGCAGTGGCTCCCCAAAAGGCTTGACAGAGGCAATAATAGATAATACTAATGCTCTATTTGTTGTAGTGTGGTCGAGCAGTTAGGCTTATCAGAGGGTAGTGTTAAGCATTTGTTGTACACACACAAGCAATAAGTGAAAACACACAATCAATGACTCAACTCCAGACCAATAGGTTTTTATATAGAAAAATATCTTTTGTTAATTTATTTTTAGAACCACAAAATTCATTTAGCAGGTAAGTACATTAAATGAAAGGTACCGTGCATAGTAATACTTAGAACTTTGAATGGAATTAACAATATACACAGTCTTCTTTAAAATGGCAAAAATCTATTTTAAAAGTGGACACAGTGCAATTTTCAACAGTTCCTGGGGGAAGTAAGTAAAGTACAGTTTTTTTAGGTAAGTAACAAACTTACATGTTCAGTTTCCGGGGCATAGGTAGACCACCGTTGGGGGTTCAAGATAACCTATGGAGACAGGGAGTACTCCGGTTCCGGGCTGCATGCAGGTAAGTGCCCGCCTTATTGGAGGGCAGAACAGGGGGCCTTAGAGGAGCACTGGAAGGGCCCCAAGTAGGTACC
Source organism: Pleurodeles waltl (assembly GCF_031143425.1). Taxonomy (NCBI): domain Eukaryota; kingdom Metazoa; phylum Chordata; class Amphibia; order Caudata; family Salamandridae; genus Pleurodeles; species Pleurodeles waltl. Next base: position 1,510,071,215 of record NC_090445.1, on the reverse strand, counting down.
AAACACGCACCCTCAGTGGCACTGGGGTGGCTGGGTGCAGGGTGCAAACAGGGCATCAGGTTCCCAATGGAAGTCAATGGGCGGACCCGTGGGTCACTTAGGCGCTGCAGGCCGGGCGCAGGGGGGCTTCTCGGGCAAGCCAACGACTGGTCAGGGAGGAGGGCCGCATGCTGGTCACTGCTGCACCGGTGGTCAGTTTCTCTCAAGTCTGCGGGCTGCGGCTGCAGTGCTTCTCCAGGTGTCGGATATCTTCGTCCTAGGCGGTTGCGGTCAGGGGGATCCTCGGGATTCCCTCTGCAGGCGTCGTCGTGGAGGGGTGGAGAGGTCAGCCCAGTGTGAACACTTGGTCAGAATCGCCTGGGGGTCCTCTCTGGCTGGTTGGTTCCTCTGGACATTGGCCAGGGGCGTCGGGTGCAGAGTAGTTTGGACTCACGCTTCTGGAGTGAGGTGGGAGTCCCTTTAAAAATGTTTTTTTTCTTCTTGTTGGACAGGTCCGCTGTCCACAGGAGTTTCTTCATCCTCGGTGATGCAAGCAGTCCCCTGGAGGCTTTTCAGGGGTTGCTGGTCCTGCAGAAAGTGCTGCTTCTTCTTTCGCAGCTTTTTGAAGCAGGAGACGGGCCAGTAGGGCTGGAGCTGAATAAGTTGTCTTCTCCTTCTCTTCTCTTCTCTTTGGGGTTTTCAGCTCAGCAGTCCTTCTTTCTTGAGGTCGTCAGGAATTGACTACTGTCTCTGAGGGTGGTTACACCCTCCTTGTGCCCACTCCCTCTGGGGAGGGGGGCACATCCCTATCTCTATTGGTCCTAATCCTCCAAAGCAAGATGGAGGATTTCTCAAGGAGGGGGTCACTTCAGCTCCGGACACCTTAGGGGTGGTCCTGGCTGAGGGGGTGACTCCTCCTTGTTTTTCTCATTATCCCTCTGGACTTGCTGCCAAAAGTGGGGGCTCATCTGGGTGGGGGCATCTCCACTGGCTGGAGTGCCCTGGGGCACTGTAACACCAAGCCTGAGCCTTTGAGCCTCACTGCAAGATGTCACAGTTCCTGCAGGGGGAGGTGTGAAGCACCTCCACCCAGGACAGGCTTTGTTTCTGACCACAGAGTGCACAAAGGACTCACTCCATGTGGTTAAAAACTTGTATGGAAGAGGCAGGCTGTCTTAGACTAGCAGTTCAGTTAACATACAGGGGGCATCTCTAAGATGCCCTCTATGTGCATTTTTCAATTACTCCCACACTGGCGTCAGTGTGGGTTTATTGTGCTGAGAAGTTTGATACCAAACTTCCCAGTATTCAGTGTAGCCATTATGGTGATGTGGAGTCGTAATGACAAACTCCAAGACCATATACTCAGTATGGCTACCCTGCACTTACAATATCTAAGAATCGACTTAGACTCTGTAGGGGCATATTGCTCATGCAGCTATGCCCTCACCTGTGATATAGTGCGCCCTGCCTTAGGGCTGTAAGGCCTGCTAGAGGGGTGACTTGCCTATGCCACATGCAGTGGTTTAGGGACATGACACCCTGAGGGGAATGCCATGTCGACTTTGTCTTTTCTCCCCACCAGCACACACAGGCTTCCAGGCAGAGTGCATGTGCTGAGTGAGGGGTTCCCATGGTGACATAATACATGCTGCAGCCCTTAGAGACCTTCCCTGGCCACAGGGCCCTTGGTACCAGGGGTACCTTTCACAAGGGACTTAACTGTGTGCCAGGGATGTGCCAATTGTGGAAACAAAGGTACAGTTTTAGGGAAAGAACACTGGTGCTGGGCCCTGGTTAGCAGGGTCCCAGCACACTTTCAATCAAAGTTGGCATCAACCGTAGGCAAATAGTGTGTGTGTGTTGGGGGAGGGGGTAACCATGCCAACAGTGGCACTTTCCTACAGTACTCACTTGGGGCCTTTTTAGTTGTTAAAAACAGGCCAGACCATGGAACAGGGAAGGGGGGAGAGTGGTGAGAATTCTGTGTGGAAAACAAAATTGCCCAAACCGAATAATAACATGCTGCTGGTTGAACGTGCATACTGCAGCACCAAAATCTCTGAAGCAATGTCTTAAATGGGAAATAATTCACCAAAATGTCCTCTCAAAATATAATCTTTATCAAAATAATGTAGTGTAAATCCTGTGACTATAAAAATAATATGAGCGAAAAAGAAAAAAGGAGGGACCGGGAGGTTATGTGGTCCAGTGTACAGTCTCCCAATTATGATACAGTAAATAAAGGTACACTGTTCCAAGATTTCACTGATTATTAAAGGAGACCTGAACTATCAGGAGCAAGAGCCCTCATGCATCACAATGGATGACAAGCATCATCATCGGGCAATGCTTCTCACCAAGCCGGCACTGCAATGCTTGGTGGGCTCCCCGGAGGGGCTCTTATGCTGTGTTGTTCAACTAGAGTAAGCAAGATAGTTTACGCTAGGAATAGAATACTGGAGAGAACAAGTGATAGTTTAAAATTGGTTATTCATCATGCCTAAACATAAAAAACTTTAATCAGTACAGGGTCGATGAAGACCTAGGTTAAAAAAGAAAAAATGAGGGTCAGAAAGGAGTGCAATGCTCGAATGACTCTCTAAAGTAAACAAAAGAAGAGCCGTAATTTACACAGCTCCTCTACATATAAAAATAATATGGACTGAAATATCAAAGGTAAGTATATAATAATTTCATCTGTTTCACTGTTATATCAAAGTTTAAAATATAATTTACTATTATATAGTTTTTATTGTATTGTTTTATGCTTTTTTAAATTTATAAGTGTTACTGCAAAACATTTTCTTAACAAATATTTTTATTTATATTTTTTACAAGTTGTTAGGGTTTAGTGTGAGATTGGGTGGGCAGTGTTTTTTTAAATTAGATAATTTATTTGTTAACTATGCTATGTCTTTTAGTTTTAGTTATTTGTTTGAAAGTTTAAGACATTTTTTAATCTTTCTTACATTTATATATTGGATTGGTATGTTTATTGGAGGATTTGGTTGGCAGAGCTTTTTTCCTTATACCTTAATGATATTACAGCACTCTCGGAATGCGCACTGTCTGAAAAGCAGACAATGCGCATTCTGATAGTGCTGGGTGCCAAGGGCATGGGCAGTGCAGCCTCCCCCCACTGTGGCCCCAAGCACTATGTTTCCACCAGCCTTTCCATGGCGGGGAAACAGAAGTCGTTATCAGCACGGCAGTGCTGAGTTCAGCACTGCTGTGGCTGACCACGAGTCCGACTGCTGTCAGCCCATCCGGAACCTTGTTCCCAGTGGTCCCCTGGCAGTCCAACAGCCAGGGTTGTAATGTGGCGGTTGGACCGCCTGGAGTGCGGCAGTCCGATCAACACCGCTAGTCTGGTGCTCCTTGGATAGCCAGACTTGTAATGAGGCCCTTAGTCTTAGTTTTAGTTATTTGTTTTAATCTTTCTTACATTTGCATATTGGATTGGTATGTTTTTTGAAGGATTTGGTTGGCAGAGCTTTTTCCCATGGTATACGTTAATGTTAATGGACTCATTTGTTGATAAGTTTATAGATTTGAATTGTGTTTATTTAATCGGTCATCCCATTTTTGTTTATGCATTAAATTGTGTTGTAGATGTTTATTGGGGGTAGTGGGAGGGTAGTTTATAAACAAAATAATAATTGATGTTAATTGATTAGCATGTAAATGCTTTAATCTGAGAAATTGGGTTGTTTGTTGAGGGGTGTGTGAACCCTTCTTAAGCAAGAGCCACAATCTTTGTTAGGGTGAACCCCAAAAAGTCACAAAATCAACATGTGCTTAATCCTTAGCTAGCTTGGCACAAAAGCAGTCAGGGTTAGCTTAGAGGCAATGTGTAAGGTATTTATGCAGCACTTAAACAGTAATAAAGTGATAATACGAAAAATAAATATCCCACACTAATTTAAAAAAATAGAGCTACATTTATTGAATTATTTGACACCAAACTGATGAAAATCCAATCAGTAGAACCGGAGTTATGCATTTTTAAAGTTTAAAGTGAAGAGTAGCTTCTAAAAGATCAAAGCACCAACCGTAGACATTTTGTGGCACGAGACTGGGGCAAAGTTGAAAGTTATGGTCGACTGCAATGGAGCGCGGTTCGGATACACAAAATGGAATGGGTCACCACCTACCTTCGGGCTCAGAAGAATTTTTGAGAAAAAATGTCTGAAGTTCGGCAGTGCAAGGCTGCCGGTGGTATCAGAGGGGGAGGCCATCGTCATTGTCAGGGAGCTGCTGGACGAAGTCACAGTGAAGATTTATACATTTGGACTTAAGCCCTCATTATGAGTTTGGCGGTCAGAAAACTCTGATCACCAATTTTGCGGGGAGAAAGCAGTTGTCATATAGGCTGCCTTCCCCCAGGTCGTAGTACGATGTTCCCGCCAGTCACATCGAATTATGACGTTCCCGCCCCAGTGTACACTACTGAGTTTGGCTCCCTTAAGGGAGCCGTGGCCAATACCACAGCACTACAGCACTCTTGGAATGCAGACTGTCTGAAAAAGAGACAATGCACATTCTGATGGTGCTGGGCAGGGGGCCCTGCTCTATTCATGCCAAGGGCATGGGCAGCGACTGGCCCCCCGTGGTCCCTAACACTGTGTTTCTACCAGCCTTTCCATGGCGGGGTACCTGCCATGGAAAGGCTGGCAGAAACAGGAGTCGTGATCAGCACAGCAGTGCTGAGTTCACCGTCGCTGACCACGAGTCCGACTGCTGTCAGCCTGTCAGGAACCTTGATCCTGGTGGTCCAACAGCAAGGATCGTAATGGGGGGGTCGGACCACCTGGAGTGCGGTGGTCCGACCATCACCGCGAGTCTAGCAGTCCTTGGACCGCCAGACTTGTAATGAGGCCTTGGTCTCTTTTTTGGAAATCGAAAATCTCCATCAGGACGAGGTTGCAGGCTGTAGCCCAGGAGGGCTCCTTGAGGCCGGATACCCTTCCAAAGAGGAGCCGCTGAACAGGATTTGCTACTGCGGAGAAGAATTTAGTAAGAGCTACCATGAAGTCTAGCCAACCAGCAATGCACCTTTGTAGACTGGCGAGCAGGTGGGTCTCTGTCTCATATCAGTCCTCAGAGCACATTTTGTCAGGAAATATCGGCCAAAAAGTCCCAGATTTTCGATTTGGGCTATCTTGGCACTTTTAGTACCACTTCCAAGGATCCAGAACTGGACGGGCACCACATGGAGGTCCAGGACTCACTCAAGCTGGGTCCAGGTATGGGTTTAAAATGGATGGAGCCTAGCCTGAGGCTCTAATCATTAAGCATCGAACTAGCCCTTGGAATCACTCTGGACGTGCTGACTGAAGCAGTAAAGCAGGTGTCAAGCAGCAGGGCTGTCCTAGGGCAGGTTTCAGGCAGCAGGGCAGTCCTCTTTGCGCAACTGGGGACTCCTCTGAAGTACACAGCAGGCCACAGGTAGCAGGGAAGTCCTCTGAAAGTCCTCTGCAGGTCCAGAACTGAAGAGGTGGGGTCTGAGGGTGCTGTTTTTATACATGGTGCCAGCTTTGAAGTGGAAGAAACATCTAGAATTTCCTCCTAACCAGATGGTGTTGGAATTTCCTGTCTCCCTTCCCAGGCTCCACTGTGTCTGAGGTCACTAAAGGTTAGTGTGAAGTTCTTTGTCAGTGTGCTGAGGCAGCTGCTTTGAAGTGTAAGTGGGACTGTGCATAGTTCCATCACCAATCCTGCCAGGATGGCTCATCCTGCCAACACCCAGTCCCTCCTATTGTGTGGCTGTCTGCGGGCACGAGATGGTACGGACAGGAAAATGTCAGCTTTGTAAAAGTGGCATTTTCAGGACTGTGTCTTAAAATCCAGCTTCACTGTTGAAGAGGATTTTAAACTACAATTCCTTCCACAATAAACATGACATTTCTACCTGCTCCCAAATAAAAGTTAGCACTTATTAAATGTAATAAGGTAACCCAGTGTAATCCTTTGGGGTAGGCCTCACAGTAGTGAAAAACAAATATGTCAGTTTTTCACTACCAGGACATGTAACATTTGAAATTGAAGATCCATTTTTTTCAATACAATGCACGCTGCCCTATGGGTTGTTTAGGGCCTAACATAGGGGTGACGTGTATTAAAAAGGGAGCTTCAGGTCTGGCAAGGGGTTTATTTTACCAGGTCGAATTGGCAGTTTAAAACTACACCACACAGACTGCAATGGCATGCCTGAAGCCTATTTTAAGCATCTATTTAAGTTAGTGGTACAATAAGTGCTGCAGGTCCACTAGTAGCATTTAATTCACCAGCCCTGGGTATTCGGTATACCACTTTTCTGGGGATCATTAAGTAAATTAAATATACCAAACAGGTGTAAGTCACTTTCATCATGTTTTAGGGAGTGAACACAAGCACTGTAGCACTGATTAGCAGTGGCAAAGTGCACAGAGTCCTAAAGCCAACAAAAACAAATTCAGAAAAATAGGAGGGGAGAAGGCAAAAGGTTTGGTCAAAGTCCATTCCAAGGGTGACAGGTCTAACATTCAACATGTGTAAATTGTTATATATCTGCTTAAATGATTCACAGTTTGTTGAGTTATGTATTACATTCAAATAAATAGTGTGGGCTTACTGAGGTTGGGTGGGTATTTTTTTTAAATACATTATTAAAAAAAAAAAAGATTAACAGATTAATGTATTATGTTAAATTTTAAATTGGCAAAGCAATCAAGTGTACTTTTTAGATAAAGTTTAATAAAAAAAGGTATTTTCTATATTTTTTATAAATAATTTTATTATTGTAATAGGCTTTGCAGTATTTGTGTTTTCTTACATTTATTTGCTATGTTACATTTTCAAAGAAGAAATGTTTTCAATGTAATTATTTTACGCAGAACTGATTTTGTTTGTGTATTTTATAGGTGAGTTTGAGGCATAATATTTATTTTGAGACACTTGTAAAACATTATTTATTTTTATTAATTGATACACTTTTAGGAATATAAATTAATTAAAAAAATATTCACGCCACGGATATTTTAAAGCAATTTTTTAAAGAGAAGATTATATTTCTTGGACGTAGTGAGTGTGACCCCCACCCTCAGATACAAGCTCTTTTCCATATGATTGTTGGGTTGGAATTTGAATGCTAAATTGGCATGGTCAAACTTCCCCCCGACAGACCTGGGGATTAAGGGACATGGGAGAGACGTCCACATGTCTGCCTGCCCAATTTAGATGGGCGGACATATAGTCATTTTTTAATGTTTTTAACCGCCAGGTAAAACCTGGGGGTAAAGAACAGTACAAGCATTTGCCTCCCCCTGCTTTTGAAGAAGACTCCCATGGCCCGGAAAGAATTACATTTTATCTTACGAGAAGAAAATCCTGTTTTGTGATTTCTTTTTCAAGGAAAAAAATTACTCTGGGCACTGTGTAGCAAGGAGTAAAATGCCTGTGACGCACTGTGACTGCGGTTCCTACCAATGCTTTTATCAATGACCGCCTGCCTTGTGGTCATTTATAAATTAGGTGGGAGGTTCATCTGTCATGGGGATGGAGTTATTTTCTCTGTCCCTGTGGCAGAATGCCAGGCTGTCTGTATATATATATATATATATATATGTATATATATATATATATATATAAATCACCCAGATAGATGTTGAAATTTATTTTTGAGATGAATAACAGTTATACATGTTTATGTTTGATTGTATATTCTAACAATACTACATGTATTTTAATTTATAATTTAATTTAGTGAAACGTATTTATATGCTTTTTAAACTTATTACCAAGTTTTATGCAATTGTGAGAATTTCAGTGTTTTAAAAATGTATAACTTTCAGATTACTTTTATTTGTATAAATGTACTGCCAGTTTGAAAAAGTTATTTAAACTTTTTAACAGTTACAAGAATGTAAATACATTTAAATATGCATACTTTTTAATGCAATGTCAGTATTTTGGTCCTCAATATTTTTCCACTATATTCTTGTACCACAATGTTTTTGAGGTTGATATTTTGTTGAACATGACACTATCCACAAAGAGCTGCCAATAATTGACTTTAGTCTATAATAGTTTCACATTTTAAATTGTTTTAGAGCAACAACTCCAGGAATGACTTGTAGCTTGTGTTGCAAAATTACAAGGTAGCAAGAAAAGAGATGCAGGATGATGACTAGTTCAGCAAAGGTAATAGTGGCTCTCATTTACAGGTTAGACGTAGAAATCAATCAGAGAAGCTTGGTAGTGCCTAAGTCCATCAACTTCTGATAAATGTTCAAAGATCTGCATGAATGAAGTGGGAAGCCTCAGCCCGAGAAAACATAGCCAGATTCTGTTTCAGATAAAATACCCACTGTAATCAACTACTTTGCTGCTGGGCCAGCCGACTTTGTGGACAGAGTGAATTAACTACCCTCTCACCATTGTGAATGAGCAGCATGTGGAAACAAAGACTGCACTAACTCAGCACAACAGACTCAAAATCTCTTTCACCAGCACCTGTCAAACACTTGCCACAAAACATCCTACACCTGCAGTAGGGTTCAAGATGTTGAAAGTGAGTTTTTAAAAAAAATAAATACAGATCACAAATCTCGCAGGGAGATATTTCTCTGAGGTTGAAATTTGTGCAGTTTGTATTTTGTAGTAGTATTTTGCATCCACATTTTCAGATGCAAACCACAGATCTCTCCTTTAGCTAGAGTTGAGGATCTAGGCTGTTGCTGGCCATGGCCTCCTGCTCTCTGCAGACAAAGACAAATATTCTGTCCTGTAATAACAAGCTGGCACCTTTCTTGGATAATAAACTCAAAAGCAAATTATGCTAATTCTCGAAGGATTGTATATTATATGAGAAGACGAGGCAAGGTCACATTTGTAATCATTTTCCTTCAGACAAACTTAACAGCACACTCACAGCATACCATAAAAATAGCTAATTATTCTTTTACACATACACATTTACTTGTGTTTTCCATGACACTTGCATATTTCGTGTCAGCACACGTAACTCTTTGGAGAGAAATGCCAGAGTTTATAACATTATTATATTTATTTTTTACAGCTCTCTTGATCTTGCTTTGCAAAGCGGTGTATTTGAACCACATAGGTCTCTATCATGGAAAAGACAGAAGGCTTGTTAAAGAAAATACTGACTCGTCCTCAGGGTTTTTATTATAAAGCATATGTTGATATTCTATGATGTCCCTGGGACTCAGACGGGATCTTAGATGAAGAATACATGCTAAACAATGACCTTGTGAACAATTTGCACTTAATGAAAACAGCTTTCTGATTTAAGCAATAACTTTCCTTGTGGTACTTTTACAGCTCTTTCTTTAGGTTTTCTTATCAAATGTCGACAAATATTTCGGAGAGTCAAGAAAGAGCCTGAAGGTGTTTATGCTGAATTGTATGCTTTCTACTGGTGAAGCAAGAGAGAAAATTAAATATAATTCACAAGGGAAAAAATTTTGCAATGATACTTTCACTAGTGGCAATTAAAAATAAGTCCTGTCAATTAATTTTGGGGATATTTACTTGCTGTAAAAGCATGTATCCATCTTATGATTGCATTGTCTGACTTGACTAAGCCACTAATTTCAAAGTGGTGCAGCTGCTCCTATCTTTTTTATGCCCCATTAAAGGTCGTTATTGTATGGAACTTTCAATATCCGACAAGAAATGTACAAACAGGGGACGAAAAAGGCAAGCAAAATAAAATAGTAATTACTACTACACATTGCCCTGTATAAAATAACCACTGTCATGGATGTTTCAATGTCACCCTGTATGTAACCAGAAAGTCATTTTTGTTAAACATGACACTATCCACAAAGAGCTGCCAATAATTGACTTTAGTCTATAATAGTTTCACATTTTAAATTGTTTTAGAGCACCAACTCCATGAATGACTTATAGCTTGTGTTGCAAAATTACAAGGTAGCAAGAAAAGAGATGCAGGAGGATGACTAGTTCAGCAAAGGTAATAGTGCCTCTCATTTACAGGTTAGACGTACAAATCAATCTGAGAAGCTTGGTAGTGCCTAAGTGCATCAACTTCTGATAAATGTTCAAAGATCTGCATGAATGGAGTGGGACGCCTCAGCCCGAGAAAACATAGTCAGATTCTGTTTCAGATAAAATACCCACCGTAATCAACTACTTTGCTGCCGGGCCAGCCGACTTTGTGGACAGAGTGAATTAACTACCCTCTCACCATTGTGAATGAGCAGCATGTGGAAATAAAGACTGCTCTAACTCAGCACAACAGACTCAAAATCTCTTTCACCAGCACCTGTCAAACACTTGCCACAAAACATCCTACACCTGCAGTAGGGTTCAAGATGTGGAAAGTGAGGTTTTTTAAATAAATACAGATCACAAATCTCGCAGGGAGATATTTCTCTGAGGTTGAAATTTGTGCAGTTTGTATTTTGTAGTAGTAATTTGCATCCACATTTTCACATGAAAACCACGGATCTCTCCTTTTGCTAGAGTTGAGGATCTAAGGCTGTTGCTGGCCATGGCCTCCTGCTCTCTGCAGACAAAGACAAATATTCTGTCAAGTACTAACAAGCTGGCACCTTTCTTGGATAATAAACTCAAAAGCAAATTATTCTAATTCTCGAAGGATTGTACTTGTGTTTTCCATGCCACTTGCATATTTCGTGTCAGCACACGTAACTCTTTGGAGAGCAATGCCAGAGTTTATAACATTATTATATTTATTTTTTTACAGCTCTCTTGATCTTGCTTTGCAAATCGGTGTATTTGAACCACATAGGTCCCTATCATGGAAAAGACAGAAGGCTTGTTAAAAAAACATACTGACTCGTCCTCACTTATTTAAAGCATATGTTGATATTCTATGATGTCCCTGGGACTCAGACGGGATCTTAGATGAAACATTCATGCTAAACAATGACCGTGTGACCAATCTGCACTTAATGAAAACAGCTTTATGATTTAAGCAATGACTTTCCTTGGGGTACTTTTACAGCTCTTTCTTTAAGTTTCTTATCAAATGTCGACAACCATTTCGGAGAGTCAAGAAAGAGCCTGAATGTGTCTATGCTGAACTGTATGCTTTCTATTGGTGTAGCAGGAGAGAAAATTAAATATAATTCACAGGGGAAACAATTTAGCAATGATACTTTCACTGGTGGCAATTAAAAATAAGTACTGTCAATTCATTTTGTGGCTATTCACTTGCTGTGAAAGCATGTCTCCATCTTATGATTGCATTGTCTGATTGAACTAAGCCACTAATTTCAAAGTGGTGCAGCTGCTCCTATCTATTTCATGCCGCATTAAGGGGGTTATTACAACTTTGGAGGAGGTGTTAATCCGTCCCAAAAGTGACGGTAAAGTGACGGATATACCACCAGCCGTATTACGAGTTCCATAGGATATAATGGACACGTAATACGTCTGGTGGTATATCCGTCACTTTACCGTCACTTTTGGGACGGATTAACACCTCCTCCAAAGTTGTAATAACCCCCTAAATCTCGTTATTGTATGGAACTTTCAATATCTGACAAGAAATTTACAAATAGGGTACGAAAAAGGCAAGTAAAATAAAATAATTATTACTATACTACACATTGCCCTGTATAAAATAACCACTGTCATGGATGTTTCCATGTGGCCCAATATACAACCAGAAAGTCATTGAAAAACATGGTAACTGTACTGTAGAACCAAGGCACTCTGTAAACATCCACAACAATGGCGGTTTCCATAAAGGGCCAACTGGGTGCAATGACAGACCCCCACATATTGATATATTTTATTTGTTTTCCTTCTGAACGCCCTGTGAAACATTTAGCCTTAGAAGCAATACAATTGAAAAGTTGAGTACTAAATTTCACGTGTTCTAGCACTTCCCATCCCACCTGCCAAAATAACGATATTGACGGTTGGGTTTGCTTGCTACCTTAGCAATGTGGGAATTTTAGGTATGCTTTTCAGTCTACTTCATTAGCAAAATTGGTTGAACACACTGCATAATACATATTGTTATATGAAAATTCAGGACTGGTCACACCACTGATCTATTTGAAGAACTCTTGCAAACCTAAAAGTGACAACTGATAGCACCAGAGTGGGAGTGGTCCTGAAAAGCAGTACTACATATATATATATTTAAACCAAAGAGGGCCACAGAGGAAATGTGAAGTACACAGTATTGTTACCTAACAGATGTTCTTTCTAAAAAAAACATGCATTAGATGGGCATGGATACTGATGTATTTAATTACATACAATTGATTTCTCTCAACAGACGGCTTAAAAGGCACTGACAACCCACTCCTTCCTCCACTTCAAAATAGAGATCCTCTCTAGAGGACCTGACAAATTGGTCCAAGTGCCAATTATGCATCTATCCATCCGTTCATATCTATCTGTCTTGTATTGTGTCCAGCTATCCTTTCATTCATCCATCCATCCATCCCAAGGTCATCTGTGCCTGCACTTGCTTCATATCTTGGACTTCATGCATGTGTGTACGGGGAAGCCCATACAGCAAACACTTACTCCTAGGTAGATTGTATTTGTCTCTGCCTCTCTCTAGTTGACCTCAACATGGCAGTGTCCTGACTATGGCTTCATCACAGTCATGTGACCTAGACCCAGCAGGAGGGTGTACCACACTGAGAAATCTCAGTGCCCCAGGAGCATAAGAAAATCTTCCTCCCCATCACCAGAAGCCCATCCAGCCATTGTGCACTGTAGAACCGTGATGTTATTGGAGGATCTGAGGTCACTTTATATTAGGGGTGTGACATCAGCAATGACACAACAGTGCCAACAGAGCCACCTTTGCCTCCCAAGGATTTGAGCAAGGTTTCCACTGTTCATCAAGGAACTCCATTCTACCAGTGCTCAGTCCTCTGCAGACCCACATCTGGCGTTGCGTGCGTCTGCTTCATTGCAAAGATGCAGTGGTTGGACTGACTTTGGAGGATTCAACGTCACAAGATCAGTATCACAGGACCTCCTATGTAGCAGAATGTATTCAAAGTGTAGGATACCTACACCACGAGCTCCCCTTGTTTAAACCTTATTAGGGCCTTGAAGAGACCCTGGTCTCCGAGCCTTTCCTTAGTTCTTAACATTTTCCAAAACAGAATTCTGCTAGATAAAACCCTTTGTACAGTCCCTATAAATCCACTGTAATGTCCACTCCATCATTCTTGCGACAGCAGCTGTCTATATATCTGCAGTTTTGTTCCCAGACCATTCTGGGTCATGTTAACTCTCCTCTGGTGTATACATTGTGCTCCGCAGTTGTTGGCTGTACTTTACCTTTGATGCATCTTCCTCTAAGCATCCTGAATCACTATTCAACTAATGCTCTTGCTCTTCAATATCCCGCAACAATCGAACTCCTGGCTGTCTACATTAGAAAATAAAAGGTTCACCTGTACACCTGCTTTATCCATTGCACCTGAGTAATTGGTTCTGTTGCCTTGTGTGCCCTGTGCATCTAGGTAACATACACCTGCAGAGTCTTATACTAGCCAGACAATTCAGCTAACTATTCAGGCACCATCCCGCCTGTCTGGTCTTCACCAATTCATTTTCATAAACCAAATCAACCAAGCCAATATAGTGCACCCCACACAAGTACAGCGCCCCCTACTTAATTAACTCAAATATGGATGCATTACAGGGTATTATTTATTCCAACTCCAAATAGATCCAATACAATTAGAAAATACTACACTGTTGCCTTACGAACCAAAATCCTTACAGCTGGAAGCTATAAGAACGTTTTTTAATTGTTTTTTTTGACAAAATTACAAAGTATGGACACCTTTTGCCAGTCTTCACAATCTAGCAGATATGGCCAGGGTGTGTGGTGCCATACATGCTTCCCTCCAATTTGCTTCCTCATGCAGACTCATCCAACCCTCCCACTGAATTCTCAGATGAAATAGGCTACAGGGTGAGTGACTGACCAGAGCTGTGTACACCTCTGAAATGCCCCTTTCCCTTTGGGACCCAGTAGTAGTCGTGCATCCAGGGGAATGTAGTCTGATGGTGTCTCAAGGTGACCTCAAGAGCATGTCTAAGCTGGAGGTAGCAGACTGAGATCTGTGTAGAGAGAATTCAGCCTGAAGGGTGAGAAAGGATTTAATGTGATCTCCCTCCCACACATTGCCTAGCCGCAACACACTTATTCTATCCCAATCCCTGAATCCCTCTAGCTGTGACAACTGACCCAGCCAACTACCTGTCCAGAGCGGGGTTTCCACGTAACCTTGGTATCCCACCCTGTCCATCACAGCAAAACCCTCCAGGCCTAGAGCACCACTCTAATAATTTCTGGGAGGGTCTGTGGTATTGATGTCCCATTTAGCATACCTGCAAAATCTCCATTCTATAGGCAGGGTCTGCGCACCAGCCTTGCACCCAGTCATTCAGTACCAGTTTATCTGCAGCCCTGTAGTAGAGACGTATGTTGGCCATGGCTAGGCTGCCATCAAATGTGGATCTGACACATTTGCGAAAGGAGATTCTGAGGGGTTTACTGGCCCATATGAATTTACAAGCTTTTGCGTTGATGACGGCAAACCAGTGGTTTGGGATGGGGAAAGGGTAATTCTAGACGATGTACAGCAGGCATGGAATGATCATTATTTTATATAGGGCTATTTTCCCCCCAATAGGCTGAGTGGCAGTTTGGTCCATCTGTCAAGATCTTCCTGAAATGCCTGGGTTAGCGGTCGAAGGTTAGTGCACCATGCAAGGTCTGACTCCCAGTTCATTTGGATCCCCAGATATAGGACGCTTAAGCATTAGATGGGGAGGCCAGTGTGCCAATTTTTGTCTCCATCTCCTCATAAAGGCACCAGTAGTTACTAAGGGCCTCATTATGACCCTGGTGGTCACCAGACCACCAGGGTCACAGTTGCATTTGGACCGCCGCCAGGAGAGCGGCGGTCTCGGCGGTTGTAATCGCCCAGGGCAGCGCTGCCCTGGGGATTACGAGTCCACTTTCAGCCAGGCTTTGCATGGTGGTAGCCCTGCCATACAAAGGCTGGACTTATGGGCAGTGGAAAGCGCAATGGGTGCAACTGCACCCGCCGCACCGCCACATTGGCATTGGCTCGATTACGAGCCGGTGTCAATGTTAGGTCCCTTTTCACCACAGGACCGGTGGGCGGAAACAGCCATCCCTGCGGTGAACTCCTAATAGGGCCAGTGGTGTTCTGCCCGCACAGGCGGCCTGATGGCGGTACAAGTTTGGCGGCCGGCAAACCCGTAATGAGGGCCTTAGTTCACCATTAACTCTGAGACGGAGACAAAGGTTTTCAAATCAGGAGGGTACCATTTTCCGACAGATGGGTCATAAATAAAAGGACATAATTTGTGTATAGCACTATCCTGTCCTCTAAGGCCATTCCCCAATCAAAGCCCCAGACCTGGGCATCACATCAAACCCAAGTTGCTAGTAGCTCAATCATCAGAGCGAAGAGAAGCAGGGACTGGGGACAGCCCTGTCTTGTGCCCTGTCAAATTCGGAATCTGGGAGAAACCATTCCATTGACCTGCACTTCTGCCTGTGGCTTGGCACAGAGTGTACGAATATAGGATTGGAATTGCGCCCCAAAGCCCGGTTTAACCAAGACTCCTGTAGGAAGGTTCAGTCCAATAAATCAAAGGTCTTCTCGAAGTCAAGAAGCATCAGTGCTGTGGGGAAGTGCAGTGAACGGAAGCATGACAGGGCAAGATGAACCCTCTGGAAGCAGGATCATGTGCTGCTAGTGGGGGATTCATGGGCAAGTTGGGGCAGAACATAAGTGAGCCACCTCACCAGCACCCTTGCAAATAATGTAACTTCAGCATTGATAAGGGAGATAGGTCAGTAGGAAGCACACTGATCCGTGCGATTTAGCAGGGTTCAGCAGTACCACAATTGTGGCAAGGTCTATTTCCCTGCAAAGCATCCCTGCTTGATGGCTTTGGGGTACATGTTTAGAATTGGAAGTATAACAAACTGGTGCATTTTATGTTAAAATTCAATTGGGAAGCCATCTTGGTCCGGGGTTTTACCTGTACTGAGCTCTGTTAGTACTTCGTTGATTTCCTCAATGGTCACTGGTTGGTCCAGGGTCTCCAGCTTTGCAGGGATGAGCCTGGGTATGAGAATATCGGCAATGACTGGGGCATGCATCTCCTGTTCAAGGCGTGCCTGATCGGCATATAGGAGACCATAGTAATCCGCAAATGTAGCGGTTGTCACAGGGCCAGTCATGGTTGCAGTCCATCTACAGATGAGATACTGGGCATCACTCTAGATTCTAACTCTCTAGTTGTGAGCCAGTGTAGAAGCTTCCCATACTTATCATCCATTTCATAGATATGTCAATTAACATTTCTCAAAGTCTGCGGCTTCACCCAAGCATAATTGTTACATGATTGCCCTCTCCACAGGAAACTGCCTGTCAAGCAAGTTTTTTAAGTTGCCCTGGTGTCGACTCTCTTGGGATAAAATAGACCTCTCTAGTTGTCCTACTCAGTACTGCGTCTTACTGGACCTGTCCCTGATATTGGAGCACGTGCTACCTTGCATAGTTGCTTTGCACGCTCCTCTAGTGTCCCCAGCGAATCCCCTGTTCCCCTATTAATACTCAGGAAGCCCTTCAGTTGGGCCAGCAACGTCACAGTGAATATTTCATCATGAAAAAGCTAGGCGTTAGGACGCCACATCCTGTTCCTCTCCCTTCCCCTCCAGGGTCGGGCACCTGGACAGAACCGGTGTGTTATCCGAAATGCCCTTTGTAAAGATGCGAGAACCCGATGTGGGAGGAAGGTCAGAGCCAGTAGCAAAAGGAGGTTAATACGAGATAAGGAGCTATGCACAGTCAAGGCATGTGCATTCTCTAATGTTGGGTTCAAATGCATCGAATAGACCAAGGCCCCACACCCAATTGGCCCACCCCCTGCCCTGTCTGGTCGTGGTTCCAGGGGTACACAGAGAACTAAGGGGGTTTAGATATCACTGAAGTCTCACCCTATAATTGTCGTGCCTAGGGAGTAGTGGGGAGGGGAGAATAATATAAGGCCCCCGAGTGATATCAGTGTCAAGTAACCCAATTGTGGTGAGATATTGACACCTAGTAAGTTATGAAGGGAGACACCCAGTGAACTCATACTTTCCAAGGGCATATCTATTGACCTGAGAAATTACCATCAGCAGAGGTTTATGGAGCATGAATAGCCAACCTGCTAGATCCACGGCATAGTACACCTTACTGTAGCCATAGCATGATAGGAAAGAGCAGTTGGTCCCCAATAAGTGGGTTTCGTGGAGCATATCAGCCTTGGGAGCATGGCAATGTAGGAACTGCAGAACAGCCCCTCTCTAGATACGGTCAAAGAGGCCCTTCATGTTCTACGCCAGTCCTGCAAAAGTAGTCATTGTGGTTGGTGCAAAGACTCACATGTGAAGTTGTGGAAGGAAAGGTAGGTAGTCCCAGCCACCGGTAAGCGCAAGACAGTTTCAATCCTTCCGGGTCTCACTTACACACGGCTTACGTGCATGTAATTGGTGTACTACCTCAGACAAAGGGGCAGACTGTACCTTTAAAAGGGCAAAAACCTGGACCAGGATTGATTATATCTTGGCTGATTTGGATTTGTGGCCAAAGCTACAGAGGAACAAGTTACTTACCTTCAGTAACGCATTATCTGGTAGAGACAGGATCAAGCCGCAGATTCCTTACTTTAGAATCAGATTCCTTAATTTAGAATCCTCTCCCAGGTGGCAGACTGGTTATATAAACGTTTTCCCAAGCAGGTCTGTGCAGGGTTATATGGACTGTGTTGACGTCTCATTCGGTGGACGGCACTGATATGGAGGCACGCAACACTCTCTTCCGACGTGCAGATGTGCTGGGGAAAAAAATTCCAGATCCAGTCTAGAGCCTTGGAAGGATTCTAAAAGAACCCCATCTGGGGTTACATACTCAATGCACTTTCAACAGTTATAACGAAGGGCGAAGAGTGCTGAAATTATCCCAATCCATAAAAAAGAGGATAAAGGGGAGCCAACCAATTACAGACCCATCAGCCAGATCGACACAGCACAAAAAATCTTCAGCCAAGCAGATCTTGACAAAGATACAATCCTTGGATGGAGGATAGTAAAGTAATATGCTGGTTTTGGGCACACAGTAGCACTTTAGACTGAGTGTTCAGTTTTTTACTGTTAATATGGAAGACAGTCCTGCTTAACAAGGGGCAACACTATGGGGGTCATTACGACCCTGGCGGTCGGTGGTAAAGCAGCGGTAAGATCGCAAACAGGCCGGCGGAAAACCGCCGCGGTCATCCGCCACTTCCCCATTCCGACCGCCAAGGCGGTGAAGACCGCTGGGCTGGAGATTGCGGTCTCCAGCCCGGCGGTCGGCACTAGACCGCCAACGGTATCAGGACCCTGCATACCGCCATGGATCTCGGGTGGTTGGGAACCGCCATGAGATCCATTGCGGTAGGCACTATCAGTGGCGGTAATTCCTTCCCTGGCACTGATAGGGGTCTCCCCCACCCCCGCTACCCTCCATGAAGCCTCCCTGCACACCCCCCACACCCCTGCCACCCCCCAAAGGTGGCACAACCCCCCTCCCCACCTCGACCCCGAACATGCACATATACACACACCACACGCACACACCCCCAACATGCATATATACACACCCCTACAGGCACACATACACCCCGACAACACATACCCGCACACATACAAACAGACATGCACACCGTCCGACCCGCACACATTTCCCATACACACAGCACCCCCCCGCACGCATACACTCACTCACTCACCCCCTCTACACTCCCACACCCCCATGCACGCACACAACACCCCCCCGCCCCCTTCCCTAACGGACGATCAACTTACCTTGGGGACGGGATCCATGGGGGCAGCTCCGCCACCAGAACACCGTCACACCGAATCATGGGACGTGATTCAGTGGGCGGTGTTCTGTTGACGTGGCGGTGGAGGTTGAGCAACCTCCACTTTCCCGCCGTCCGCCAGTATAGCTGCTCGTGGCTTTCCGTACGAAAAAGGACGGCGGCCTGCCAGCAGTCATAATATGCGGCGCGGAAGACCGCCACCACTGGCGGTCTTCAGCACGGCGGTCTTGCAAAAAGACCGCCAAGGTCGTAATGACCCCCTATGTAGTGTTTGTGGCTCTAAAATCTGCTTTTGACTTAATTTCACAAGATAAATAGTGGGTAGCACTGAAGGACTGGGGCACACCATCAGGACTTTTACATCTTTTAATCCGCTTGCACCAAGCTAACTATGGAACAAGTAAGGTGGGCTGGGGGGGCAAACTGACAGAATGAATAGACATCTCAAGAGGGGTCCACCAGGGTGGCGTCTTAGCCCTGACTTTGTTTACCTTGTATATGAATGGATACACTTTGGCTGCAGAGGTGACACCCCCCCCCCAAGATTAGGGGGCCAACAAATTCCAGTGCTCCTCTTTGCCGAAGACACTTTGATAATCTCAAAAACACCATGGGTCTGAAAAATATTTTTTAACAGGTTTTCAGATGCAGGTGTTAAATGTGGCATAGAAATGAACTGCTTAAAAACCAAATTCATGACATTTAGGCCACAAAAGTAATTAAAGGGGAAGTTAAGGCTTAGCTCAAGCATTCAGGATCAGGTCAAAGCTTTTGAATATTTGGGTGTCAGGCTAACCAGCAATCTGTCATGGTCCGCCCAGATATTAAAAAGCCAAACGGCCCTGCAATATGTAGAGTTGGCAATTGTAAAAGAAAATTAAGTAGATCTACTTTTCGCCCCATCTCTCCTGCACTCTAAATTTACAGTGCTCAAGGTCTTGGTGAGGCACTCTCTGGGGCTGAGCTGGGGGGTATGGACCAGATCAAAGGATTGGAGAAAACTGAGGGTAAGTTTATTAGATCATTATTGATTATGCCACAGAGAACCACCACTTATCCTACTGCGTCTAGGCTTAGGAATGAAAAATATTACATGTATTTTTGTCATAAACGTCTAGTTTTTTTGTGTCAGGCTTTGGATAGGTGGGACTCAGGATCCTAGTAAACAAGCAGTCACAAAGGTACAAGCACTGGATAAAATGGGGCAAATCCCCTGGCTTAAGAATTTAAAGCTGTGGCTGCACAAACTATACCACGGGGAAGCCTAGAATAATCCAGAGACCCTGACTAAAGATTTGGTACTAAATTAAAGTCAAGATTCTGGGATTATATCCAGAGTAACCTCATGATCTCCTCTGCTCATGGCATTTTAACTGAGCAGTTTTTGGACGTTAAGTGCACGTGAACCTTTGAGTCATTTATGGGTCAGAAAGATCTATCACTGGCAAAGTGTTCATTTTTTAAATTTAGATATAGAACTTTACACTTCTTCATTAATATGCCCAGCTTGCAAACTCAGTAATGAAACTTACAGCACTTTATGTTCTTTTGCCCTGTCTATGTGAAAACTAGGAAGAGGTGGATGGTTGCAGTTCGACGGTTAATGTCTATTCCTCAATTTACAGAAGCATTGCGTATCCTAAGATCGGAGAATACAGAGAGTGTGCTTTATTTTCTGTATCAAGGTACCTTTTGTATGCCTGGGGCATTAGGAGTAAAATACTAAGTACAATCTCAACAAAAATATAATACATGGATGTTTGCCTGTCATACTGATTGGTCATTGCTAATTTTAGAATTGTGTTAAAGACTTAAGAATTCTGTAAGGAAACTCTTTTAATGTATCACATAAACGTTTAAGCTGTATATTTATTTATGTATTAATGATCTTTATCATGAACTCAAGACTTTAAAAGAGAATTTAGGATTGTGGTACAGTTTTTATATTGCAAATGGCTTTTGTGTTTTTAAACTGTAGCATTTTTATCTTTTTATATATATATATATATATATCTATATATCTATATATATATCTATATATCTATATATATATGTATATATATATATAGATATATATATATATATATATATATAGGTAATTTTTATTCTTATGTATTATTGCAACTGTGTGTTATGATCATACATTGATCGAATAAACTACTACTACTACTACCCAATAAAACATAAGTTACTTCTGTGTGTCGTCTTTTCAGTGTCTGCTGACCAGTTGGTGAGAGCTTGCTAAGTCACTGTCAGGGGGGTCACCTCGTTTTAAGGTCTCAGACTGCATCCTCCAGCTTGGAAATTCACCCTTCTGCTTCACGGGCTCTAGCTGATGTATTACGTAGATCTTGACGCAGCAGGGCTATGTCTACGCTGATCTCCCCAGTCTTGGATTCTAGAACAGTACATGACTCTTGAATCACTAGTAGAATCCCTGTGATGTCCCAACTTCTTTGAGGGCTCCCACTTTAGGGTTTCTCTCCAAAGAGACCTTTCTGTCCTTCTGCAGGAGCAATGAATGTATTGATTTTTGTTTGGGCGGGGGGCACAAGAGGCTTGTAGAAACCCATATTAGACGCAGGGGTGGTGTAACAGTCTCAGTGAGTGGTGCCCACACAGCCAATAGCAGTGTAACTCCCGGCTCGCCTGCCCCACCGTACTCTCATTGTGGGTGGCACAGGCAGCCTAGGTCCACAAATTCACACGGGGAGCCAGATCTAATAGGCACTCCGGGAAACAACCAATGCACCTCCCATGCCAAGGGTCTCGTTCCCGGAAGCATGGTGTGATGATGTCAGGCAGCAGGCCCACACAGATCATAAGCAGTATAAGGCCCAGCCCATCTGCGTCACTGTAGTCCTGTGGCAGTCGGCATGAGCAGCCGAGACCCTGAAGGCCAGCGGTGGGAGAGGAGGGAGGATAGAAGAGGGGGTGGGGGCTCCCAAAGGAAGACAGCTCTGTCAATGATCTTTAGGGGAAATGGAACTCAAGTACCAGGGCATTTAGAGTCCTTGAGGGTCAGATGAGCCAACGATCCTCCAACCAGTGCTTATGAAGTCTCACCTCTGCCAGCTGGTACCTTCAAGGCCAGTTCCACATCCCGCAGGACCCCCAGGAGCTCAGTAGACAGCTACGGGTCACCAGCAGTCCCCACAGATGGACGCTACTGCTAGCCTCTTGTCAACAAAAGGTTAACCAATATCCTTGTACAGGCCCAAACCTAAGCCTTTCGCTCAAGGTGTGCCTTATTGTCATCCACCATCCTTCTTATCAGGTGATGCAGGGGTCGTGCCATCAGTGAGAATACTATCAACGATACACATTACCCAATGCTCACCATAGACCTACACCATATTGAACATGACCCAAGGAAACCTTTAACACCTGATGTGATACGACTGCTGATTTCACTATCTTGTGCTAGTAAACACTGGCTCTGGGACAGACCCTTAGCTCTCACATTCCTTGAAACCCAATATCTCCACTGTCACTCAGGCATGACCTCCACCCCCATTGCCATATTCCTGCAAGGGTAGCCCCCTTAGCAGAATCACTTGATTTCGCTATACTAGGTTTAAGAGCACATGTACCCCATGGAGCCTTACACACTGACACTATTAATCTCCAATATGTACATTGACTCGTATTCACAGGCCATTCCAGCTTACCTCTCATTTACAGGTTAGAAATACAAAAAAAGATAAGATGGATAGTGATGGACACAAACGACCCACTTGCAATGGTTTGCAGTTCATCATGAAAAAATATAGCAGCATTAGCCCAGCTGTCCATGGCTAGGTTCTCCTTTGCTTAAAGCCACCATCAAAATGTGCTACTTTGCTAGCAAGCCCTACTGGGTACTCACAAAGAATGGACTGCCCACTCCCCATATAAGAGGACAGTAGGTAAAACCTTGAGTGCAAAAACATATTTTGCAAAACCAAGAATTCCACAACAGGTAAACACAATATTGACCTTACATAAACACCTCCTTACAAAAATGTTTGCCAGAAAGCATTTGCTCCTAAATATGCTAAGCCTGGGGTCAGAATAGTGAAATTACCTATCCTAAAATATGACGCAAGGGAGTATGGGAGACAAATTAAGGATTCAAATCAATTTGAAATTGTCACAGGGAGATACTAATGTAAGGTTAAAAGAAATCGTAGATACTATAGTTTTCTAAAAGTTATTTTTGCAGTATGTGAGGGTGATTATAAAGGTCTTTTAAGTGCAAGAATAAGTTCTACTATTTTTCACACTCTTGCATGGATTTGTGAATCGGCTCTAAAACATTCA
Organism: Pleurodeles waltl; assembly: GCF_031143425.1. Taxonomy (NCBI): domain Eukaryota; kingdom Metazoa; phylum Chordata; class Amphibia; order Caudata; family Salamandridae; genus Pleurodeles; species Pleurodeles waltl. Next base: position 1,510,048,001 of record NC_090445.1, on the reverse strand, counting down.
AGACTCCCCTTAGTAAAAGTGTGCAGTTATTTTAACTTGTATTGAGTTGTTTATGAATATTCTCTAAATATTTCGATTTTCGATGTTTTGGAGTCAACTTACAAAGGCACATACGACAGGAGTACTACTTTATGTACTCCAAAATGTCTTTGAGAATAGATCCCAACATTTTCATTGTAGGATCTCTCTTGCTCTGAGTTGGATCATTTGGATTTGTGTGGGCTAGGGCATCCTGTCCTCTGCCTCTACAAACAAAAGAGCACACCTTCTAGTGCTCACAAGATGGCACTTTTAATGAATAATAAGATCAAAAGCAAACAGTACCATTCCAACTGATTTGCATATTTTATGAGAAGGGCAAAAGTCACAGTCATAATGGAACAGGTTTAACAGCACATTCACGGCATACCACACATGTAGCCAATTCTGCTTTTCACATATTGTGATTGTGTTTTCCTTGACCCTTGTATATTCTGCTGCAGCACACATAACTTTTCTGAGACTGTTCCCAAGGGGTATAAAGTTATATGTCTTTTCACAGCACCTGATTTTGGTTTCTAATACAACTAGTTTGAACTACTTAGGCCCAATCATGGCAGAGGTCAGACAGAATTGTTGTAAAAAGCAGTCTGAGTCGATCTCTACCAGTTTTTTTTATCCTAGGCTTGTGCTATTATATTGTACTATATCACAAATATAGAGTTTGACCCTTAAAATAGTAGATACTTAAATTCAAGAATTCATTAGACACGGAGGGCCTCATTACGAGTTTGGTCGTGTTGAAGCAGATATGCTAATATGAGAATATGCTAATGACTTGTGTATACATACTGATGAAAAGAACAATATTAATAAATGAAAAAACGTGTAATGTGCAAAATGTGCCTACGGGGAGTGATCACCATCTGTGCTAAAAGTACTAAATACTGTGAAATGTTTTAAAGTTTGTATTAATATATCATAATTAACAATATAATCTATGTTTCATAATGCCATATGTTCTTAGTTTAGCCAGAGGCCTAGTCAGCTCTAGGCCTTGCCTGCTTAAACATGGAGACACGATGAGCTGCCGCAGACTGGAACTGGAGAGAAGAACCTTGAACTGTACGGAGTTCAACTATGAGCTCTGCTAAGCGAAAACTGCAAACTCACCAGCGAACAGGAGACGATCAGAACAAATTGATACAATTATGTGTAGAGTAGGCTAAATGTACTTTCCCTGGACTTGAACAATGGGGCTACCGACTAAGAGCTAGGAGCAACAATTTTGTTACCTGAAGAACCGGATGATGTTCTCATCGAAAGAAGAACCAATCATGATAATGGAATGTGACTCTCAAAATAACATAGACAAGTGGTAAACAAAAATTACAAGTTAGAGTCATAACCCCTGATAAGGTTGACCAATGGGCAATTTCTGGGACGGACTGAGAGACCCTAATAAAAAGACATGATATGAAGGGAAAAATCAGAACGGAGAGGCGAAAGTTGATGACGTCAGGAGACGCTGTCCGAAGAGCTGAAAACTTGGGCTTGCTTCTGTGAGCCTGAGCCTTGCTGATGACTAATGACCCAGAGACGAAGTCTGACTCATTACTGATCTATCTTGGATAGGTAGCTATAACCTGACTGACTAATGAATGCTTTTCTTTCTAGGTACCAACTGAGCTGTTTAAAACGTTTTCTCTTTTAGATAAATTATTTCCAAATTAATGATTTTTGACTAAATTGTTTTAGCATGAAGACCCACATGCTGATGCTAATTCGGAGATAGGAAGGCTGACAAGGGTGACTGAGGGTGACTTAGACTGACTGACTTTTATTGCTGAATCATTCGATATATTATGAATTGCTATTTGCTGGTTTAACGTTGATTGCATATTAACAAGTGATGAGAAGAACGAGTTACTTACCTTCGGTAACATCTTTTCTGGTGGATACATTAGCTACCTGTGGATTCCTCACCTAATGAATACTCCCATGGCGCCAGCATTCGACGGAAATCTTCTTCCTAGTCTCTGCACGTCGACGAGGACGTCACTCTAGCCCACGCGACGCCGTCTGACGTCATACAGGCAATAAGAGGTCCTCGCCGATGTCAGTACCAACATTTTTTACGTGCATGAGAACAACAACCCAATGCAATGAAAGAGCAAGGCAACATCCCATAACATTGTAAAATACACAACATTGCAATAAAATGGCTGTAAATTTAATATAACTCTCTTTTTTTTTTTTTTTTTTTAAACCAACAAATATATGCAAATCATGTATATACACAAAAATATATACATATATATACATATAAATATATACAAGTATCCATATATACAACATCTATTGCAACCTTGAAGACCAAGAGGAGCGCACTCAAGGATTACTTGGTAAGACCAGAAAGGCAACGGGGAGGCGGGTGGGACCGTGAGGAATCCACAGGTAGCTAATGTATCCACCAGAAAGGTCGTTACCGAAGGTAAGTAACTCGTTCTTCTGATGGATACAACTACCTGTGGATTCCTCACCTAATGAATAGAGTCCCAAAGCAGTACCACTCCCGGTGGTGGGTGCCGAAATGGTCAAACCAAGAAATCCTGCAGCACTGACCGTGCAAAATGGCCGTCCCTTCTGACCTCAGAGTCCAAACAGTAATGTTTCGCAAAAGTGTGAAGGGACGACCAAGTTGCGGCCTTCCAGATGTCGACCACAGGAACACCCCTGGCCAAGGCCGTAGTGGCCGACTTAGCTCTGGTGGAATGAGCTCTAATGCCATCAGGAGGATCCTTCTTTGCCAAAGAGTAACAGATTTTAATGCAAAGAACAACCCACCTGGAGAGTGTTCTCTTGTGGACTGCCTTTCCTCTCCTCTTGCCCACGTATCCGATGAACAGCTGATCCTCCAGCCTGAAGTCCTTCGTTCTATCAATGTAGAAGCTTAACGCCCTCTTTGGGTCCAATCGATGTAGTCTCTCTTCCTCCTTTGAAGGATGAGGCGGAGGATAGAACGTGGACAAAGTAATTGTCTGGGCCAAATGGAAGGGTGAAACAACCTTCGGGAGGAAAGCAGCCTTGGTCCTCAACACCACCTTATCCCCATAAAAAGTTGTATAAGGGGGTTTTACCGATAAGGCTTGCAACTCACTCACTCTCCTTGCAGATGTTATAGCCACCAAGAAGACTGTTTTAATAACCAAATACCTTAAGGGGCAAGAATGCATAGGCTCAAAAGGGGACCCCATAAGGAAAGTGAGGACCAAGGACAAATCCCATTGAGGCATAACAAATGGTTTTGGAGGATATTTATTTAGAAGACCTTTCAAGAATCTGAGAACAATAGGGGATTTAAATAACGATGGTTGATGTGGAAGACAAATGAAGGCTGACAGGGCAGACAAATAACCTTTAATGGTAGCCACTGCACAACCTTTCTGCGCTAGAGACAGAGCAAAAGACAAAACATCTGACAGATGAGCATGTAAGGGATCAATCTGTCTCTCTCCACACCACATAACAAATTTAGACCACCTATTAGCGTAGATAGATTTAGTGGAGTGTCGCCTGGCCGCTAATATAACATCCACTACATCAGGCGGGAGAGAGAAGGAACTCAGGTTGCCCCGTTCAATCTCCAGGCATGTAGGTGTAGACTCTGGAGGTTGGGGTGTAAAACCTGCCCCTGCGACTGCAAGAGGAGGTCTGCCCTGAGAGGGAGACGGAGCGGAGGGCACAGCGAGAGTTGGAGAAGGTCGGAGTACCACACCCTCCTTGGCCAATCCGGAGCTATTAAGATGACTTGGGCCCGGTCTTGGCGAATCTTCCTCAACACTCGAGGAATCAAGGGTATGGGGGGAAACGCGTAAAGCAACTGGTCGCACCAGGTTATCAGAAACGCGTCCCCCAATGCTCCCTGCACCGGATACTGGAGGCTGCAGAATAACGGACAATGCGCGTTCTCCCGAGTGGCAAACAGATCTATCCGAGGAAACCCCCACATCTGGAAGATTAAACGGACTTGATCTGGATGGAGACGCCTCTCGTGGTCGGCCGAGAATTGGCGACTGAGACTGTCCGCACGTACATTCAAGACCCCGGCCAAATGATTTGCTACCAAGCAAATCTGATGTTCCTTTGCCCAGGACCATAGTCGAAGAGCTTCTCTGCAGAGAAGGTACGACCCTACTCCTCCCTGTTTGTTTATGTACCACATCGTGGTAGTATTGTCCGTCAGGACCTGTACCGACTGACCACGAAGGGAAGGGAGGAAGGCCTTGAGAGCCAGACGTACAGCCCGTAACTCTAACAGATTGATATGAAACATCTGTTCCTCTGGAGACCAAAGTCCTTTGATCTCCAGATCCCCCAGATGAGCTCCCCACCCTAGAGTGGAAGCATCCGTTATGACCGTGGCCACTGGTGGCGACTGCGCGAACGGCTTTCCTTGCGAAAGATTGTTGCTCGCAATCCACCACTTCAAGTCCACAGCAGCATCTCTGGAGATCTTGACCGCACCTTCTAGATCTCCCTTGTGTTGAGACCACTGCCTTCGGAGGCACCACTGAAGAGCCCTCATGTGCCAGCGAGCATGCGTGACCAACAGTATGCAGGAGGCAAACAGACCGAGCAGACAAAGGACCTTGAGGACTGGAACTACCGCTCCATTTCGAAACATTGGAACCAATTCCTGAATATCTTGAACCTGCTAAGGCGGAGGAAAGGCTCGATTCAATGTTGTATCCAGTACTGCCCCTATGAACAGGAGGCGCTGAGAGGGCTCCAGGTGAGATTTGGGCACGTTCACCGAAAAGCCCAGGTCGAACAACAACTGGGTTGTTGACTGCAGATGATACGACACAAGCTCCGGGGACTTGGCTTTGATCAACTAGTCGTCCAAGTAAGGGAATACTGCTATCCCCTTCCTTCTGAGCTCTGCCGCAACCACTGACATCACCTTCGTGAAGACTCGAGGTGCTGAAGTAAGACCAAACGGGAGGACCGCAAACTGATAGTGCTGCGACCCTACCACAAACCGAAGATACTTCCTGTGCGACTTGAGTATCAGGATATGAAAATAAGCATCCTGCAAGTCGACAGACACCATCCAATCTTCTTTGTTCAACGCCAAAAGCACCTGTGCTAGGGTCAGCATCTTGAACTTTTCCTGATTGAGGAACCAATTCAAGATCCTCAGATCCAGGATCGGTCTCAACCGACCATCTTTCTTGGGAATCAGGAAGTACCTTGAGTAACAACCTCGACCCCTTTCCTACTCTGGAACCAACTCCACTGCGCCCTTTGAAAGGAGGACTTGAACCTCCTGTTCTAGCAACAGGAGGTGCTCTTCTGAACAATAAGATGGGCGGGGCGGGAGGGGGGGCGGAAACTCCCGAAAGGGAAGGGTGTAGCCTTTCTCCACAATACTGATAACCCAAGTGTCCCTTGTAATAGTCTCCCACTTGTGGAGAAAATACCGTAATCTTCCCCCTACAGGAGAGGAGTGAGTGGGAAATGGTGGAAGCCTAAGGCTGCTTTCCCTGCTGCACCCCTCCAGAGGACGAGGAAGAGGCAGAGTGCTGCTGAGAGGCTCCTCTGGTGCGGGCCCTACCTCTCTCTCTAAATGATCTATAGGGGTGAGAAGAGGCGGGTTGCTGGAATTTCCCCCGAAAGGAAGAGGAGGAAGAGCCACGTCCAAATCCACGAAACCTCCTGAAAAATCTGGAGGAGGTAGAAGAAGGAGCTTGTAGTCCTAATGATTTGGCTGTGGCCCTGCTTTCTTTGAACCTCTCCAGGGCCGAATCCGCCTTGGCCCCAAACAGTTTGTCCCCATCAAACGGGAGGTCCAACAGGGTCGACTGCACGTCCGCAGAGAACCCTGAGTTGCGAAGCCAAGCCTGTCTCCTTGCAACGCAGCCGTGCCCATCGCCCTAGCCACTGAGTCAGTCGTATCCAACCCAGATTGGATAACCTGGGTTGCAGCAGCCTGGGCATAGACGATATTCAAAAGCCCTTGGGGAAGCTCCGTATGTGAAGATGTTATTTCATCCATAAGAGCATAGATGTACCTCCCCAAGATACGTGACGCGTTGGTGGACTTCAACGCCATGCTGCAGGATGAGAATATTTTCTTGGACTGTGAGTCCAACTTCTTGGAGTCTCTATCCCCCGGCACCGTCGGAAAAGATCCAGGCGCAGATCTAGAAGAACAGGAGGCCTGGACCACCAAGCTCTCCGGCGTAGGGTGTCTGGACAGAAAGCCAGGGTCAGATGGTGCAGCCCGATACCTCCTGACCACAGCCCTATGAACAGCCGAGGAAGATACCGGCTTCTTCCACACCTCCAACACCGGATCAAGCAAAGCCTCATTGAATGGTAAAAGAGGCTCCGCTGCAGTAGAGGCCGGATGCAGGATCTCAGTCAACAAATTCTGCTTCGCCTCCGCCACCGGCAAAGGCAATTCAAGAAAGTTAGCTGCCTTTCTTACCACAGCGTGAAAAGTGGCTGCCTCCTCAGTATACTCCCCTGGAGATGACAAGTCCCACTCAGGGGAAGTATCCAGCCCACTAGCTGTATCCAGTCCATGAAGACCCTCGCCAGAATCCTCTATCTCTCCTTCCTCCAAGGCCCGTTGGTATTCCTGCTCCTCTAAGAGACGGAGAGCACGCCTCCTAGAATGTAGCCTCTCTTCAATACGCGGCGTCACATGGCATCCGCCGAATTCGAGGAACGACGCCGATCGCCGGATCCATCCGACGCTATGTCCGGCGCCACAGTCAGCTTCGACGCCGAGGTAGGAGCCGGATGCAGAGAGGCGCGTCTCGGAGCCTCCGATGGTCCTGTCGGAGTCACTGGTCGAAACCCCGAAGTCGACGGAATGGAAACCTCGGGGGCCGAAACCTCTGGGGCCACCGGAGCGGACACTGGAGTCGACACCGGCGCCGAGCCCACATTCCCTAAGGGGAGAAAGGGCATGAAGGGTGCTGGCCGTAGCGGCGCCGGAGCACCCAAGGTGAAAGCCAACGGCCCCGAAGGACCAGTTGGAGCACCTCCCGGAGCCATCTGCTGAAAGATGGTATACATCGCATTCAAAAATGCGGTATTATCGGCTCCAGGGGCAGGAAAAGCCGGATATTGGGGTGCCTGGATCGAAGGCGACCCCGACGCCAGCCTCGACGTCTGCGACGCCAGAGAGAACACCTGAGGCTGCGCCACTTCAATCACTGAAGATGTCTGCCCAGGCGAAGTCGGCGAAGCCGGAGAAGGCAACGGCGTCGATGGATGTGGAGTGACTGTGGGCCTGACCTCCCAAGTCTTACGACGCCGAGCCGAAGGCGACCTCGATCGAGACCTCTGGCTGGAATGGCGCCGTGAATCCATACGGCGCCGGGAATCTCGATGACGCCGATGAGTCTTCGGCGAGGAGGACTTCCTATGATGCTTCTTCTCCTTCCTCTTCGACTTTGCCATGAAGAGTTTAGCCTCTCGCTCTTTTAGGGCCTTGAGATTCATGTGTTGGCATGAATCACATGTTGCGACGTCGTGGTCGGAGCTTAAGCACCATAAACAGTCTGAGTGTGGGTCCGTAACGGACATCTTGCCCCCACACTCCCGACAGGGCTTGAAACCAGACTTCCTCTGAGACATAGTAACTCTCAGATAAAAATCACGCAGCAGAAAAACACACTGTAACTTCGAAAGCAACAGTAGCTCCCTCGAAGATAACCGTTTCGAATGCACGGAAAAAAGGGAACTGACGTCGGCGAGGACCTCTTATTGCCTGTATGACGTCAGACGGCGTCGCGTGGGCTAGAGTGACGTCCTCGTCGACGTGCAGAGACTAGGAAGAAGATTTCCGTCGAATGCTGGCGCCATGGGAGTATTCATTAGGTGAGGAATCCATAGGTAGTTGTATCCATCAGAATTTATGGCTTATGTTGGTAAAAAGTAATTTGGTATTCATGATATGGTTGAATAAAAATGTTATGAATATAGTTGTAACTAATAGGGAATAAACAGAACTAACTTTTATATGAGTCATGGTGGTTTTTCTGGCTAGATTAGTTCATGGATATGTAAGTTGATCACTTATTGAATTGTTGAAGTTTTCTTTACTCACTATACTTGACTAGGATACCCTATGCGAACCAAAAGATTCATCGGCCTATACGCGTCCCCTTGTAAGTTTACTTACTAAGGACAAGGCGCGCCGGCGGTTTTGGTAGCAGTTAAGTAACGAGTAAAGATTATGTGGTAGTTTAAATTTGAGTATAGTTGTTTTAATTTCATGAGGTTTGAATTTTGTTTTTCTGAATTGACAATGGTAGCAAAGATGATGTTCCCTTAAGCCCAGAAATGATTTTTCCAGATCCTAGATCCCGTGAGTAAGGTTGGGTATGTTCCCGGCGTATTTGAGATAGTACGAGGGTGGTAGAATTGCGCTTGCCTGAGCTTAAACAGCTCGCAGGTGAATTGTGATGTATGTGAGGTAAACAGTAGGGAGTTTGCGTACTCCAGTTTAGAGTTAGTAGGAGTGTGCGTACTCCTAAAAAGTGTGTGAGTAGGGAAGTCGTCGAACTTCACATGTGTGTAGCGCTTGGTGCTCAAAAATTGTCCACTTGGTTGTTGGTGATGTACGGACCCTGCGTGGTCTAAGACTCCGGAGTATATTGACAAGTTTAGGAGACACTTGGGTATATGTTGTAATCTGCCTGGTTTAATAGGTTGATCGGGCGTGGTCAACAAGTCTGAATGAACGTACGTTGAATGAAAGAGGCTTCGACTGATATTTGACGAGTCCTATGTGCACCAGGACAGACCCTAAGATCAGTTGAGAGTAAAGTTTGCGGGTCGAATTTTTCTTGCGGACGTGGGGGAGTGAGAAAGAGGAATAGCTAAGGTTCCAGAGTGCGCTTTCAGTGAAAATCTGTAAGGTCCCTGAAGCGATTGTGTCCCTTCCTGTAGTAAACCAGCGTATTTGTTTTAGTTATTATTTGATGAAGACTCTCGCAATATAAATGCATTAGTCGAATGAATTTGAGTTGAGGAGGGTGAAGTCGCAAGACTTTGTCAGCCGCTGTGTGTTAGTGTGACGTCAGTGTGTGCCGCGCAGGGATAGGTTGGTTACTGAGAAGAGCCACAACCTGATTGGCAACCGTCCGTGAGAGGCAATTGGATGAGCGAAAGGGTGAAGGAAATCTTGGGAGTAAAAGTCATTTCACTTATTGAATTGTAATACATAAAACAGGCAAAATGAAGTTTTTCAAGGCTTTTAGGAGTGCGATGAAAGGTGAATCTTACATTAAGGCTTCAGTGGGGGAACCAACCCCCCCGGAGGATAGGCCAGCATATCTCGTAATGACAGAAAAGGGTATATCTTCTTGTCTTTGGTTAAAACAATGGAGTGCATTGACTAAGAATCAAGGAACCTTAGCATTTCCAGAGCATGGAACGTTTAATTTAAGGGTTCTAGACCAGTTGCGATTATCTTTGTATGACAAGAGACCGTTACTGAGACCAGCACAGTTCGAGGCTTTAGCAGTTTGGGAGCTAGTGGCCAGACAGTAGCATGAGCTAAAGACCAATGGAAGGATAAAGAAGATAGAGAAATCACTAGCCGAAGCTAGGTGGGATTGGGAAAAAAAAGATGAAGAATGGCAACCATGAAGGAGATTAAGATATTCCCTGAAATCACTGAGGGTGATGATTCTTATAAGGGAGACGATAACAAGGAAAGGGAGAATGAGGAGAAAAGAAAAGGGAAAAAGTCTTATGTAGACGATGACGATTCTGATGTAGAAGATTACATTACGCAGTTGCTGAGAGACAGACCTCCACCTATGACGACTTATGCAGGGGGTCCAGGGAATATTGCTACAGGTCCTCCTGCTCCGCCTGGGACATCCCAGGGAGCCGCGGGTGATGTACAAACAGAAGGAGGACAGATACCAGGGGTAGTACAGAGTGCACCAGTTGCAGGAACCAGAGCAGAAGCTCAAGTGCAGGTGCCTACACCTTCTGCACCAGGAATTTACCCGAATGTACCCACTCTTGAGACTGTTTCAAATATATTGGTACCGAGGGAGCAGGTGCATCCGCAACCAATGCTAGTTCAGACCAACCCGACTCCAACGTTACTACTGTCAGCACAGGCACAGAATATGCCAAGATCTAATCAGATAACGGGGACATCAGTGGATCTTGCACCAGTTATGAATTAGGCAATGGGTGTACCACTTACCCAAAGTGCAGGTTCCAGTGTAGCACCAGATGCAATATCGCTGCTGATTACTGTTGGGCCAGTGGTACCCTTATATGCCCAGAAGAAATCAGAAACAGAAGAATAGGCAGAGATATCACAGAGTTTGGTGAGACGAAGAACGGGAGACTTAGTACAATCAACATCATCATCAAGTACTTGTCCGGGTGAGCCTAAATCTCCTGTGGGATTTAGTCCTCTAGTGGCACTACCAGATGCAAATCAGAGTATGAGACTTTTGACACCACAAGCTGTAGGAACAGGGATACAGCAGCTGCTAGCGACTAATGCGAGTAACATTTCATTACAAGGGAAATTCCAGGAGGGCAATTTGTTCATGTTCCTTGGCATCGAAGTGATATATTGTCTTTTACCAATGATTACCCTAAATTGAGAGTAAAGCCGGTTGAGTGGTACCAACAGACAGAGAGGTTTGTGAAAATTTCCACATTTTTGTGGGAAGACTTGAATACCTTGTTTGAGATAGTGGTACAAGCAGACTTATGGGTCGAATGTAAAAGAGCAGTGGACTGGCCAACGAGTGAACCCGAGAGGCATAAGATTACAGGAGCACCATCACCTGAGGTAATGAAAAATTATAATAAGGTGATTGAGTTTCTCAAAACTAAGATTTCCCCGAAAAACACTGATTGGCAGAGAATTGACAGGACGGTTCAGAAAACCAAAGAGTCAATACAAGCCTATTATGAAAGATTGCTAAAGGTTTTCAAGGAGTACAGTGGTAAGGAAGCAGTTGAACCAAAAGACATGTTGCATTTCGTATTTACGTTCGTTGAAGGGTTAAGACCTGAAGTAGGACAGGTGATTAAGAATCATTTGATTTGTTGGCAGGCAAAGCCGATTGATGAGGTGTTGCAGTATGCCAAATACTGTAGTGATGAGATTGAGCTAAAGCAAAAGAAGTTGAAGGAAAAGGCAATGGTAATGCAGATTAAGGCAGCACAATCAGGAGTGCAAGGAGCTTTAGTGCCGCCGATGCTGCCGCAACAGAGAGCTATTGCGTTTCAGCCTCCTGCGAGGGGTAGAGGACGTGGTATGGATGTGATACGTGGTCCGGATCTGAATACTGTGGTTTTTCAGAATGACATGCAGGGGATGAAAAGAATGTTGCCATGTCACCTGTGCGGAAACGTGGGACACTGGAAGCGGGAGTGCCTGTTAATAGTGCAGGAAGGAATGATTCAGCAAGGTGATGTCAGTCCAGTACAACCCGTGAGAGTCCCCAGAGTGAGGGGCCAAGTCCCGAATGTTCAAACTCGAGGTTAACATTTTTTACCAGTTCAACAGATGCAGGTGCCACAAGCACAATTTACTCCTGTGGCACCGGTGCAGCAGCAGATTTCTATGGTGCCTAGACAGCAAATGCATATACCCCAAGCCCTGATGGAGCAGCAACAGGTTATGCTTACTCAACAGGTCAATGGTCAGAGACCAGACAACAGTAACTATACAAGTACACCGATTCGCATTTCACAGTGAGGATGAAATAAACGATGAATGGATGAGTGACACTAGAGGTAGATCAGAGAGGGCCATTTGTGAGGGGAAAGGTAATGGGACATAAAGTGTCATTCTTGGTCGACTCTGGAGCTACACGCTCTACAGTAAGGGGTATAGAAGTACCGGATTTACCTCTTTCTGGAAGGACAGTGCAGGTTGTGGGAGTGGAGAAGAACAAGTTACTTACCTTCGGTAACGAGGTATCTGGTAGAGACTCTATCTAGCTGCAGATTCCTTACCTTAGAATTCCCTGGCGTCAACTTCGAATCCGGAGATTTTTGTGAGAAGTACCCTGCGCACGCGCCGTCGGGCGTCGTCGTTCGGATCCGCGTGAGTCGACCAGCTCCGCGTGTGTCGTCATTGGAGTCGTCTATGACGTCACGGTTGTCTATATAGATGCTGTCTCGGCGTGCGTACGTCAGTTCTTTTCCACAACTTCCCGCGCCAAAAGCACAGAATCATGGAAGAACCAACCAATACACTTTTAACCTCTTTGACTGTTTGGAGAAAAAACCACTTTCATGCCTGTAAGAAAGGCAAAAGTTGCCAAAATGAAACATATATATACATATAGATACATATATATACACATATGCACATGAGAAAAAATTTCACCAGAGCGGGGAGGCTTGGACGGGTGTAAGGAATCTGCAGCTAGATAGAGTCTCTACCAGATACCTCGTTACCAAAGGTAAGTAACTTGTTCATCTGATAGAGACTTCTAGCTGCAGCTTCCTTACCTTAGAATAGATACCCAAGCTATAACCCATGGTGGTGGGTCTGAAGGAGATTTTTTTTTTTTTTTTTTATACTAGGAAGTCCTGCAAGACAGAACGGGCAAAATGCCCCTCTCTTCTCACCTGCCTATCCAGGCAGTAGTGCTTCGCAAACGTGTGTAAAGAAGCCCACGTTGCGGCCTGACATATGTCCACCACCGGAACGCCACGTGCTAACGCAGTGGTAGCAGCTTTCCATCTAGTGGAGTGAGCTCTCAAGCCCTCAGGGGGCTGCTTCTTCGCCAAAGCGTAGCATATTTTTATACAGAGAACGACCCAGCGCGAAATGGATCGTTTCTGTACTGCCCGACCCTTCTTTGCACCAACGTACCCCACAAAGAGTTGGTCGTCCACCTGGAACTCTTTAGTGTGGTCAAGGTAGAAGGATAACGCTCTTTTTGGGTCCAGTCGATGGAGACGCTCCTCTTCCTTAGAGGGATGCAGTGGTGCAAAGAAGGTGGGCAGGGTGATATTTTGACCCAGATGGAAAGGGGTCACCACCTTGGGGAGAAAAGAGGCACGAGTTCTTAACACCACCTTGTCAGGATATATCATGAGATAAGGAGGTTTAGAAGATAAAGCCTGCAGCTCACTCACTCTCCTGGCAGATGTAATTGCCACCAAAAAGGCTTCCTTAATAGTGAGCAGCCGGAGAGGACAGTTATGCAAGGGCTCGAAAGGAGCACACATAAGGAAGGTAAGACCAGATTAAGATCCCACTGGGGCATAACGAAAGGCACAGGTGGGAACAGATGTACAAGCCCTTTCAAAAACCTCTGTACTATAGGTGATTTAAACAGAGATGGTTGATCAGGCAACTGAAGAAAAGCCGATAAGGCTGCAAGATAGCCCTTGAGAGTCCCCAAGGAGGAACCCTGCTGGGCGAGAGACAAAATAAACAAAAGGATGTTAGACAGAGAAGAAGAAAGAGGATCAATAGACCTCTCTGAACAATAAGAAACAAAACGTTTCCAACGGCAGGCGTAGATCGACTTAGTTGAGGGACGCCTGGCTGACCGAATGACATCACAGACCTCAGGAGGGAGGTCATAAACCATCAACTGTCGCCGCTCAATCTCCACGCATGAAGGCGCAGAGTTGACAGGTTCGGGTGGAGAACCTTCCCCTGCTGCTGCGACATAAGATCCTCCCGAAGAGGCAGCCTGATTGGAGGACCAATGCTCATTTTGAGAAGCTCTGGATACCAAACTCTCCGTGCCCAATCCGGAGCCACAAGGATTACTTGGGCCCAGTCGTTCTTGATTTTCCTGAGAACTCTGGGCAGAAGTGGTATAGGCGGAAAGGCGTACAGGAGGCCTGAACTCCACTTGCGACGAAAAGCGTCACCTAGCGATAGCCCCCTTGGAAACTCCAACACACAAAACTGCTGACATTGCGCATTCTCTGCGGAGGCGAACAGATCTAACCAAGGCTCTCCCCACTGCTGAAAGAGTCCTTGCGCCACCTCCGGATGGAGACACCATTCGTGATCCTCTAAGCATTTTCGTCTGAGTTCGTCTGCTCTGGCATTCAGAGAACCTGCCAGGTGTTGAACCACCAGGGTCATGCTCTGCTGTTCCAGCCATGTCCAGAGGCGTAAAGCCTCTTGACAAAGGGTCCACGACCCCACACCGCCCTGCTTGTTGCAGTACCACATTGCGGTAGTGTTGTCCGTGAACACCTGCACCACCTTCCCTTTCACAACAGGAAGAAATGCTTTTAATGCTAGCCGGATCGCCTGAAGCTCCAACAAGTTGATGTGGAGCCCGGATTCCGCCGGAGACCAGTGACCTCTGATCTCCACCTCCCCCAGATGGCCGCCCCATCCCAGAGGTTACGCATCTGTCACTACAGTTATATCTGGTTGGGGAAGGGAGAGGGGCCTGCCCTTGACCCACTCGCAGTTCACTAACCACCACTGCAGATCTTCCGCAGTCCTCTCCGAGATCTGAACCACGTCGGTAAGATTTACCTGATGCTGTGCCCATTGGAACTTCAGGTCCCACTGCAGAGCCCTCATGCGCCATCTGGCATGCTTGACCAACAGGATGCAGGAAGCCATGAGTCCCAGCAGCGTCAGAGTCTGTCTCACCGAGATCCAGGATCGAGGCCAAAACATCAGAATCATAACCTGAATATCCTGAACCCGCTGATCGGGAGGATAAGCCCGAAATTGCACTGTGTCCAGAACAGCTCCGATGAAAGAGAGCTTCTAAGAGGGAGTCAGGTGTGACTTCGGCACATTTATAGTGAACCCCAGCGAATGCAAGAGGTCCGCCATCGTCTGGAGGTGGGTGACGAGAGCCTAGGGCGTAGGAGCCTTCAACAGCCAATCGTCCAGGTAGGGGAAGACTGAAATCCCTGACCTGCGCAAATGAGCTGCCACCACCGCCATCACCTTTGTGAACACCCGAGGGGCACTGGTGAGACCGAAAGGGAGCACGGTAAACTGAAAGTGCTCGTGGCCCTCCTTGAACCGCAGGTAACGCCTGTGGCTTGGCAGGATAGGAATATGGAAATACGCATCCTGCAAATCCAACGCTACCATTCAGTCTCCTTGGTATAGGGCAGACAAAACCTGAGCAAGAATGAGCATCTTGAATTTCTCCTTCTTGAGGAAGAGATTGACGTCCCTTAAATCCAAAATAGGGCAAAGGTCTTTTTTCTTTTTGGGAATCAGAAAGTAGCGGGAATAACAACCACTGCCTACTTCTGATATCGGGACTCTTTCTATGGCTCCCTTGGCCAAAAGAGCCGTAACTTCCTCGCGGAGCAAAGCTAAATGGTCCTCCATCAGCCATTCCTTTGTCGGAGGGATAGAAGGAGGGAAAGACTGGAAGGGAAGGGAGTAGCCCTTCCGTATGATCTGCAGGACCCACTTGTCCGTGGTGATGGTAAGCCAGTGAGGGAGATAAAACGAATCCTCCCTCCAACTGGACGGACGTGATCCCGCAGAACCAAACTAGGAGGGCTTGAGCGCAGGGGAGGGGGAGGGGGGCTGTGTGGCGGTCGACCTCTGGCCAGACCCTCTGGGTCTGATGGTACCACGACCACGTCCTCTTCTGGGATGCTGTGAAGCCTGAGGACGGTGGCTAAATTGTGGTTGGCGTGGCACCACGCCCCTCCCGAAGCCTCGGAATGGGCGAAAGACAGACTGCTGTCGTGCCGGCGTTGAAAGGCCCAAGGATCTGGCCGTGGCTCGAGAATCCTTGAACCTCTCAAGCGCGGAGTCTGCCTTTTCGCCAAAAAGGCGAGAGCCATCAAAGGGCATGTCCATCAAGCTGGACTGGACATCCCCTGAAAAACCAGTAGAACGTAGCCAGGTGTGGGGACGAAGGGCCACTGTCGATGAAATCGCTCTGCCCAGTGAGTCGGTCGTGTCCAAGCCACACCGGATTGTAAACTTGGCTGCATCTCTCCCATCCTTTACAGCCTGGGTGAGAGTGTCCCGTACGCCCTCCGGGACCTGGGGCAGCACTTGCACCACCGTATCCCATAAAGTATGGGAATAAATGCCCAATAGGCAAGAGGTGTTTACAGACCTCAATGCCAGGCTGGAGGAAGAAAACATTTTCTTCCCAAGCTGATCCAGCCTCTTGGATTCCCTATCCGGGGGAGCGGAAGGGAAGGAGAGGCTTGGACAACCAAGCTCTCAGGAGTGGGGTGTTGTGTCAGGAAACTAGGGTCGCTGGGAGCGGGTCTATGGCGGCGGCCGACCGTCCTATTCACAGGAGCCCCTGTGCTGGGTTTGGACCACGTACCCAGAAGGACGTCTGTAAGAGCCTCATTGAAGGGCAACAACGGTTCCGATGTTGACACCCCCGGCTGAAGCACTTCCATCAGGATATTCGTCCTGACTGGCACCGTAGGCAAATCTAGGTCCAAGACCTCAGCTGCCCTATGCACCACCATAGCGAAAGAAGCCCCCTCCTCCGTAGCCACATTAGGAGGAGAGAGCATACCAGTATCTGGAGATGTGTCCAGTCCACTGGCCTCCCCTAGATCCACATACCAGTCCTGCTGCAATCCTGATACTAAAGGGTCCTCAGACCCCTCCCATTCCTCTCCTGCGTCTGGCTGTTCCAAATAATGCTCAGACAATGATCTGGGCCGAATCGGCTCCATCGAAGTCGGAGTCGACATCGTACGACGTCGCTCCGGCTCTGGATCATCCGGAATAAGGATGGGGCTGCCACCGGTGGGTCTGGATCCTGAGGTCCCCAACGGCGCTGAGGCCGAAGCCGCCGGCGTCAAATCCGAAGGGGCCACTGCTGACCCGCGGGGCCCAAAGACCCACCCGAGGGTACAGCCCGCTCAAAGACGAGACGCATGGCTTTGTAAAATTCTTTAATTTGAGCGGGGGTCGATCCGGTCCCCGGAAAGAGGGGAAGACGCAGAGTCGACCCTGGCGACGGCTCCGCAGAACCACGCTCGGAATGTCGATGTTCCCTAGACGCCTCGTCTGTCGACGGGCGTGGCGAAGACGAAGTCCGCTTAGACTTCTTCTTCTTCTTGTGCCTCTTACCTTCCGATGACCTCGAATGCGAGGAAGAGGACTTGGGGCTCCGGGAGCGGTGCCACGACCTCCTCCTACTGCGAGACCGTGACCTCCGCGGAGTCGCGCCGACCGAAGACGAATGTCGGGCCGCAAGAAGCTTAAGGGATCTCTCCCTCAAGGGCTTCGGCGCCATGGCCCGACAATTGGAACACAAGGTGGAATCGTGGTCCTTGTCCAAGCACCAAAGACAAACTCAGTGCGGATCCGTCACCGACATGGTGCGATGACACGCACCACACGGCTTGAATCCTGTCTTTCTCGAAGACATGACTCCAAACAGTCAAAAAAGCGTCAACAAACAGTCGAAGCAGGGTAGCTCTTTCCAAAACTGTGCTTTACCCGGCGCGGAAGGAAAAGAACTGACGTACGCGCGCCGAGACGGTGTCTATATAGACAACCGTGACGTCATAGACGACTCCAACAGCGATGACGACGCACGCGGAGCTGGTCGATGCACGCGGATCCGAAAGACGCCGCCCGATGGCGCGCGCTCAGAGTACTGCTCACAAAAAACTCCGGATTCGAAGCTGACGCCAGGGAATTCTAAGGTAAGGAAGCTGCAGCTAGAAGTCTCTATCAGATTAGGCAAGTAACGAATCCTATCACAGAACCAGTACAGATTGAAATTGGAAATTATACCGGACAGCATAGATTTGTGGTATGCGACTCAAGTCCTGTGTCCTTGTTAGGTAGAGACTTATTGTGCAAGACGAAATACTCCATAGATTGTACAGATGCAGGAATAGAATTCCAGACAAATAGTGACGATGAGGAAGAGCAGGCATCAGCAATGGTTCTTAATAACACATTTGAAGAGTACCCTTTGATTGAGATTTTTCCAATGTTTACTTTGGAGGAACTGCATGGGGATTTACAGGGAACAGTGAAGGAGGAGGTTTGGGATTTGACGGGAAAAGAAGTAGGGTTGATCAAAGGTGTGGAGCCAATTAAAATCACTTTGAAGCCGAAAGATGAGTTTCCGAAACTTCCACAGTACAATATGCCACAGGATGTGTTAATGAAAGTGGCACAAATAATTGGGGATTTCTTGAAGCAGGGTGTTTTGACGGAAGTGTTGAGCAGTCCATGTAATTCACCTATAATGGGATTGAAAAAGCCTTGTGGTAAAGTGCGAAATGTGCAGGATTTGTGGAAAGTGAATGACATGGTGGTTAAATGTTGCCCGGTTGTGCCCAATCCAGCAGTGATACTGTTTCAGATTCCATGTGAGACAGAGTGGTTCACAGTAGTCGATCTGTCACAAGCTTTCTTTTCAGTACCACTTCACGAGGATAGCCAGTTTCTTTTCAGTTTCAAATTCTTAGATAAGGTCTACAGCTGGTGCAGGCTTCCACAAGGGTATACAGAGTCACCATCCTTGTTTAACCAGATTTTGAAAAATAATTTGGAGTCATTAAATTACCCTGCCAATCGACTCTTGTACAGTACATTGAAGACTTACTGATTGCATCCAGAACAAGGGAAGAGTGTAAACATGATTCAATTGTCATACTTAATCATCTGGGAGACTTCGGTCTCAAAGTCTCACATGCAAAATTGCAATACTGTCAGAAGTCTGTCAAATACTTGGGTCATCAGATTGAGAAAGGGTTGAGGAAACTTTCCCGAGAGAGGATTACAATGATACTGCAGAGAAATCCACAGACTTCCCAGAAAGATGTGCGCATGTTCTTGGGAATGGTAGGGTACTGTAGACAATGGATTCCAAATTTTGCTGAGATTGCCAAGCCCTTGCAACTGTTGACTCATAAGGGAGTTACAGATCCTATTACTCTAGTTGAAGATCAGATGACGGTTTGTACTGAATTGAGAGAGAGTCTGTGCAGAGCTCCAGCTTTGGGAATGCCTTTCACATTGTTTTGTCATGAACGTGATGCTTGTTCTTTGTCTGTCTTGACACAGGTCCATGGAGGTGCTTATCGCCCAGTAGCCTATTTTTCAGCTACCTTGGACCCAGTTGCAGCAGCTTTACCAGGTTGTCTGCGAGCAGTAGCCGCAGTTGGTCAAAGTCTTTCCCAATGTGATGGGGTAATCATGGGATACCCAGTGACGGTAATGGAGCCACATTCAGTTGAAATTTTGGTGACAAAAACCCAACATTTGACGGGCACAACTGACAAGGTATGAGACGAGCATATTGGGAGCTCCAAATGTTACTTTGAAAAGATGTACAGTGTTAAATCCAGCAACACTACTGCCAAGTGATACTTTCGAAGTTGAAAAAGAGGAAGACATAGAGCATGATTGTCTTTAGGTAACAGACCTCTGTACAAAACCTAGACTTGATATTAGATACACTCGACTGGAAGAAAATGATCAAATTATTTTTGTTGATGGTTCATGCCTTAGAGATGGGACAGGTATATTGAGAGCAGGATATGCTGTGTGTTCAATTACAGGAACACTGGAAGCATCTTGCTTCCTGGTGTATATTCAGCACAAGTGGCAGAGTTGGTGGCTCTCACTAGAGCCTGTTCTGTCTCTACAAGGCTGCGAGTGACAACATACACAGATAGCCAACTTGGATTCGGAATTGTGTATGATTTTGGTCAATTGTGGACACGAAGAGGGTTTATGACCTCCTCTGGAACCCCAATACGAAATGGCCGGTTACAGTTCCTGCAGGCAGAGGTGAGAAGCACCTCCGCCCAGTACAGGCTTTATTCCTGGCCACAGAGAGACAAAGGCACTCTCCCCATGTGGCCAGCAACATGTCTGGTGTGTGGCAGGCTGGCAGGAACTGGTCAGCCTACACTGGAAGTCGGGTATGTTTCCAGGTGGCATCTCTAAGATGCCCTCTGGGTGTATTTTACAATAAATTGCACACTGGCATTAGTGTGCATTTATTGTGCCGAGAAGTTTGATACCAAACTTCCCAGTTTTCAGTGTAGCTATTATGGAACTGTGGGGTTCGTGTTTGACAGACTCCCAGACCATATACTCTTATGGCTAGCCTGCACTTACGATGTCTAAGGTTTTGCTTAGACACTGTAGGGGCATAGTGCTCATGCACATATACCCTCACCTGTGGTATAGTGCACCCTGCCTTAGGGCTGTAAGGCCTGCTAGAGAGGTGACGTACCTATGCCACAGGCAGTGTGAGGTTGGCATGGCACTCTGAGGGGAGTGCCATGTTGACTTAGTCATTTTCTCCCCACCAGCACACACAAGCTGTGAGGCAGAGTGCATGTGCTGGGTGAGGGGTCCATAGGGTGGCATAAGACATGCTGCAGCCCTTAGAGACCTTCCCTGGCATCAGGGCCCTTGGCACCAGGGGTACCAGTTACAAGGGACTTACCTGAGTGCCAGGGTTGTGCCAATTGTGGAGACAAAGGTACAGTTTAGGGAAAGAACACTGGTGCTGGGACCTGGTTAGCAGGGTACCAGCACACTTTCAAATCATAACTTAGCATCAGCAAAGGCAAAATGTCAGGGGGTAACCATGCCAAGGCATGAAATAATTTTTGCTTCAAACAGTCATATAAAGAGGTAAAATCCATAACTGTTGGTTCTTTCATGACTCTGTACTTCTGGCGTGGAAAGTTGTGGGAAAAGAACTGATGTACACGTGCCGAGACGGCGTCTATATAGACAACCGTGACATCATAGACAGCTCCAACGACGCTGACGACGCACGCGGATCCGAACGACGCGCCCGACGGCGCACGCAGTGTACTGCTCAGAACAAATTCCGTATTCGAAGCGGACGCCAGGGAATTCTAAGGTAAGGAAGCTGCAGCTAGAAGTCTCTATCAGATGCTACATTGCAGCCATCGACCAGAAGCATCAGGATTGGTAGAACAAATGAGTGGTACCCTGAAGTCAAGAATTGCCAAAATGTGCGCAGCCACAAATTTGAAATGGCCAGATGCATTACCTTTATTGTTGATGTCAATGAGAAATGTACCTGACAAGAAGACAGGGTTATCCCCACACGAGATTCTCATGGGAGAAGCAATGAGACTACCAGCAATACCAGCCAATGCTCTAGTCAATATCACAGATGATATGGTGTTAGACTACTGCAAGGGTCTAGCTGATCAGGATCGATCTTTTTCTCAGCAGGTACAAGCTGTTACTCTGCCACCTATCCATGATCCAGGCCACAACTTGAGAGCCGGAGACTGGGTCGTGATCAAAAAGCATGTGTGAAAAACCTGCCTAGAACTGCGTTGGAGAGGTCCGTACCAAGTGGTGTTGACAACTACCACAGCTGTAAAGTGCACAGGATTGCCTAATTGGATACATAGAAGCCATACAAAAAAGGTGGTGAGTCCCCAGGTCATGAAGAAGTGTTGCTGAGAACACCAGCAGCAGTGAAACGAATAATTTTACCTGAACCAGAGCCAGAACAAGTTGAGCCAGAGGTGGACCCAGATCTAACGGAATAAGGATCAATCACCCTAGTAAGAGACAAGAGTGTGGAGAATCAAGAAGCACAACGTACAGACAATGTAGAAAAAACTTTAAAAGACCCATATACAGGAGAAGTATTAACGCAAACTAGGGGGTCAGAAAAGCAAGAAGACTCAGTGCCAGAGCCTGTGGGGAAAAGAGTTGAGGCGGGTCAAAGCAAAGGTGACCTGACTTCTCTTGAACCCATTGCAGGTCCATCAAGAGAAGGCACTCCAGACAAGGTAAAGGAGAAAAGTCCTATCTTGAAGAGATTACTGACAGAAGGGACAAGAAAAGGGGATAATTGGCCTTAATCTCAGATAGGCAAGAAGAAAGACTTGGTGATAAATGAAACAATAGAGGAAGAACAAGACACCACAAGGAAAGATGAACTGAGTGATGGAGAATTGACAGGGGAAAGGAGGTTGAAAAGAAAGAGTGGCAAGTCGAAAATACGCAGGGCCAGAGTGGGCATTTGCTACAAGTGATTGGCAAAACGAACGTATGTCCTTTTGTTTCAACATAGAAGTTCCAAATCAGTATTTTGATGCAACCTGAAGGGAAAGAAAAGATAGACTGTGTTGATTGAAATTACTTACCGGAAAAGACATTGATAGCCTGATATGACACTTAAAACCTGGAATTGACCAGCTGCTAACCGATTTTGACAAAGGAAAAAAGGTGTCTTATCGTGTGAAGTTAAAAGTGCAAAGAGAGAATTGTTTTTAGAATTTTTTATTTTTGTGTTGCATATTAATTAGGAGTTGAAAATTCTGCTTTCTGATTCTTTACAGATCATGGCTAATTTAGATAATAACGCAAGACATATTAGGTATTGTAGATATTTGAGTGTAGGTATGGCGATTGTGTGTGGAGTATTGTTTTTAATAATGATTGTGGGTATGACAATTCATGAGATGAAGTAAATGAGAGATAGATCTGTGCATGAAACTACTACACTAACAGCTATAGAAAGGTTCAAATTAGATGAGCAATATTTGCATGATTATACTAACGTAAGGGGAGAATTGTCTTCTAATGTCTTCTATCGTCTATTGAGTGAATATGTGGAAACAATGGATGCAAAGGATTGTCTTGTGTGTACACAAATACCTTCATCCGTAGAAGAAGGGGTTACTTATCATAGTCTACCTTTGACCTATGGTATATCTTGTAGTTTGTTACTCATACGCTTCTATATCAATCATATATATAATCAGGAGTACAATCAATACTTTTATTCTAATTATGATATAGTATTTTCCTTCATCCCTATAATTAGATATCTCAGTAAGATAGCGAAGGATCACAATATAGTACTAGTTAGAGGATTATTTGAGCCTACACTAACATTTGGCACAGCTTATGCACATCGTAATAATTTGACTTGCTTATTAACTCCCATGGAAAAGAGCTTTATTGGGCATACTGACGATAGGAGAAAAGTATTAAAAGAAAAATTAGAAAAAGGGTTAGAGAAAAGGACTTATAAAAAAAGGATTATGCTTACACTGCTATAAAAACACAAGGGAAGCTAGCTTTAGATGCATTACACGTAGGAAAGCTCTGTATATATAGGCCAAGGTCACGCATTGACACTTTATTTGTGGGAATGAGTGAATGTAGGCATGTGCTTTTGTTTCAGAGTAAATGAGCGTTCATGCTAAATGGTGCTCACCCTGTGATTCCTGGGATCTATTACATTTGAGGACTTAATGCTTATTACCGTCTCCCTAAGGGATGGTATGGGACATGTTATTTGGCAATAGTATTCCCTAAAATCTATCAAATAGATGATTTGAAGAAAATACCGAAAATTACTGGGTTACACCAAATGAGACAAAGAAGAGAAACATCCTCTGCAATAGTAGGGGATATATTTGGAGCAGTAACTCCTTCAGTAGGAGTTATATTAAATGCAAACAAGATTAAAAAGTTGTCAACTATAGTGGATAATATGCTAACTAACTTTACAGGAGCTATATTATTACTAAACACTGAATTAGCTGCGGATAGAGCTATGACGCTTCAAAACAGGCTTGCTTTAGACATAATATTGGCGAAAGACGGAGGAGTCTGCAACATGATTAATGAGAAACATTGTTGCTCTTATATTCCTGCAAATGAGAAGGAAGTAAAAGAACTGCTTACTAACTTAACTAATGCGAGTAAGGATTTAAAAGTGTTACAAGAACCAGGAGTTTAGGAAAAGGTGGGAAAAGGATTTGCGACACTAGGAAATTGGTTTAGTCAAATTTGGGGTGGGATATTGTGGAAAATCGTTCAAGGAATATTAATTGTGATTATTATTATATTAGGATTATGGGAGGCATGCAAATTATGGCACAAAATTCAATTAAAAAGAGCTGAGAATAAACAGAGGAGGGAAAGACAGCCCATAAGAGGAATCTATAGGGAAGATAGAAACGGAAGAAATCAAAATGTAACTGAAAGTAACTTGTAAATGCTTGATGAGAAAAGTGTGATGACACATTTAGTCATCAGAGGAGGGACTGTTGGAGCAGATATGCGAATATGAGAATATGCTAATGACTTGGTTACACATACTAATGAAAAGAACGATATTAATAAATGAAAAAAACGTGTAATGTGTAAAATGTGCCCACGGGGAGTGGTCACCATCTGTGTTAGTCAGCTCTAGGCCTTGGCTGCTTAAACATGGAGACGCGATGAGCTGCTGCAGACTGGAACTGGAGAGAACCAGGCGCGGCTCCTCCGTATGGGCAGAGGAGCATCAGGGCCTCCCCCTGCCAGCAGCAACCACTGCAAAGCCTACATGGAAAAGATAATAAACTCTGTTAATTATCCTTTCCAAGTAAAAGGGGCGGGGCATGGGGGGTGACGAGCTGAGGGGAGTGCACTGTGCACTCCCCTCAGAGCGCATGCGTTTTTGGCCGGCTGTCATGGGCCGGCCAAACACACATGCGCACAGGACTCTCTCCAGCCCAGCAAGCCTGCACAGGCTCCTAGCGTGCCTGGAAGCGCCCTTGCTGGGCCCTCCCAGCCAATCCTTACACTGCTCTGAGCAACATCAGGATTGGCGCAGGGCAGGCTGGGAGCCTGTGCCTGCAGCAGCAATGGGAGGGAAGCGCGGCGCGCGAGCAAACCGGGTAAGTTTTTTGTTTTTTAATCATTTTTTCCCACGCCCTCCACCCAGCCCCATCGATGCGAGATGCTCCTGACTGCCGCCACCACCAGCGCGGTCAAACTGCAGCTGGATGAATGAAGGCACCAGAAAGCCAGCAGAGACCAAGTTTCCATCAGACCTATTACGAGGTTGCACATCGCCAACATTTCCGCCGCCGTCGGATCACCATGGAAAGCCAGATAGAAACGATCTATATAAAAGAAGACACTCACCTCCAGGAAGCCATAATCGCCCGGAGTCGCCATGGAACCACAACTAGACATCATCCCGCTGCTCCTGCTCGCAGAAAAACAACGGAATCTTCACTGACAACAACAGAAACTGAAGGTACACACACTCATCTGTTACAGTTGTATATTGTGACATTATGTGTAGTTACATAAAATACCATAGGGAGGGGGCTGCGAGGGCAACACTTACCTGTAACAGTACACTGACAGCCACACTCACATACAACAACAGACACCCACACATACACAGCACACACACTGCAGGCTGCACACACACCACAAGTCGAGAACACACACGACAACATAGCAAATGGCTAGTCTCACACAATCCCATACAACATACCAACACGTCACAACAACACCACAACTGCACCATCATAAACACATTGTCAAGCACTCACAACCGACACTGGCCAGCGACTCATCACACATACAAAACAATGTAATGCCAACAGGGACCAACACACACAATTACACAATCACACAACATACAACTTAGCAAACGACACACACACAGCAGATCGTACCTAACATACCATGCACAATACACACACACTCACACCGTCAAAGCACATAAAGCCACACAACAACAATAAACACATGTCAACACAAACACCACACAATACGATGACAACAAACAATACAATAAGCACAAGCACCACACACACACAAATACTCACACACAACCAATGTCAGCCAGGAACAACTCTAACCTAGGAAAGGAAATGCAGAACAAAGATGTAAACAGAAAACAAACAACCGGTTGGTCTGTATATATATTTTAACACAATAAATAGAAAAGTTCAAGGCCATTGGCCAGTCCAATATAAAAAAAACTTGTGTGCCAAAGGCACTATATGGTGCCCCAACATGACTCCTGACTGCATGTAACCTCCACAGGTAGGGGCATCAAGGGGGCAGGCAGGCACCTCAGGGATAATCTGGGGGAGAGGGTGGTGATGGGGAGGGGTTGGGTTTAGGCTTGGGAGTGGGGTTTGGGCTTAGGCTTGCGAGAGGGGTTTGGGCTTGGGCTTAGGCTTGCGAGTGGGGTTTGGGCTTTGGCTTGGGAGTGGGGTTTGGGCTTTGGCTTGGGAGTGGGTAAGGTCTTCTTGGAAGGGGTCAATTTCTTGGTGGGGGAGGGGCATGGGTGCTGGCAGGAGGGTAGTGGAGGCCTTGGAGGTGGAAATTATAGCCTTAGGGAGAGAAACTGATCGTTTAGGGCTGTCATGGTAGGTGGGGGAGGAGTAGGAAAAAGGTCAAACTCTGAGAGGAAAGCTTTTTTGCACACACAGGAATGGTCGTAACAAAAGGGGTTTGGGTGTGGAGGGAGAGGGAGTTGTTAGAGGTGTTGGTGTGGATGTCTTCGGTGCATGTTTGTGGGAAGTATGCTTGCGAGTGGTGGGTGTCTGTTGGGTGGGTGAGTGAGGATGTTTATGTGTATTGGGCTGAGGGGGGTGGAGGTGCTGGTGGCTCCTGTGGTGGGTGGGTGAGTGTCTGTTGTGGTAGTGACGGCAGGTATGGTGGATGTGCTGCATGTAGGCATATCAGCGGTTGTGGTGTCTGTGGGTGTGGTGACTGGGGTGGATGTCTGAGGGTCTGCTGGGGTGCTGTCTGTTGGTAGGATGGGTGTGGTGGCTGGATCTGTGAATGTTGGTGTGGTGTCTGCAGGTGTGTCAGGTGTAGTGTCTGTGATGCTGGGGATGGTGGGGGTGTCAGGGCAGGTTGTGACTGTTGCTGTGTGTGCAGGTGTATGTTGCTTGTGTGTGTATGCCGATGGTGTTTCTTGTGGTGCACTGGTTTGTCTGCACTACCTTGGATGTTGAGGTGGATCCATGCTTTTCTGTTTGGGTGCTTTGGCTGGGTCGGGGTAGAGGTGATTGGGATTGGGAAGAGTAAGGTAGAGGGGGGACAGGAGACAAAGGGTGACTGGCTGCCATCAGTGCGGAAGCCAGAGCCTGACATGATCTCTGTAGGCAAGCCAGTGCACAGTGAATGCCCTCCAGGAATGCATTCCTCTTTTGTATTTGAGTTGCCAGTATCTGGATGGCATTCATGATGGTCAACTGACCTACAGAGATAGACCTCAGGAGGCCAATATCCTCCTCACTGAGGGCAGCAGGGCTAACAGGGGTTGGGCAGAGGTGCCTGCGGCAAAGGAGACACTCACCCTCTTGGGTGAGGGGGAACGGCCAACTGGGTGTGGAGCTACAGGGAGGGGCGGTGATAGAAAGGTGGTGGCAGACAGAGATGGTGCTCGGGTGGTCCCAGATGGGTCCACCACTGCCAGGGAGTGTCCACTGGAGGAGGATTCCGAAGATGATGACCTGGATCCAGTCTCCCCCGACACTCCCTTCGCTCCCCAGGCCAAAGGGGTCCGTTGGTGTTCTCATGACTGGACGTCCCATGGCGGGTAGCTTCCCCACTTGGCTGTGTCCCGTCTCCTTTGCCTGCTGATGCTGGAAAACAGAAAATGAAGTAGGGTCATCACATTCTTTACATACCACTTACATCACATTGTACACATCAATAACATCCCATCTAGTTGTACAACACCCCCAAGTAGTACCAGTTTAGTGCCTTCATCATTTCACAAGATACGATGTACACCCCTCAATAAAAACCTTGTCACGCACCAGCTAAGCTGCCTATCTCACACCTAAAAATACCATGATATCAGCAGAGCTATCACAATAACCATTCCATGACAAGGTGACTTGGTCACATGATACTGGGTCCCTATCCACAACAACATAGTCAACCAACAACCAAGCTATGGGAAATAGTGGTAACATTGATTTCCACATATCACATACACAAACTCAACACATACTAACAATTTGGTCTGATGTCATGTACCAGGCAAGGAAACACTGTAAACACAAGACAGCATGTTGAATAGTGATGTAGGAAAGGATGATACATACTTTGTGGACCAAGTCATGTAAGTCATTGTCTTCCTGAAAACAAAGTATAGCACTCATATAAGGACCAAATAAGCTCAGAGCATTTACCCACACCCAGCCACAGGTAGTATATCTACTCTTTCAAGTCAAATGACACTTGTCATGTGCATGAAGGTGACATACAGTTCAACGTACCATGCTATTATTCCATCAATGGCCAAATGACTGAGTGGCAACATTACTATCAACACATCAGACATGACTAGCTTTACATCTGTTTGGGAAAAACTCAGAGACAAAAAACACACCTGAGGCTACCATGACAGGTTCACCCACCAAACCAAATGCCTGAATACACATACCATTCCACTCACATGTGTATGTGAACTATCACACATGCACCACAATGGTGTCAGTGCAAACAATAGGTTTCCATACAACAAGGACTCAAACCATATCCAAAAGATCAACAGCAACTATGTTTATAACCCATGACAATGTGCATTCATAATAGAACCTTTTAATGTACACATGATGTTGGCAAGAACCAGTTAAGACTGTAACTGTGATTAAGATGTCTTGGACTATTTATCATGCCTACAACACTATGACTAAGGAAACAGATGAGTAGCCAGTTCCCATTGACAGAACATAAACATGGTACTAACATTCATAGCTCTGACATCAATGTATGTGATTCAATAGGAGTCTAACAATACTTCCATGGTTGCCAACATGTAGGATGTCCACTCAGATGACACATTAAAGAGGCCTATTTAGATCCCTCACTTACCAAAGGGGTTCACCTTGTAACAGGTCAGAAGAAAATAAGTTACTTACCTGTAACTGTAGTTCTCCAGTATTGGTATCTTTCATAGATTCACATGCTTGAATCATTCCCCGTCGTCGAAGTGGGAGTCCCACGGTACATAGAAAGCAATAAATAGAGAAAAAACTTTTCTTTTCTTTCCTTTTTTTTTTTTTTTCATTGAAGTCAATAGGAAAAAACATATTCAATTGTAGAACTATCAGCCTCTTTAGAAAGAGCCCAAACTTCAACCAATCAGGCGTGACCACCCTCTTAGAACCCTCAGCACAGAGGCTCAGTCTGTCAGATTTCTCCGCACTAGTGTACACAGGAAAAAATCCCAGAAGGTGAGCCTCTCTGGGGAGGAGGGTGGGTCGCATGTGAATCTATGAAAGATACCAATACTGGAGAACTACAGTTACAGGTAAGTAACTTATTTTCTTCTCCAGTATTAGGGTATCTTTCATAGATTCACATGCTTGAATCAGAATAGCCAGCAGTAAGGATAAGTTATTATTTTCTTGTAGTACCAACAGAATGCATAAACATAATGCATGTTGACTGAATGTATATAAGCAATTAAATCTGCAAATTAAGAGCTAATCATTACAAAGTACATGTAGTAACCATCCATTATATATATATATATATATATATATATATATATATATATATTATACCTATCCATATCCACATAAACATTTAGACATGAATATAAATACATATACCTCCATGTAGTCAAGAAAAAATGTGTATTCCTAACTGCATATAAGAAGCGTATACTCTAAATTACATATGAAATAATACACAGAGGACGGAGGGTAAAGTTTATAGGCTCACCTTATGTGAACAAATTGCGCAAAACTGCTTGTCCTACCGCAGCATCCACCTTGTCCGTAGCTTCCAGGCAGTAATGCTGGGTGAAAGTATGAGGACGTGTCCATGTCGCTGCCTTGCAGATTTGGTCCAGAGGTATTCCAGCGAACAGAGCTGTGGAAGTGGATACCGCTCTAGTGGAATGCGCCCGGACCTTAGATGATAATGGCTTTCCCGCCAACTGGTGGGTCAAGTGAATGGCAGCAGAAATCCAGCGCGCTATAGTTTGCTTAGTAACTGCGCTACCACGATTGACCTTTCCAAAGCTGATAAACAACTGCTCAGATTTACGGAAAGCACTTGTTCTTTCTATATAGAACTTTAAACAGCGCTTAATGTCTAACGAATGCAGAGATCGTTCAGCTGCCGTTTGAGGATTTGGAAAAAATGTTCGTAGAACTACTGGTTCGTTTAAGTGAAAAGATGATGGAACTTTAGGTATAAACCTTGGATTCGTTCTCAAAATGACCACCTCTGGCTTGAATTGAAGGAAAGGTGGAGAAATTGTAAATGCCTGGACATCGCTGACTCTCCTTGCCGATGTCAAGGCTAAAAGAAGGGCCGTTTTAAAAGAAACGAACTTCAAATCCACTCTATGAATAGGCTCGAACGGATGTTTCATTAATTGGGAGAGCACAATGTTCAGATGCCATTGTGGTGCAGGACGATGAATTGGTGGATATTTTCTGAACAAACCTTTAAGAAATTGTTTTATGATTCTGGCGGAACATAGTGAAGGTGACTGAGAGGTCCGTCGGTAACGAGATATGGCAGCCAAATGCACTTTAATCGATGAATGCGAAAGACCGGATTTAGCCAAATGTAGTAAGTATGGCAAAATTTGTTCAGGGGATGATGTTAGAGGATGGATGCTGGAAGCTGCGCACCACAAACAAAACCTCTTCCACTTGAATTTGTATGTGCGATTCGTAGACTGGGCTCTGGCACAGGCAAGTATCTCTCTGCACTCCGGAGGAATATTCAATCCATCAAATTCATAGAATTCAGGAGCCAGGCTGATAAACGAAGAGATGTCGGGTTGGGATGACGAACCTGACCCTGGCTCATTGTCAGCAGATCCGGAATTGCCTTCAGCCGAATGTGAGGTTGTTCCGATAGCAATAGAAGTTCTGTGAACCAGAACTGGCGTGGCCACCTCGGAGCGATTAGAAGAATCCTGCATCGCTCCCTCTTCATCTTTAGCAGAAGTCTCGGGATGAGTGGAAGCGGGGGAAAAGCGTATGCATAAATCCCTGACCATCTGATCAAAAACGCATTCCCCCTCAAACCCTTCTGCGGACGCCAGCTTGCGAAGTGTCGGCATTTCTTGTTGTCCTTGGTCGCGAATAGATCTAGGGTGGGCTTGCCCCAAAGGCGAAAGAGATTGTCGAGAACCGATTGATTGAGTTCCCACTCGTGGCAGCTGGTTCGATTCCTGCTCAAGGCATCTGCCCAGATGTTGGTGATCCCTGGGAGATGTTCTGCTCGGATGGTGATTCCCTGCTGAATCACCCAATGCCACAGCTTCTGCGCCTCCAGGGATAATGCTCGAGATCTTGTGCCTCCTTCCTTGTTGATATAGTGCATGACTGTGGTGTTGTCTGTCCTTATCAACACTGAAGAGTCTTTGATGTTCATGAGGAAGGATTTGAGTGCCAAAGACACCGCTCTGAGCTCTAATACATTTATGTGGAGAGTTGATTCTTGCATAGACCATTTTCCCCTCACGGAAAGATCCTGTAAATGAGCACCCCATCCCTCCAGGGATGCGTCCGTTGTTACTATGTGCATGGTCCTGTCTTTCAGAAATGACAGCCCGTCTGAGACTAGGGGAGTTTCTTTCCACCACCTGAAAGCCTGTTTCGCTGCAGGGGTGATTTGTACTAGCTCGTCGAAAGAGCCTTCTGTCTGTTTCCATTGGTTGTCTAGTTGTTGCTGAAGAGTCCTCATGTGGAGGCGACAGTTCTTTATCAATGGAATGCAAGACGATAGTATCCCTAGAAAAGACTTGTAAGTCCGCACTGAAACTGACCTTTTTTTGCTGAGCCGAGCTGCTAAGTTTCGAAGTCTCTGTCTTCTGTCCTGTGAAGCAAAGGCTTTCGCTTGTAAAGTGTCCAAGATGGCTCCTAGAAACGTGATGTTCTGAGTGGGCTCTGTGTGAGATTTGGGGTAATTGACCGTCAAACCCAAAGCTCCGAAAAGGGAGAGACATGTTTCCGTGTCTCTGGCAGCCTTCGACGCTGTACGTGCCTTTATTAGCCAGTCGTCTAGGTAAGGGAACACCTGTACCCCTAATTGTCTGAGGTGGGCTGCCACTGGCGCCAAAACCTTGGTGAACACTCTTGGAGCCGACTTGAGGCCAAACGGAAGCACTCTGAACTGGTAGTGAATGCCTGCGACCCTGAACCGCAAGAATTTCCGATGATTGGGGTGAATTGGAATGTGAAAATATGCGTCCTGAAGATCTAGCGAGGTCATAAAATCCCCTCTGTTGAGGAGGCTCAGAACGTCTTGAAGAGAGATCATGCAAAAAGATTGCTTCTTGAGGTATTTGTTGAGCGATCGAAGATCGAGAATAGGCCTCCAGTCTCCGTTTTTCTTCCTGATAAGGAAAAAACGGGAGTAAAAACCTATTCCCCTCTGGTTTTTTGGTACGATCTCTATTGCTCCCTTGCTCATTAAGATAGCAATCTGTTCCATAAGCTCGTTGAGATGGGCTGGCGGGGGGCCTCTTGGTGGTACTTGAGGAGGAGACTGGTTGAATTCTAGAGTATGTCCCCGATTGATAATATCCAAAACCCATCTGTCTGTTGTTATTCTGGACCATTGGTGTACAAATCCGGAAATTGTGCCCCCTATACGAGTGTTGGTGCAGGGGCTGGGTGCAGGCACTTGATGAGGGTCACTGCTTTCTAGCCGTATCCTTGGGTCTGAAAGCAGACTTTCCTCTCGTTTGCTGTTTGAAGCGAGCTGATGTTTGCTGGCGAAAGGAATGCTGTTGTTGCTGGCCATAAGTTGAGCGATATTGCCCTTGGTAATAGGAGTACGGTCTATATTGTTGAAAACCTCCTCTGTGTGAAAAGTACCTCTCCCTCTCGCTCCTCGAAAGGGTTGCCTCTTTTACTGGAGCGTTGCAAGTGACCTGGCTGTTTCAGTGTCTGACTTGATCGACTGCAATGCATCGTCGACATGTTTTCCAAATAAAAGTTCGCCATCATATGGCATATCTAGAATTTTCAACTGAACTTCCGGCCTAAAAGATGTAGCCTTTAGCCACCCTTGGCGTCTTAGAACCACAGCACCGGCCAATTGTCTGAAACCTGTAGAAGAAACATCAATGGCCGAGTCTATGATTTCGGCCGAAATCTTTTCTCCTTCTTGAAGAATTCTGCGTGCCTCTGCCCTACTGGATTCAGGTATCATGTCAATGAATTGTGAGATGTCAGACCACATCTGACGATCATATCTCCCCAGTATTGCTAGAGAGTTGGCGGCTCTAACAGTGGTGGCAGCCATGGTTGAAATTGTTTTACCTATAGAGTCCAGACGCCGTCCTTCCTTGTCTGGAGGGGCAGTCAGAGAAGCTGACGGATTCCTGGATCTTCTCTGAGCTGCTTGGGAGATAACCGAATCCGTCTTAGGATGGCTGATTAGACATGCTGGGGAGTTGTCAGGTGCCTAATATTTCTTTTCTAGTCTGGGCAAGACTGCAGGAATGGAGGACGGAGTCTGCATGACCTTTAAGCCTTCTTCCCAGATGAAATCGACTATGGGAATGGCTCTTACCGATTTTCTAGTGTCCTCTTTAAAATCATAAAGAAAACAATCTGATTGTTTTGACGTAATCGGTAGCTGGAATCTTTTGGCAGCTCTCTCCATGACACTATGGAAACCCCCAATGTCCTGAGGAGGAGAGTCTACTGGCGGTGGTGTAGACGGAGATGGAGTCTGAATCTGATACTCATCCCATTCCGGTATTAAAGAGTCTGAGTCTTGTATCTCCCCTTCTTCCTGTTCCTCCTCAGATGACAGTGACTCAATAGTCTGAACCGATGGAGGTGCTGTGGTAGGGTCTGGTAATGTGGAAGGTCTAGCTGGAGTGGACACTGGTGTCTGCTGAGGCTGTACCGGTGTAGAAGGACCAGGCGGGGGAAACCTCGCATAGTAGTCCTGCATCATTTGCTGAAGGTCGTTAATCAATGATACCGGCATTTGTACTGTCTGTTCTGGTTGTTCGAAATGCCCTTGATCCTGTCGGTGGGAAAATTGCTCAAGATCCTCCTCTTCATCCTCCTCTTGGCATTTTATACGTAGTTCGGACGGACTACACGCTACCGGAAAAAATCCGTCATCAGAGTACCCATCGCCATCATCATCATCATCATCAGCAAAAAGATGCTGCGGAGGAACGGGTGCAACCTTGCTGGGCGATGTATGCGATGGTTGTAAAACAGAGGATCTGACCTGTACAGGCAAAATCCTTTGTGGTAGGTAAGGAGATGTTCCAGAAAAATAAACCGTTGACGGAGCTGTCGTCGACGGAGCACTCGTCGACGGAGCAGGCGTCGACGGAGCAGGCGTCGATGGAGCAGGCGTCGACGGGGCCGCTGGTGTAGTTGGTGGTATCATTGTCGATGAAGGAGCCGTCGACGAAGCCAATGTCACTGCGTCACCCGTCGACGGGGTTGACAACAACGGAGTTTTCGCGATCCGGTGCTTCGATGGAATCTTCGTCGGCGAAACCGACGGCGACCTTCTGAATCTCTTCGTCGACGATGGTAAAGATTTTAGCTTCTTACTCATCGACGGCTTCTTAATGATCTTCAAAGTGTGCGACGACGACGGACCATACTTGAGACTCACCGATGTTATCGTCGTAGACGACAGCGGAGATGAAGTCACTATCATCGGAGACGAAGGGGCTGTAAACGTAGCCGTCGTCGTAGTCGTCGTCACAGGTAGAGCTATCGTCGACGGAGCGCTCGTCGACGGTGTCGTCGACGGTGTAGATTTTTTGGACGTCGACGAAGGTAGAGAACTGGAAGGCTTTTTAAGCTTCTTTGAAGAAGAAGCAGGTGTTGATGGTTCTGAATGAACCCTGCCACTTGCTACCTTAGATGTTGAAGGTAGATCCCCGGTGTCCTTAAAAGCATGCAGCTTCTTGGCTGACTTAGTGCTTGCAGGGGATAGGCTCTCCACAGACCTCTTTCTCTTCTTAGAGGTCACTGCAGTGTCACTCTCTTCTTCAGAAAGAGCTTCTCTTGCCTTCTTTTTCTGGAGCCAAAGTAGGAGCCTGGCTTCTCTGTCCCTCAGAGTCTTATTAGGAAAGGTCCTGCAGATCTTACAGTCCTTGACCTTATGCTCTGGATGTAAGCAATAGATACATTCTTTGTGAGGGTCCTCACAGTGAAGTCTCAATATGACACAGGTCCCACAAGGTCTAAAAAGGCCTTTTCTTGTAGACATGATGGAAAAAAGTCTTGAAGAAAAAATGAAGTTAAAAGTTCTAAGGATTTCTCTTGAAGAGATGGAAAACTGAGCAGAGCTCAGGGAGACTCCCTTACACACGACGTGCGGTAGAAAATCTGACAGACTGAGCCTCTGTGCTGAGGGTTCTAAGAGGGTGGTCACGCCTGATTGGTTGAAGTTTGGGCTCTTTCTAAAGAGGCTGATAGTTCTACAATTGAATATGTTTTTTCCTATTGACTTCAATGAAAAAAAAACAAAAAAAAAAAAAAAAGGAAAGAAAAGTTTTTTCTCTATTTATTGCTTTCTATGTACCGTGGGACTCCCACTTCGACGACGGGGAATGATTCAAGCATGTGAATCTATGAAAGATACCCTAATACTGGAGAATAAAATTAGCATGGATGGCATGAGAAATGTCTGATGGACATCACAGCCTCACATTATGCTGCCAGTCATCAGAAATATTTTGAAAAGAAGAAATGACTTCAAATTGGCAGACCCTATGTTGCACATAGACATGGTTCAAGGGCCATTGGAATGGACACAGAGCAGGGACCTGGACAGCTTACCATCATAATATTGGGAGTATCTACAGGTGGAAAGGAACAACCAGCAGGGTATGAAAAGCTATACAGTGGTAAACAGATTACAGTTACATGTGCATTATCATATGCTTCTGTACAGAGGGAACAACATAGGAGAGTAATTTTTCCCTATAGACATTAGTATGTGCACAACTGTCTACCAATGTTGGGGACTGTACATCAATGTGTTCCTTGGAGATCTTTGACCCTTTGCATTTACCACATTGTCACACCTTAGACTCTATAATATCATACACTAACCTGTTAAAGGGATGAAATGTGTTAAGTCTGTACTTACCCCCTTGTGTCTGCTGTGCTGCCCTCAAACGCCGATCCAACTCTGATATGCAGGCAATTAGGGGGTCAAGGTCTGACAGGCACTCTGTCCTCCTTGGGAGGATATCCCAGCTGGACCTCGGAGGTCTTCCTGGCCCGTTGGGCTTTGACCTACATGAATGACACAGACAAGAAGAGAATGTCATCTCCACATACACGAAACCAAAACAAGCAGGCTGGGAATACAAGTTAGTACAACTAGCCATACTCAGACTGCCTTCAACATCCCCTTCAATGAAGGATGACCATCTGCAGTCAGGCCATGTGTTATGTTGAGACAGTCATACACCATGCATATCCAGCACCAGGTGTCACCTTGAAACATGTTATAAGACCATAAGCATATCTCTAAACATGGCATATCTTTCCGAATAATTTGCACACCACCTTCAATGATCATTTATTACAGTGTGCAGTTGGGTCAGGGTACGTACTTCACACACTCTCTACTATGTCTCAGGACTCAAAATCTATCTGTACACATCTGCACATGCCCATCTTCCCCCACATATTACCAAAATCCTTCATTCTGACACATTTCTTGGACATCATCATACACTTCACCTTCAAACATCGCAAATGTGCTGCAATTACCTGTTTCTCTGGTGCACCATAGACCTGTTCATACAGGGGTAGGACCTCCGGGGTGAAGGCAGGGTCCCTATCACTAGTAGGACGTGTCATGATTGCTCTCTGAGGCAGTACACAGCAGCTCAGGTTGTGGAGGTCTTGCTGGCAGTAGTGTCAAGAATCAAGTGAGAGATGAAGTCTGCGATGGCGGTCACGTCCGCCATGTAAAAGACTGTCACTGCCAGCGGACATCGCTAAAGGCAGCAACGTGTTCCAATGGCAATGTCCACCGCGGTTGTATCCGCCTACCGACGTGACGTAACCCACCGCTAGGTCATTTACTAATGTCCAGTACAGAAGTTCAGGCAGCTGCCATTTTAAGGCTCATATATGAACGAAAAAGTATTTAAAAGTTGCGTCTGAAGCTGTGAAACATATCTACGACATTGTGTTCACTGCTGGCTTTGAGCAAACATGTAGAAATGTGCGTGTATTATATACGGGATGTAAAATGGATGTGTCTTGAGTAACGTACATGTAGTAGCATAGTCAGCAGAGCAAGGAAAATATGAAATATGGTATATGTGTACCATATACATGCAACAGGTTAAGAACGTTATTGTCACAGACTGTCAGTGACATGCTTCTTCATTTCTAAAACATAATTCGGAAGGGGGATGTGAATGCAGTAATAAGTTATTATTTGGCTAGGTATGTTCTGTGTACAATGTTTTCCCAGTTTCATATGGTATTTTAGAGCTTTATAAGTGACATAGGTGTAATCATATTTATGCTGTTCGGAATGAGTGACACACATACATTCTAGTTTTCTCCTGCATAGTTATCCTGGCATGAGAATAGCAAGAGAACTTCCAGTGTACTGTCCACTAGCATACCTGCATACAATGGAGGTGCAACATGTGATTCAGATCTACCGGTTAGATAGGCATACAATCAAGGACCTCTGTCATCAGGTGGAGCCAGATCTGATGCCTGCCATTCGTAATCCCTATAGCATACCACCCGTTGTACAAGTTATGTCAGTGCTGCGCTTCCTAGCCACAGGCTCCTTTCAAAATACGGTGGCCCTAACTGCAGGGATGTCTCAGCTTGTGTTCAGTCTGGTCTTGAAGGCTGTACTGTCTGCATTGTTGAAACACCAGGACGGCTACATCTGGTTTCCACATGTGAAGATTTGGCCCATGTAAAGGCTGAATTTTATGCTTTGGGACACATTCCACATGTGGTTGGAGTCATAGATGGCACCCACGTAGCCTTGGTTCCCCCAAATGCCAATGAACAGGTGTACACAAACATGAAAAACCTCCACCCCATTAACCTTCAAGGGGTCTGTTTGGCTGACCTCGACATTTCACAGGTTTGTGCAAGGTACCCGGGGTCAGGCCATGATTCCTTCATCATGCGGAACAGCAATATCACACTGCTGATAACAGAACAATACACACAGAGGGCCTGGCTGGGTGGTAAGTCACATATGTCATGTGTGTCTGTAACTTTTATCTGCTACCAAATGTGTGTATATCCGTTACTTATGTTTGCCTTTCTAAACTCTTCTTTACAGGGGACTCAGATTACCCAAACCGTCACTGGTTGTTGACACCAGTGAGGTACCCAACCAAGCCAGGGGAAGTCCGCTTCTATGAGGCCCACGGAAGGACAAGGCGTGTCATGGAGCGGACTTCTGGGCTCCTTAAGGCAAGATTCCGTAGCATTGATAAGTCTGGTGGAGCCATCTTCATACTCACCCACCAAAGTATGTCAAAGGAATGGTTTCTTACCTGTAACTCCAGTTCTCTCGTAGGGGTATTTCCATGATAGTCATAAGCACTGAATAGTTCCGCGCGCCTGCGGGGACCCCGGAGCACTGTTGTGAAGTATATTCTTAAGTGCAATTATCAGCCCTTTGAAAAAAAAGGTCTGTGAAAAAACACTTAAGAATAACAATGTGCAGCCTATGTGAACAGCTACACAGGCCAAATTGTTAAAAGAAAAAACAGTTGTAGTGTAAATTCACGTTTAAACATCTATTTATTCTATAAATATATTAACAAATACATTCTCATATTTTATTTACACCTCTCATGAGAATAAAACAATGCAGGGCAGTGTAGCCCATAGGCTGCCATTATACAGAATGAAAATAGAGCTGTGCCTTTAAGAAAGTAAAGTCTTCCTGTTTCCCATCATGCAAAGCAAAAGGCAGCTGCCTCAGTTCTTTTTTGGAGGCTTGTAACCTGACATGAAGAAACAAAACATTTGTTGGAGTACCAACCTCGATAATATTCATGGCAACTTGTTCTATGTCAACTCCACCGGGGAGGAGGGAGGGTTGCTTATGACTATCATGGAAATACCCCTACGAGAGAACTGGAGTTACAGGTAAGAAACCATTCCTTCTCTCGTAGGGGATTTCCATGTATAGTCATAAGCACTGAATAGAGTAGCAAGCCCATCCCCATAACCGCAGTGGAGTAGACAGAAGAATACTGACAAAACATGAATCATGCAAATAAATTCTTGAGCAAGGCCTGTCCAACCTGCACATCTGCCCTAGCGTCTGTATCAAGGCAGTAATGCTTAGTAAAGGTATGGACCGACTTCCAAGTGGCAGCCTTGCATATTTCTGCCAAAGGGACATTTCTCATCAAGGCTGCAGTAGCTGCCTTCCCTCTAGTAGAGTGAGCTTTTGGCCTACCACCAAGGGATTTGTTTGCTAACTGATAACATAACATTATACATGAAACAATCCACCTGGATAAAGATTGTTTAGACGTGCCCAACCCTGTTCTAACTGGGCCATAGTTAATAAAAAGCTGTTGTGATTTCCGTAAGCTTTTTGTCCTGTCCAAGTAAAATTTCAAGACTCTCTTTACATCCAGAGTGCAGAGTTCTCTCAGCAGGAGTAGTTGGATTTTGAAAGAAAGTCGGTAATGAAATTGTTTGGTTCATTTGAAAGTCAGAGACTACCTTAGGTAAAAAATTTGGATGAGTTCTCATTACCACTTTCGCAGGATGAAAAAC
Source organism: Pleurodeles waltl (assembly GCF_031143425.1). NCBI lineage: Eukaryota > Metazoa > Chordata > Amphibia > Caudata > Salamandridae > Pleurodeles > Pleurodeles waltl. Next base: position 1,510,008,497 of record NC_090445.1, on the reverse strand, counting down.
CGTGTAGGGTTCTTGAGCGCCAAGGGCCTGGATTTCGCTAACCCTACGCGCTGAAGTGATTGCCACCAGAAAAGCAGCTTTCCATGTGAGATGTTGCAGCGATGCCTTATGTATCGGCTCGAATGGAGGCAGCATCAGACGTGATAGGACAACATTCAGTTCCCATGGAAGAGAAGGCTTTCTAATGGGGGGAAAAACCTTTTTTAAACCTTCCAGGAAGTCCTTAATAATCGGAATCCGAAAAAAGGAAGTTTGTGAAGGACTCTTTCTGTATGCCGTTACAGCCGCCAAGTGAACTTTTATTGATGACAGTTGTAAGCCCGATTTTGCCAAACTTAACAAGTATGGCAGGATAGATTGCTCTCCACAGGAAACCGGGTCAATGTTGTTGTCTAAGCACCAGATGCAGAATCTTTTCCACTTGCTTGCATAAGCTGATCTTGTGGAAGGGCGCTTTGCTTCTTTCAGAATTTCCATACAGTCCTGAGGTAGGTTCAAGTGTCCATATTGCACTAGCTCAGGAGCCATGCTGCCAAACTAAACGATGAGAGGTTGGGATGAGATATCTGCCCTCTGAACTTCGTGAGCAGGTCCGGACGATAAAGCAGCCTAATGTGTGGTTTGAGTGACCGGTGAAGAAGGTCTGGGAACCACCATTGGCGTGGCCACTCCGGAGCAATTAGGATCATTTTGATCTGAGCATTGGACAACTTCTGGAGGACCGCCGGAATCAGGGGAAGCGGTGGAAAGGCGTAAAGAAATGCTCCTGACCAGCTTATCCACAGGGCATTCCCCAGTGTCCCTGGATGGTAATATCTGGAGGCGAAGTTTTGGCATTTTTTGTTTTCTGGGGTTGCGAATAGGTCTATAGAGGGGGTACCCCATAGTGCGAAAATGGAACGAACGACGTCTTCATGTAGCACCCATTCGTGGTTCTCGTCCATTACCCGACTGAGGGCATCCGCTTGAACATTCTGGATGCCGGGCAGGTGAGTTGCCACTAGCAACAGGTTCCTGGCTAGAAGCCAATGCCAGATTGTCTGAGCCTCTCTGGATAAAATTCTGGACCTGGTGCCTCCTTGTTTGTTCACGTAGTACATAGTGGCCACGTTGTCTGTCTGGAGAAGGGGAGTTTCTGTTCTCAGAGAGGGAAGGAAGGCTTTGAGCGCAAGGTGGACTGCGCGAAGTTCCAGCAGGTTGATGTGATAGAGACTCTCTCTCTCTGACCACTTGCCTTGGACTCGAAGATGTTCCATGTGCGCCCCCCATCCGAGCAGTGAAGCATCTGTGAGCTGGAGGCTGTTGTTGGATTGTAGGGTGTGAGGAGAAAGAAGGACTTTGTTCTCCCAATCGTCCCTCAGTTGACACCACTGATCCTCCAGGTTTTCCTGTAATGGTCTCATATGGAGGCGTGCATTGGGAACAAGATGGATACAAGACGCCATCAAGCCCAGTAGAGAAGCTATTAGTCTTGCAGTGGCCTGAGGACATTCCTGCAGTTGTTTGCACTTTTGGAGAATCGATAATCGTCGTTCCTCCGAAGGAAAAACCTTTCCTAGCTTGATATCTATAATGGCCCCTAAGTAATGCAACCTCTGAACAGGCGTTGCTGTGGATTTCAGGAGATTGACTTGAAGAACGAGCTTCTGCAACAGCTGTAGAGTCCATTTGAAATGTTGTTGCACCTCGAGATAACTGGAGGCCTTTATGAGCCAATCGTCTAGATAGGGGTAGACAAATATTCGTTGTTTCCTCAAGTGGGCGGCTACCACCGCCATGCATTTGGAAAAAGTTCTCGGCGCTGATTTGAGGCCGAAAGGTAGAACCGCAAATTGGTAATGACGTTTTCCGACGGTGAACCTTAGGAATTTTCGATGTTTCTTGGTGACCGGAATATGAAAGTAAGCGTCGCAAAGGTCTATTGCACAGAGCCAGTCGCCCTGACGTAGATGTGGGTAAATTTGGTGCAAGGATAGCATCCTGAATTTCTCTTGGCGAATCCACTTGTTTGCTGTCCTTAGATCTTAAATGGGACGAAACTCTTGTTTGTCTTTTTTCGGTACAAGGAAATATCTCGAATAAATCCCCTTCCCTTGCTGGCTGATCGGGACGGGTTCTATGGCTCTTTTTTGCAATAGGATAGTGACTTCTAACTGAAGAGCTTCGAGATGGCGGTTGGCTGTCTTGGGTGGAACAGATGGTGGAGGACTGGTGAATCTGAGAGCGTAACCATGTCTCACAATATTCAATACCCAGGCGTCTGATGTGATGTGTAGCCACTCGTCCAGATGATTTGAGATACTTCCCCCTACCGGGGTTGGATAACGGAGGAGGGGGAAGCGAAGATTCAGGGCTTAGACGTGGGAGCCTGTCGAGTTGTCTGAGTTTGGGGTGTTGAACGACCTCTTGTCGACCTTCGCTGTGTGGAGAAACCCCTTTGATTCTGCTGTTGTTGCTGCTGCTGGGGGCGTGAAGACATCCAGTGTGGTGACTGATACCGGTGGGTGAAAAGTCGTCGTTGATATGGCCGGAATACCTTTCGTTGTTCTTTCGGTCTTTCCATGCCTACCGCTTTCAGGGTATCTAGTTCAGCCTTCATTCTGGCCATCTCGTCATCGGCATGAGAACCGAACAAGGTGGAGCCCAAGAAAGGTACATTTTGTATTCTCTGTTGTGCTTCCGGTTTGAGTGATGTAAGTCTCAACCATGCATGCCTTCTGAGTGCTATTCCGTGAGCATAATTGTGTGCGGATAGCACCGAAGAGTCAGCTGCAGCACTTATAACTTGGTTAGAAACCATGGCTCCCTCACCCACGACCTCCAGGAAATCTTCCCTTTTGTCCTTAGGAAGATGTTCCGCAAACTGCATTATAGAGTCCCAGAGGGCCCGATCGTATCGCCCTAATAACGCAGTAGCGCTGGCTGCTTTCATCGTGATGGCTGCAGTAGAACATACTTTTCGTCCTGCAGCATCTATCTTTCTGCTCTCTTTATCTGGAGGTGAAGAGGAAGACGGTGATGTCGAATGCAATTTCTTTGCCGCTACTATGACCACCGAATCCGGTACTGGGTCCGACCTCAAGAATAGAGGATCTTCTTCTGGTGGACGATATTTTTTAATAAGTCTGGAAGGAGCAGACTTCGTTGCGGCTGGTGCAAGGAAAATATCCATTGCTGGTTCAAGGAGACCTGGAACCAGTGGAAGCAAAGGTCTGGAAGATGTCCTGTGATGTAAGGTCTCGAAGATTACTGACGCCGATGGGGCAGGTACCGCCAGCGGGATGTTCAGTTTGGTCGCCCCTCGTACTAAGACCTCCTGGAACGTATTCACATCATCTATGGGGGACACTCTCTGTGAATCCGATAGGGTTGGAGAGTAGTACTGTGTAGACGAAGAAGAACGTCTGTGATGTGAATGTTGAGATCTCTGTCGTGATTCATGACGGTGGTGCCGAGAGGAAGATGAGCGTCTAGAGGAATGTCCAGAACGTCTTACAGATCGGGTTGGAGTCCTCAAAACAGACTCTGAAGGAGGAGCCGGAAGAGGAGCCGTAGGTGTTACCGGCGTCTACGGCAACAGCGATTTTCGAGGAGAGAGTTGTGGAGACGCTGGAAGCAGGATGAGTGAGGCCGAGGATTCTGACGTTGTATAAACCCTTCTAGGCTCTTTTTGATTGCCGTCTCGACGTCGACACACTCCTCGACGTCGAAGTACGGTGACGGCGAGTGCCCCTCGACGTCGATTCTTCTCGCCGTTGAGAACCTCTCGACGACGACCCTCGACGTCGCTGTGGTGATGGTGAACGCCTCCGACGGCGAGCACTCTCCCTCGACGTTGATCGCCCTCGCCGTGTTGACGGCGAGCCGGACTCAGATCTCCTCGACGTGGAACATCCTCGCCGTGTCGACGGCGACCCAGATCTTGACGGCGAGTGTCCACCCCGTCTCGACGGCGAAATAGCTGTCAACGGTGAACGATGTCTCTTTCTCGCCGGTGAACCACTTCTCGGCGGCGAGCATGTTGGCGCCGTTCCCTGTCTCGACGTCGACGCCCTCGACGTCGTCGGAGACCTGTGCCGTTTTTGAGCAGGTCTGGTCGGAGTTATAGAGGAAACAGGGTGAGCCCTGGTAGAAGACTGACCTTCTCCTCGCTCTGTGGTAGAATCACCACTTTTTCTCCTGTCCTCTTTCGACAGGAGTCGGATTTTCTCCCTGTCACGAAGAGTCCTTCTGGAGAAAGTTTTACAGATGTCACACGACTCCGGTTTGTGGCTGGATGGAAGGCAAATTATACAGACCCGATCTGGATCTGTTTTAGCCTATTTCTGCCACAAGAAGGGCATTTGTCAAAAAGTGAAGGCATTTCTGAAGTAGAAAAACCTCAAAATTCTGTCAGAATTTAACAGAAAAAAGTAGGAAATGATCACTCAATGTTAAAAACGTCAAGTGAAATTGAAATTCAAAAGATTTTTAATGAATTTCTGTCACAAAAAGATTTTGTGAGGTAGAGCTCAATGCTTCAGGGTCCTGTCAGAAAGGAGCCGGAAAAAAGAACTGAGGCAGCTGCCTTTTGCTGTGCATGATGGGAAACAGGAAGACTTTACTTTCTTAAAGGCACAGCCCTATTTTCAGTCTGTATAATGGCAGCCTATGGGCTACACTGCCCTGCATTGTTTTATTCTCATCAGAAGTGTAAATAAAATATGAGAATGTATTTGTTAATATATTTATAGAATAAATAGATGTTTAAACGTGAATTTACACTACAACTGTTTTTCTATTAACAATTTGGCCTGTGTAGCTGTTCACATAGGCTGCACATTGTTATTCTTAAGTGTTTTTTCACAGACCTTTTTTTTTCAAAGGGCTGATAATTGCACTTAAGAATATACTTCACAACAGTGCTCCGGGGTCCCCGCAGGCGCGCGGAACTATTCAGTGCTTATGACTATACATGGAAATCCCCTGCGAGAGAATTATTGTTGCCTGCTACCTGCTCTATATTAGATGAATGGGAGTCAGCAGTTCCTGCAGGTGAGAATACAGATTTGCCAACTGAGGATGAGTAAGATGAGGATGAAGCTGCAGACATCAGGGCTGATCTCATCAATCAGTACTTCACCTGACTTTAGATGTGTGATGTTTTGCAATTAAAGTGACTCAGTGGGTTATTGGTGAGGTTAGGAAAGCTTGATAAGGGTTTTAGTATGACCATCAGAAAGGTCATAAATAGCATAAAAGCCCAGAATTTAGATGTGTAAGCAGAATATTACATGGAGTAGTGCGCAACTTTTTGAGCAACACAGTCTAAGTTTATCACAATGCACAATCAGAGTTATAATTGCATAAAGGAATTGGCTGTGTAATGTTTTTGTATCAGTGTGGTCTATACCTTATGTTTGACATTTACAATTTGCAGATTACTTCACAAGCTCATCTTCATTTGGCAATATCAGACATTGTCACAAGGCAGTTGGGATTTGCAGACTGACAATTAAGGTGAACATGGAATGAACCAGGTACTGTCAGGCATGATATTTGTGGTGTGTGAGTTCCATGCCCAGACTGTCAGGACAGTGGGATGGTAGTGTCCTATTCCACACTAAAGACCTGTTTACCATGGGAGGTGGGGTCAATGATGCAGTGTGTGTGGTCTTGAGTCTCTGACACATATCATCCTGTGCTAGCCATACTCTCAACCATCCGAATGGTTTGTGTCAGTAATAACTAACTTGATTGTAACTTGTGTTTCCTCACTGCAGGCCACTGTGCATGTGTATCAAGACTGACATAGGTGAGTGGCATGCCTACTGACACCTGACCATATAGTAAGTGGAAGATTCCAAGACTGGGGGCATTTGTACTGACCTCGGTCTGTGTCACAGGGTATTGCCATTTGGAAGCTAGGGTATGGGTATGTATTGTATTGTATTGTATTGTAATCGTACTTATGTAGCGCTTACTACAACTGACGAGGCGTCAAAGCGCTTTTCGGTGAGTAGCACGCTACTCTGGAACCCAATAAAAATTATTGATGGATTAGTATCGGGAAATAATGAGTACAGTTTTAGTATTATTATGAGTAATTTGAGCCGCGGATATGAGAGTTTGTTAGTTAGATTGACTGGAGTAATGGAGGGGTGGTGAAGGAAAGAAATCCAGAAGTGTTAATTGGGAGTATATCATTAATTTACTCAACCCAAAGGCTTGGGATGAGTAAAGGGGGATGGAGGAGGGAAGAGTATGTGGAAGGGTTAGGGAGAGCACAGAAGCAGGGTGAGATAAATGCGGAAGAATTTAGTAGGGTTGTGTGGGAGGTCACGGTAGTAGAGTGAGGTTTGGTGAGTTAGATGTGGAAGCGGAGGGAAGAGCTTAGGCAGAGTTATTTAGGAGATGAAAGTAGTAGAAAGGATTTGGGATGAGTCAGAGTGAGAATGGAGGATAGTTTGATAGAGACATGACATATGATGATGGGTAGATAGGTGTGATAAGATGAGAGCAGGAATTCATAGATATCTAGTATAACAACCCACCCAGGAGCCATGCAATGACCCACGAACATGGCAAGCACAGAAACAACATATACACATACATACATATATTATATATATATATATATATATATATATATATATATATACACACATACACGCACACATGAATACACACACATATGCACATACAATACATAATTAGAACCATGGGTAAAATATAATTAGTCAAACAGGTTTAAAGAGTGTGTGTGTATTTTATTGTTATGACATAGTAGCGATACATATTTTCTAAAGAAACTATACATAACTAGAAATATACACATAATCTGAAAAAAATATTTATCAACATAGGCAAATGCAGTCCATAATTGTTTGAATATGGTTAAATATGGTGGTTATGAAGGAAAGAGCCAACTCGTGAGTAGTTTTCTGAAGACAAGAAAGTTATCTGTGGCTCTTATAGTTGGGGGTAATGAATTCCATAGTTTGGCTGCTTGAACGGAGAAGGATGTACCATCTATAGTCTTTTTCTTGTATGGTGATGTTCTAAGGCGGGGTACCAATCTTGAGCGGAGGTTTCTTTGTTGGATGTATTTGGTTATTTTGTTTCTGATAAAAAGCGGTCCTGTTCCATGTATAGCTTTGTGGGTGATACAAAGCAGCTTGAAAGTGCATCTTCTCGCAACGGGTAACCAGTGTAGTGCTCTCTAGGTAGGGGAGATGTGGGCTTGCGGCTTTATATGTCATAGTAGCCTGGCTGCGGAATTCTGGATACGTTGTAGTTTTTTTCATAATAGATAGAGATGATCCATGGTAGAGGCCATTGGCATAATCCAGTTTGGATAGTACAAGCGAGGTAGTAGCTTGCACCTTGTGTGGAAATCCGAGGTGGGGGAAGATGCGTTGTAAAGTCTTCAAGGTGATGAAGCTTGTTCGTGCTAATTTGTCTACTTGGGCATTCATAGTTAATTTGGAATCCATGGTGATTCCTAGGTTTTTAACTTCCTTGGATAATTGAGGAGGTGGTCTGAGATCGTCAGGCCAGATGCACAGAGGGTCATAATATTTCCAGTCACCACATATGAGTATTTCTGTTATGGAGGTATTTAGTTTGAGATGGCTCCAGGTCATCCACTGATCAAAAGCTCTGAGGCAACTGAAGAGTTGTGAGTTTTCAATGTTTTTGGGGCATTCTAATTTAAGTAGTATTTGTGTGTCATCTGCATAGTTGTAGCATGTGAGATGGAAATTATTGATCAATTCTGGTAAAGATATCATGTAGATGTTGAAAAGCAAAGGTGAGATGATTGAACAACAGCGAGTTCCTCTGCATCTTCCTCTTGAAGGGGGGCGAGTGGATGATATTAGATCTTTTTTGAAGATAGGAAGTAATCCAGTCGAGAGCAATCCCTTGTATGCCGGCTTTGTGGAGTCTTTGAATTAGGGTGTCATGGTCAACCGTATCAAAGGCAGCTGAGAGGTCCAAGAGAAGTAGTGCAGCAACTCCATTTCAGTTGACTGTGTTTTTAAGATCATCCCAGATTGCTATGAGTGCCGATTCAGTGCTTCTTCCTGGGCGGAATCCAGTTTGGAAGTCTGAAAGTATAGAATTGTCTTCAATGAATTGTGACATCTGGGCGAATGCTGCTCTTTCTATCAATTTGCCCAGGAAAGGTCCATTTGTGATTGGTCTGTAGTTGTTGGGGTCTTGCGGGTCTAGGTTTGTTTTCTTTAATAAAGGTTGTATGTATGCCTTTTTCAGGTCTACAGGAAAAGTTCCTGAAGTTAAAGAGTTGTTGATGATTCTTCTTACAAGTGTGGCAACAGAAGTAGATAGAAGAATGTTCTTGAAGATTTGTCATGGGCAAGGGTCAGAAGGGCAACCAGAAGGTCTGCTTGCGTTGACCAAATCCATAAATTCATCCTGGGACATTTGTTTGAAGGACTGTAGAGGTTGGGTTGGTTTATTCTTAGAGGGTATTTTAGGAAAAGGGTTGGGGCTGATGTTTTCCTTCTGTTTTAAATATCAGTCCAATGTGTCTGCCTTGGTTGTGTATTGAGTTACCAATTTGTTTGTGAAATCTTGAGTAGTGGGATGACTTCCTTCCATGCATGTAGGTTTTCGTAATTCATTGAGAATTTTACAAAATTCCTTGGTTGTAGATTGAGCATTTTGAATTCTGTCTGAGTAGTACCTTTTTTTTTAGCTTTTTTGATTGATGATTTGTATATCCTGTTAAGTTTGTGTAGCTGCAGTTTGTCTTGACTGTTGTTTGTTTTGAGCCATGCCCGCTGCAACTTTCTGATTTGTTGCTTTTTCTTTTTAAGTTATGTGTTTCTCCAAGGTGTTGGTTTTCTTTTGTTGTGTTTAGTTTTTCTGAGTGGTATTAGGATATCAAAAGCTTCCTGTAGCCACTCAAAGTTTTGGCACAGAATTAATTGTATCTAGATCTGTGTTGGCTGTTAGTTGTGTTTCTAAGTCATCCAAATTGAATTTGCTCCATGGTCGATAGGTGTATGTATATAAGTAGTTGTGGGGTGTGTTGATTTGTGGAGTTGTATGTCGGAAAGTTATCAGATGGTGGTCTGACCAAGTGATTGGCGTGATGCTATGAATAGTAACTAGTTCAGGCTTAGCAAAAATGACATCTAGGATGTGACCAGCGATGTGTGTGGGATTGTGTACAATCTGATGTAGGTTCAATGCGACTAGGCCAGTGGTGATAGCTTTTGGATGGGGCATATTGGGTTTGTCACACCAAATGTTTAGATCCCCAAGAATGCATAGGTTGGAGTATAGTGTAATAAGGTTTGAGACTGTGTCTAGAAAGGCATCTGGGAATGTGGAGTTGTTAGGTGGAGGTTTGTAAAGGAGGAGAAAGTTACAGGAGGAAGTTGGAGTAGGGTGGGATCTGGTAAGAAGGGCTTCACGACCTTGTATGGAGATGTTGTCTGTTTTACTGAGGTTCAATGCCTGTTTGAATATAATAGCTAAGGCTTTGGCTCAAGATACATTGAACACGTAGGTTTGCCTATTGGGATAGTAAAAGACTGACATGTCCCTAACTTCAGAAGTCTGTGTGGCAGTTGGTATTGATTGACACCTACGCTGAAATACTGAAGTGAGCAGCAGTGGTTCACTGTGTGATCATTGGCATTCTCCCAACCTATATGTGGGAAAGTTAAATAAAAGTGATTTATGTCTATCATTATTAGGCAATGCAAAATCTAGCCTGATTAAACAGTACATGTGAGATGGAATATAACAAATGTTTTACATTTGAGAGAAATGTTTTTTGCATGAGGTGTTATAGGTGACAGTTAAATATGGTTGATAAATTACTCTCACACATGACCTGTGGTTAAGTAGTATTTCTTGAGGAGTGCACAGCAAAATGAGTGAATTGGATCCAATATAACACAAAGTAAACAGCAAAGGGTTCAGTCAGGGTGGATGAAATCATCAGGGTAGCTGCTACAACATTTGGAGACACAAGTCCAGTGTCCTTGTACCATAGGAAAATGGAGATAGGTTTCAGAACAGTCAACAGAGTGTATATGTGCCACACAAGGGGAACAAATCAGTAGAGGTTCACTTCCTGACAGTGGTTTTGGTATTGGCATCTGATCCTCCTGGATGTTTGGGGGGACCTCCACGTTTGCTGGGGTGGGGGACCTTTAGCTACAGAGGCAGGGGTGTCTGAGGCATATACTTCCCCTGGCCGGGCTACGAATCCACTAGCAGCCACAGATGTAGAAGGGGATGATGTCTCATTGTTAGTGGAGCCTTCATCCTCTGGCCCACACCATCCTTCCCACACATTCCCTATCCCCATTGGCCAGTGCCCCTGGCAGTTTGCCCACTCCCACTTGTGCCAGGTCTTCATTGTTTGGGTTAAAGACAGGAGACTCAGGTACCTGTACTGGGGGGTCACAAGATGGTAGACACCATCTTTGGAACACAGGTTTTGGGGGAGAATGGTTGAGTGTGATGTTGAAGCAGGGCTGGGAGGAGTCGATGTGCTCAGGGTGAGGCTCACAGTTGTTGACTGGCCAGGTGTCCCAGATGGGCCAGCTTCATCCTCAATATCCACACATCCAGGGGTGTATTCCTCACTGAGGCCTTCACCCAGAGGAGTAGTGGCAGTCTCTTGTGTCCTATCCATGATGAAAATGGCTAGGTTACCTGTAGGAGAAAAGGGACACACAGTTGCTGAAAGTAATGCAACAACTGATATCAAAGTTTGACTGCTAGAAATGCTATGTGACATGCACACAAAGCCTTTACATGATCCCCTGATATGACAATGACACCTGCTTCCAAATCTGGGTTAGAGCTATATGGGACACAGAGATTTCCAATTGCGTACACCTTGCTACAAGCTCCTAGAGTATCTTGTTAATTAGATGACTGCTCATTGACTCATATATTGCCTGATTAAAGTCTTGATAATGCAAAGTTATCTCCCAGTTAGGTGTATAGCATAATTGAGTCAACTAACAGCTGCACACTGTACTATGGTAACAGAGCTGGCCAACAGTGTAGGTGTAACCATTATACCTGGGCCTCTGTAGGGGTGTACAACAAGTGTATCCAGCTTCCTATATTGGTGTCCTCCCCAGTTGAGTATATGCCATTGATTGGATGGTAATTTAAAGGACAGTTTGGAAGGGGACACACCTGTAGCTGTATGCTGCTTATAATAGTACTGGCAGATGGCCACAGCATTGATGTCATTGCCATGAGCTGTACAATAGTGGGAAGTCAGGTGGGTTGAACTGATTGTTTGTTTCACATGCAAGTGTGCAACTTGTAGTACACTGTTCTGGTTTTCTTATCAGTGGTACAGTGCATTCTGGGAGTTGCAGTGCTGTCAGTCCATGTACTACCCTTGCCACACACAGATAGTGGCCCCAGGTGAGTTTAGTTGATATGTGGTATGCCAGAGATGGGTATTTGGACAATTGGGCACAGGAGTGGTGAGTGGGTTGCCTGTTAAGATGCCATAAGGTGATCAGTGAGCATGCAAGACAAAACTTTTTGGTAACATTATTGGTGTAGTGATTTGCCAGACTCCACTCCTCCAGGTATTCCTATCACACCCTCAGGATGCAGGATGTCCAAGACCTTCTCCTGCCATGATATGAAAGTAGGGGGAGGAGGTGGGGGTCAACTGCCAGTCTTGAGAACCGCCAGCTGATTCCTGGCGGCCATGGAACGCACCTTCCCCGGGAGGTCGTTCCATTCCACTCTTCCTGATGTCCTCCTTTGAGCGTGGATAGGTGCCTACACAATTCATAATGTCAACTATTCTTTGACACATCTCCATTTTCCTGGTGTTAGATGTTTGCTGGAATTGTGCTCCAAATAGGTGTGGCTCTACTCTGATGATTTGATCCACCATGACCCTCAATTCATCATCTGTGAAACAGTGATGTTTTTATGGGGACATAGTAGTGGTGGACGAGGCAGCGAGAAATAAAAAATGAAAAGAAAAAACAACTGGTGATGAGGTGTGGGTGCTGTGATGTGAGTTGTTGGTCAGTGGTGTTGTATGTGTGAGGTACTAATGTATGTGTTGGGTATATTGTGCATGTTTGGGGTAAGTGCTATGTAAAGTGTGTAGAGGTGCCTATTCTATGCTTAGTAATATTTTCTGTACAGCCTCTATCTAGCAGTGTATGCGTTTTTGTTGTGGGATCTAAAGGAGTGCGTTCTAGAGTGCAGTGTGTAGGTGTATTGGATGTGTGTCAGGTGTGGGTTTTTCAAAGTGTAGGAAGGTAGCCTCTTTCTAGCATTGTTACCCCCATTTTTGGCCTGTTTGTGAGTATATGTCAGTGTGTTTTTACTGGCTCACTGGGATCCTACTAGCCAGGACCCCAGTGCTCATGGTGAAAACCCTATTTGTCAGTGTGTTTTATATGTCTCACTGGGATCCTGTTAGCCAGGAACCCAGTGCTCATAGTTTGTGGCCTGAATGTGTGTACCTGTGTAGTGTCACTGTGTCACAGAGGCTCTGCTAATCAGAACCTCAGTGCTTATGCTCTCTCTGCCTTTAAAATTGTCACTGTAGGCTAGTGACCATTTTCACCAATTCTAATTGGCACACTGGAACACCCTTATAATTCCCTAGTATATGGTACCCAGGGTATTGGGGTTCCAGGAGATCCCCATAGGAAGCTCAGACAATTCTTTCACAGGACTGCCACTGCAGCCTGAGTGAAATAACGTCCACGTTATTTCACAGCCATTTTACACTGCACTTAAGAAAGTCACCTATATGTCTAACCCTCACTTGGTGAAGGTTAACTCCAAAGTTACTAAGTGTGAGGGCACCCTGGCACTAGCCAAGGTGCCCCCGCGTAGTTCAGGGCAATTTCCCCGGACTTTGTGAGTGCGGGGACACCATTACACGCGTGCACTACATATAGGTCAATACCTATATGTAGTTTCACAATGGTAACTCCGAATATGGCCGTGTAACATTTCTAAGATAATGGAAATGTCCCCCCATGCCAAATCTGGTATTGGGGTGCCAATCCCATGCATCCCCGGGGCTCCAGCATGCAGCATGGACCCCGGGTACTGCCAAACCAGCTCTCTGGGGTTTTTCACTGCAGCTACTGCTGCTGCCAACCCACAGACAGGCTTCTGCCCTCCTGGTATCTGGGCAGCCCAGTCCCAGGGAGGCAGAACAAAGAATTTCCTCTGAGAGAGGGTGTTACACCCTCTACCTTTGGAAATAGGTGTTAAGGGCTGGGGAGGAATAGCCTCCCCAGCCTTTGGAAATGCTTTGAAGGGCACAGATGATGCCCTCCTTGCATAAGCCAGTCTACACCGGTTCAGGGATCCCTTAGCCCCTGCTCTGGCGCGAACTGGACAAAGGAAAGGGGAGTGACCACTCCCCTGTCCATCACCACCCCAGGGGTGGTGCCCAGAGCTCCGCCACTGTGTCCATGACCTCTGCCATCTTGAATCCAGAGATGTGAGGGCACAATGGAGGCCTCTGAGTGGCCAGTGTCAGCGGGTGACCCCAGAGACACCTCCTGATAGGTGCTTACCTAACTAGGTGGCCAATCCTCCTCTGAGGGCTATTTAGGGTCTCTCCTGTGGACTTCTCTTCAGATAACGAATGCAAGAGCTCACCAGAGTTCCTCTGCATCTTCCTCTTCGACTTCTGCCAAGGATTGACCGCTGACTGCGCCAGGACGCCTGCAAACTGCAACAAAGTAGCAAGAAGACTCTCAGCGACTTTGTAGCGCCTAATCCTGCCGGCTTTCTCGACTGTTTCCTGGTGGTGCATGGTCTGGGGGCTGTCTGCCTTCACCCTGCACTGGAAGCCAACAAGAAATTTACTGTGGGTCGACGGAATCTTCCCCCTGCTAACGCAGGCACCAAACTTCTGCTTCACCGGTCCTCTGGGTCCCTTCTCATCTTGACGAGTGTGGTACCTGAAACACAGGAGCTGGATCCAAGTGACCCCGACAGTCCAGTGGTCCATCGGTCCAAATTTGGTGGAGGTAAGTCCTTGCCTCCCCACGCCAGACAATAATCCTGTGTACTGAGTGAACTGCAGCTGCTATGGCTTCTGTGCACTTTTGTAAGGAATCCTTTGTGCACATCACAACCCAGATCCCCAGCACTCTGTCCTGCATTGCTCAACTCGCTGAGTTGACCACCGGTTTCGTGGGACCCTCCTTTGTAGTGTTGAGGTGACCGCCGTGCTCAGTTTTCTTGAACCTGTGTTCAAGTGCTTCTGCGGGTGCTGCCTACTTCTGCGTGGGCTCTCTGTGTTGCTGAGCGCCCCCTCTGTCTCCACCTCCAAGGGGGGACCACCTGGTCCTACCTGGGCCTGGGCAGCACCCATTTTCTTCAACCGCAACGTTTGCAGCTAGCAAGGCTTGTTTGCGGTCTTTCTGCGTGGAAACAACTCTGCATCCTCCAGCACGCCGTTGGACAACTTCTGTGCAAAAAGAAGTTCCTGGCATCTTCCGTTGTTGCAGAATCTTCAGCTTCTTCCACCCGGAAGCAGCCATTTTGCACCTTCATCTAGGGTTTAGTGGGCTCCAGCCCCCCCGGACACTTTTGTGACTCTTGGTCCCCTTCCTTTGAAGGTCCTCAAGTCCAGGAATCCGTCTTCAGTGCTTTGCAGTCTGTTGTGGTCTTTTCAGAATCTCCTATCACGACTTTAGTGTGTTTCTGGCGAAGTAGGGTCACTTTACTCCTACTTTTCAGGGTCGTGGAGTATCTTGGACACCCTTAGTGTTTTCTTACACTCCCAGCAACTCTCTACACACTACAGTAGGCCTGGGGTCCCTAAGTGGTTCGCATTCCACTTTTTTAGTATATGGTTTGTGTTGCCCCTAGGCCTATTGTATCCTATTGTATTCTACAGTGTTTGCACTACTTTTCTAACTGCTTACTTACCTGATTTTGGTTTGTGTGTATATTTTGTGTATTTTACTTACCTCCTAAGGGAGTATATCCTCTGAGATATTTCTGACACATTGTCACTAAAACAAAGTACCTTTATTTTTAGTAACTAGGAGTATTATGATTCTTATGATACAGTGCTATATGATATAAGTGGTATAGGAGGAGCTTTGCATGTCTCCTAGTTCAGCCTAAGCAGCTCTGCTATAGCTACCTCTATCAGCCTAAGCTGCTATAACACTACTAATCTACTAACAAGGGATAACTGGACCTGACACAAGGTGTAAGTACCATCAGGTACCCACTATAAGCCAGGCCAGCCTCCTACATGTTAGGTGTGGGTTTTTCAAACTATCCAGTGAGGTGTGATGTATTACTGATGTGACCGCCGACTGCTGTAGTTCACACCACCATTGCTTTTCCGCCAATGGAAGAAAGACTATTGTGATTTGTGGGTTGTAATAGGGTTAGCGTTTTTTTGGTGGGCTGGCTGTGCTGGTGGCGGGACCGCCTTTTTTACGCCCTCCAATGCCCTACGTTTTGGAATTTTGGATGGATTCTGGCCCACTTCGCTGTGTAAGTCTTAATACAGCGGTCAGATTACTGCCAACATGGTGGTCTTATGGCAGCCGCCACAGCGGCAATCTTACCAAAAGACCGCCAAGCTCGTAATGAGGCCCATAGACTCCACATTTCTCTTGTGGCCCACCAGCACCTCGCTAAAAGGTTCTCTGATTGGTAACTGCCTTATCTGATAATCCACCACTAATCCACCTGGGTTCTGCAGTAGCATGCTACTCGCCAAAACACACTTCCATGCCTCGTCAGTGATAGTAAGCACTATATGACACAATTAAAATTACAACTGGGCCTCCTTCATTGTACATGTGCCTTAAAATTCAAGCAAAATCTTTAAGAGAGATTAGAAGAAGGGACTCAGAGGTGTCTATATACTTAACTGCGGGTTTTCTCATTAGTGCAAAAATAAAGGAAGGCAAGGATCCCTTAAAAGAAATGGACTTTAGAAGTTGCTATATTCTATATAGACAACGTTAATTAAGAAGTCCTTTCACATCTTTAATTTGGGACAATGCATTTGCAGTAATAGCATGTCCATCATATCATTATATTGACTGGGGGCAATAAGTAATGAATTTCAAAGTAGTTCCGTAGCAACTGTCGATTTATGTATCATTAATTGATTCATTATATGGGGATCTTTATACCTGCAGGGAAATGGTCAACATAAAGGCTGGAAGGAACCATGGAAACAATGTTGCAAGCAGAGTCTTTATCGCGGATGCAGTTTGTTGGCTCCTGGAGGGTCCAGTCGCGGTTCCAGTGGCTAGAAGTCGAAGTAGAGGTTGCAGAGGAGTCCTGCTGGAATCTTGCAAGCCGAATCTGAGGACCCACCCAAGAGAGAGACCCTAAATAGCCCTAAAAAGGGGATTTGTCACCTAGTTAGGTCACCACCTATCAGGAGGGGGCTCTGACGTCACCTGCCTGACCTGGCCACTCAGATGCTCCCAGAGGTCCCTGCCAACTCTGGATTCAAGATGGCAGAACCCAGGGACCCTCTTGAGGAGCTCTGGACACCACCCCAGGGGTGGTGATGGACAGGGGAGTGGTCACTCCCCTTTCCATTGTCTAGTTTTGCACCAGAGCAGGGACTGGAGGTCCCTGAACCAGTGTAGACTGGTTTATGCATGGAGGGCACCACATGTGCACATCAAAGCATACCAGTGACTTGGCGAGACTATCCCTCCCAAGCCATGTAACACCTATTTCCAAAGGGAGATGGTGTTCCCCCCTCTCCCAAAGGAAATCCTTTGTTCTGCCTTACTGGGCCTGAGCTGTTCAAGCAGCAGGAGGGCAGAAGCCTGTCTGAGGGGTGGCAGCAGCTTGGGCTGCCTGGAAAACCCCAGAAGACTGGTAGGAGCAATGCTGGGGGTATTCTAAGTAGCACCCAGAGTTAATGGAATTATATTTTCAATACTGGAAACAGTAATTGGGTATGATTCTGACATGTTTGATACCAAACATGCCCAGGCGCGGAGCTACCATCATGTAACTGGACATAGGTAGTGACCTATGTCCAGTACATGTATAAGATGGCATCCCAGTACTCACAAAGTCCTAAAAATGGAACTGGAGTTTGTGTGTGCAGGGGTGCCCTCACACACATGTACTTGCAACCTGTCCTCTAGGCTAGGAGAGCCTGCCATAGGGGTGACTTACAGTGACCTGTAGTGAAAAAGGGTGCATGCATCCTTTCAAGCAGTCTGCAATGGCAGGTCTGCAGAACACTTTGCAATGGGCTGCCCCATGGGTGGCATAATACATGCTGCAGCCCATGGGGATCCCCTGTACCCCAATGCCCTGGGTACCATATACTAGGGACTTAAAGAACGAGTTACTTACCTTCGGTAACGACTTTTCTGGTGGATACATTAGCTACCTGTGGATTCCTCACCTCATGAATACTCCCATGGCGCCAGCATTCGACGGAAATCTTCTTACTAGTCTCTGCATGTCGACGAGGACGTCACTGTCTCGCACGCGACGCCGTCTGACGTCATACAGGCAATAAGAGGTCCTCGACGACGTGCAGACGTCAGTACCAATCATTTTTTACGTGCATGAGAACAACCAGGCAATGCAATGAAAGAGCAAGGCAACATCCATTATATTGTAAAATACACCACATTGTATGAATAACTGTAAATCTTTTTATGTACATATATATATATATATATATATATAAAACTCTCTCTTTTAAAATATATACACACACCAAGTATATACATAAAGATATATACACATATACATATATATATATATAAATATATTATATATACATCTATTGCACCCTCAAAGACCAAGAGGAGCGCACTCAAGGATTACTTGGCAAGACCATAAAGGCAACGGGGAGGCGGGTGGGACCGTGAGGAATCCACAGGTAGCTAATGTATCCACCAGAAAAGTCGTTACCGAAGGTAAGTAACTCGTTCTTCTGATGGATACAACTACCTGTGGATTCCTCACCTCATGAATAGAGTCCCAAAGCAGTACCACGCCCGGCGGTGGGTGCCTAAATGGTCAAACCAAGAAATCCTGCAGCACTGACCGTGCAAAATGGCCGTCCCTTCTAACCTCAGAATCTAAACAGTAATGTTTTGCAAAAGTGTGAAGGGACGACCAAGTTGCGGCCTTGCAGATGTCGACCACAGGAACACCTCTGGCTAAGGCCGAAGTGGCCGACTTAGCTCTGGTGGAATGAGCTCTAATGCCCTCAGGAGGATCCTTCTTTGCCAAAGAGTAACATATTTTAATGCAAAGAACAACCCACCTGGATAGTGTTCTCTTGTGGACTGCCTTTCCTCTCCTCTTGCCCACGTATCCAATAAACAGCTGATCCTCCAGCCTGAAATCCCTTGTTCTATCGATAAAGAAGCTCAACGCTCTCTTTGGGTCCAGACGGTGCAGTCTTTCTTCCTCTTTGGAAGGATGAGGCGGAGGATAGAACGTGGACAAAGTAATTGCCTGAGCCAAATGGAAGGGTGAAACAACCTTCGGGAGGAAAGCAGCCTTGGTCCTCAACACCACCTTATCCCCATAAAAAGTTGTATAAGGGGGTTTTACTGATAAGGCCTGCAACTCACTCACTCTCCTTGCTGATGTTATAGCTATCAGGAAGACTGTTTTTAAAACCAAATACCTCAAGGGGCAAGAATGCATAGGTTCAAAAGGGGACCCCATAAGGAAAGTCAGGACTAAGGACAAATCCCATTGCGGCATAACGAATGGCTTTGGAGGATATTGATTTAGAAGACCTTTCAAGAATCTGATAACAATAGGGGATTTAAATAAAGATGGTTGGTCTGGAAGACATATGAAGGCTGACAAGGCCGATAAATAACCTTTAATGGTAGCCACTGCACAACCTTTCTGCGCCAGAGATAGAGCAAAAGACAAAACGTCCGATAGATGAGCATGTAAGGGATCAATCTGCCTCTCTCCACACCACGCAACAAATTTAGACCACCTATTAGCGTAGATAGATTTAGTGGAGTGTCGCCTGGCCGCTAATATAACATCCACTACCTCAGGCGGGAGAGAGAAGGAACTCAGGTTGCCCCGTTCAATCTCCAGGCATGTAGGTGCAGACTCTGGAGGTTGGGGTGTAGAACCTGCCCCTGCGACTGTGAGAGGAGGTCTGCCCTGAAAGGGAGATGGAGCGGCGGGCACGTTGAGAGTTGGAGAAGGTCGGAGTACCACACCCTCCTTGGCCAATCCGGAGCTATTAAGATTACTAGAGCCCGGTCTTGGCGAATCTTCCTCAATACTCGAGGAATCAAGGGTATGGGAGGAAACGCGTAAAGCAACTGGCCGCACCAGGTCATTTGAAACGCGTCCCCCAACGCTTCCTGCATCGGATACTGAAGGCTGCAGAACAACGGACAATGCGCGTTCTCTCGAGTGGCGAATAGATCTACCCGAGGAAACCCCCACTTCTGGAAGATTAAACGGACTTGATCTGGATGGATACGCCACTCGTGGTCTGCCGAGAAGTGGCGACTGAGACTGTCCGCACGCACGTTCAAAACTCCGGCCAGATGGTTTGCTATCAAGCAAATCCGATGGTCCTTTGCCCAGGACCATAGTCGAAGAGCTTCTCTGCAGAGAAGGTACGACCCCACTCCTCCCTGCTTGTTTATGTACCACATCGTGGTAGTATTGTCCGTTAGGACCTGTACCGACTGACCACGAAGGGAAGGGAGGAAGGCCTTGAGAGCCAGACGTACAGCCCGTAACTCTAACAGATTGATGTGAAAAATCTGTTCCTCTGGAGACCAAAGACCTTTGATCTCCAGATCCCCCAGATGAGCTCCCCACCCTAGAGTGGAAGCATCCGTTATGACTGTGGCCACTGGTGGCGACTGCTGGAACGGCTTTCCTTGTGAAAGATTGTTGCTTGCAATCCACCACTTCAAATCCACAGCAGCATCTCTGGAGATCTTGACAGTACCCTCGAGATCCCCTCTGTGTTGAGACCACTGCCTTCGGAGGCACCACTGAAGAGCCCTCATGTGCCAGCGAGCATGCGTGACCAACAGAATGCAGGAGGCAAAAAGACCGAGCAGACGAAGGACCTTGAGGACTGGAACTACCGCTCCATTTCGAAACATTGGAACCAAATCCTGAATATCTTGAATCCGCTGAGGCGGAGGAAAGGCCCGACCCAATGTTGTATCCAGTACTGCCCCTATGAACAGGAGGCGCTGAGAGGGCTCTAGGTGAGATTTGGGCTCGTTCACCGAAAAGCCCAGGTCGAACAACAACTGGGTTGTTGACTGCAGATGACGCAACACAAGCTCCGGGGACTTGGCTTTGATCAACCAATCGTCCAAGTAAGGGAATACTGCTATCCCCTTCCTTCTGAGCTCTGCCGCAACCACCGACATCACCTTCGTGAAGACTCGAGGTGCTGAAGTAAGACCAAACGGAAGGACCGCAAACTGGTAGTGTTGCGATCCCACCACAAACCGGAGATACTTCCTGTGTGACTTGAGTATCGGGATATGAAAGTAAGCATCCTGCAAGTCGACAGACACCATCCAGTCTTCCATATTCAACGCCAAAAGCACCTGTGCTAGGGTCAGCATCTTGAACTTTTCCTGCTTGAGGAACAAATTCAAGATCCTCAGGTCCAGAATTGGTCTCAAACGACCATCCTTCTTGGGAATCAGGAAATACCTTGAGTAAACTCCTTGACCCCTTTCCTGCTCCGGGACCAACTCCACCGCGCCCTTTAAAAGGAGGACTTCTACCTCCTGTTCTAGCAACAGGAGGTGTTCTTGTGAACAATACGAAGGGCGGGGCGGGATGAGGGGCGGAAACTCCCGAAAGGGAAGGGTGTAGCCTTTTCCCACAACACTGAGAACCCAAGTGTCCGACGTAACAGTCTCCCATTTGGTGAGAAAATGCTGTAATCTTCCCCCTACAGGAGAGGAGTGAGTGGGAAATGGTGGAAGCCTAAGGCTGCTTCCCCTGCTGCACCCCGCCAGAGGATGAGGAAGAGGCAGAGTGCTGCTGAGAAGCTCCCCTGGTGCGGACCCTACCCCTCCCCCTAAAAGATCTATAGGGATGGGAAGAGGCAGGTTGCTGATATCTTCCCCGAAAGGAAGAGGAGGAAGAGCCACGCCCAAATCCACGAAACCTCCTGAAGAATCTGGAAGAGGCCGTGGAAGAAGGAGCTTGGAGTCCCAACGACTTAGCCGTGGCCCTGCTCTCCTTAAACCGTTCCAAGGCCGAATCAGCCTTAGCCCCAAACAGTTTGTCCCCATCAAACGGGAGATCCAACAATGTGGACTGTACATCTGCCGAAAAGCCCGAGTTACGGAGCCAGGCCTGTCTCCTTTCCACCACAGTTGTGCCCATTGCTCTGGCTACCGAGTCGGTGGTATCCAGTCCCGTCTGGATAATTTGGGTCGCAGCAGCCTGGGCATCAGAGACAAGATCCAAAAGACCCTGGGGAAGCTCTGTAAACGAAGAGGAGATGTCATCCATCAGAGCATGAATATACCTCCCCAGGATACAGGTTGCATTGGTGGCTTTTAATGCCAGACTGCAGGACGAAAAAATCTTCTTCGACTGCGCCTCCAGCTTTTTTGAATCTCTGTCCCCAGGCACCGTCGGAAAAGAACCAGGCGCTGACTTGGACGAACAGGAGGCCTGCACAACCAAGCTCTCCGGCGTAGGGTGCCTAGATAGGAAACCAGGATCAGTTGGAGCCGTCCGATACCTCCTGGCCACGGCTCTGTGAACTGCTGGGGAAGATGCCGGCTTCTTCCACACCTCTAAAACCGGATCCAGCAGAGCGTCATTAAAAGGTAATAGAGGCTCCGCCGCGGCTGAGGCCGGATGCAACACCTCTGTCAAAAGGTTTTGTTTCGCCTCCACCACCGGCAAAGGCAGGTCCAAAAAACTAGCTGCCTTCCGTACCACTGTATGAAAGGAAGCAGCTTCCTCGGTATATTCCCCCGGGGACGAAAGGTCCCACTCAGGGGAAGTGTCCAGCCCACTGGCCGACTACAGTCCACGCAGCCCATCACCCGAGTCCTCTAGCTCTCCTTCCTCTAGGGCTCGTTGGTACTCCTGCTCTTCTAGTACCCGGAGAGCACGCCTCCTTGAATGCAGTCGTTGCTCAATCCGCGGAGTCGACAATACCTCCGCCGAAGTCGGAGATCGGCGCCGATCTTCCGAAGCCACTGACGCCGCATCCGGCGCCACAGGTAACTTCGGCGCCGACTGAAGAGCAGTTGAAACGGATGGACCCACCGGAGTCACAGGCCGAAATCTCGACGTCGACGGGATGGAAATCCCTGGGGCCAATCCCTCCGAAGCCACCGGAGCGGCCACCGGCGCCGACACTGGCGCCGAGCCCACGTTCCCAAACGGGAGAAAGGGCATAAAGGGTGCCGGCCGAAGAGGAGCAGGATCACCCAAAGAAAAGGCCAAAGGCCCAGCCGGAGCACCCCCTGGAGCCATCTGTTGGAAGATGGCATACATCGCATTCAAGAATGCGGAACTATCGGCTCCAGGGGTGGGAAAAGCCGGATACTGGGGTGCCTGACTCGGAGGCGACCCCGACTCCGGCCTCGGCGTCTGCGCCGGAGAAAACACTTGAGGCTCCAATACCTCAATCACCGACGCCTGTCTAGGCGAAGTTGGAGACGCCGGAGAGGGCAACGGCGTCGAAGGATGCGGCGTCACCGTGGGGCTGACCTCCCATGTCCTTCGGCGCCGATCCGGAGACCTGGAACGAGCCTCCCTTGAATGACGCCGAGATTCTCTACGGCGCCGGGAGTCTCGATGACGCCGATGTCTTGGAGAAGACTTTTTCTTGTGATGCTTCTCCTTTGACTTGGCCATAAACAGCTTCGCCTCGCGTTCTTTAAGGGCCTTCGGATTCATGTGCTGACATGAATCACAAGTCGAGACGTCGTGGTCGGAGCTCAAATACCAAAGGCAATCGGAATGAGGATCCGTCACCGACATCTTGCCTCCACACTCACGACAAGGCTTAAATCCAGACTTTCTCTGCGACATTATTTCCACAGAGAAAGAGTACGCAGCAAGATATACACTGTAACCGCAAGAGTAACAGTTGCTCCCTCGAAGATAACCGTTTCGAATGCACGGAAAAAAGGGAACTGACGTCTGCACGTCGTCGAGGACCTCTTATTGCCTGTATGACGTCAGACGGCGTCGCGTGCGAGACAGTGACGTCCTCGTCGACGTGCAGAGACTAGTAAGAAGATTTCCGTCGAATGCTGGCGCCATGGGAGTATTCATGAGGTGAGGAATCCACAGGTAGTTGTATCCATCAGAATGGGGCCACCAGCATGCCATATGTGGAGTGAAGAAAGGTTCAAGTAACCATGTTTGAAGAGAGAGAGCATAATCACTGGGGTCCTGGTTAGCAGGATCCCAGTGAACACAGTCAAGTACACTGACAATAGGCAGAGAATGGGGTTAACCATGCCAGGAAAGAGGGTACATTCCTACATTTGTGGTTGCAGCTTTTCCTCTGGTGGAATGGGCTCTTAAGCCCTCAGGAGACTGCTTTTTAGCCAGGGCATAGAAGAATAAGTTACTTACCATCGGTAACAAATTATCTGGTAGAGACGCTATCTAGCTGCAGATTCCTTACCTTAGAATCCCCTGCCATCAGCTTTGAATCTGAAATGTTTCTGCTGAGCAGTACCCTGCACGTGCCGTTGGGTGGCGTCGTTCGGATCCGCATGCTTCGTCCGGCTCCGCGTGGCGTCAGCAGCGTCCTTGGAGCCATCTGTGATGTCACAGTCTTCTATATAGGCACTACCCTGGCATGCGTACATCAGTTCTTTTCAATAACTTACGATACCATAAGCGCAGAGTCAGCAAACATTTTAGTTTTACGCTTGATTGTTTGAGGAAAAAGACATGCCCTTAAGAAAGGCAAAAATATAAAAACATGATAAATATATATCCGCAGAGCGGGGAAGCTTGGGTAGGTGTAAGGAATATGCAGCTAGATAGAGTCTGTACCAGATAATTTGTTACCGAAGGTAAGTAACTTGTTCATCTGATAGAAACTCCTAGATCCAGATTCCTTACCTTAGAATAGATACCCAAGCTATAACTCCTGATGGTGGGTCGCGTGGATATATTTCACACCAAGATGTCATGCAGGACCAAGCGTGCAAAATGCCCCTATTTCCTTACTTGGCTATCCAGGCAGTAGTGTCTTGCAAACATGTGCACCGAAGCCCACGTTGCCGCTTGGCAGATGTCAAGTACCGGCACGCCACGAGCTAATGCAGTGGTAGCAGCTTTTTCTCTGGTAGAGTGAGACCTCAAACCCTCTGGAGGCTGCTTCTTGGCCGAAGTGTAGCAAATCTTTATACAGAGAACGACCCAGCGCAAAGTGGATCATTTCTGTACTTCCTGACCCTTCTTTGCACCAACGTATCCCACAAAGAGTTGGTCATCCACCCGGAACTCTTTTGTGAGGTCAAGGTAGAACGATAACGCTATTTTTGGGTCCAGCCGATGGAGACACTCCTCTTCCTTAGAGAGATGCGGTGGCGCAAAGAAGGTAGTCAGGGTGATATTTTGACCCAAATGGAAAGGGGTCACCACCTGGGGGGGGGGGGAAGAGGCACGGGTTCTGAGGACTTCTTTATCAGGATATATCGTAAGATAAAGCCTGCGGCTCACTCACTCTCCTGGCAGATGTAATGCCACCAAAAAGGCTGTTTTGATAGTGAGTAGCCGGAGAGGACAGTTATTTAAAGGCTCAAAAGGAGCACACATTAGAAAAGTACAAGATTAAGATCCCACTGGGGCATGACAAAAGGCACAGGTGGAAACATATGCACAAGCCCTTTTAAGAATCTCTCTACAACGGGAGACGTGAACAAAGATGGTTGGTCGGGCAAGCGTAGAAAAGCCAATAAGGAGCAAGATAGCCCTTAAGAGTCCCTAAAGAGGAAACCTGTTGGGCAAGTGATAGAATATACAAAAGGACATTAGATAGAGAAGAAGAAAGAATAGACCTCTCTGTACAATATGAAACACAATGTTTCCACCGGCAGGTGTTAACAGACTTAGTAGAGGGACACCTAGCTGCCAGAATGAAATCACAGACTTCAGGAGGGAGGTCATAAACCATCAAACGTTGCCGCTTGTAAGGAAATGACTTCCTTGGCATGGTTACCCCATGACTTTTTGCCTTTTGTTGATGCCAGTTATGACTGAAAGGGTGCTGGGACCCTGCTAACTAGGCCCCAGCACCAGTGTTCTTTCCCTAAACTGTACCTTTGTTCCCACAATTGGCACAGCCCTGGCACACAGATAAGTCCCTTGTAAATGGTACCCGTGGAACTAAGGGCCCTGTGGCCAGGAAAGCTCTGCAAGGGCTGCAGCATGTTTTATGCCGCCCTGGGGATCCCTCACTCAGCACATGCACACTGCCTCACAGCTTGTGTGTGCTGGTGGGAAGAAAATGACTAGGTCGACATGGCACTCCCCTCCGAGTGCCATGCCAACCTCACACTGCCTGTGGCATAGGTAAGTCACCCCTCTAGCAGGCCTTACAGCCCTAAGGCAGGGTGCACTATACCACAGGTGAGGGCATATGTGCATGAGCACTATGCCCCTACAGTGCAAAACCTTAGACATTGTAAGTGCAGGGTAGCCATAAGAGTATATGGTCTGGGAGTTTGTCATACATGAACTCCACAGTTCCATAATGGCTACAATGAAAACTGGGAAGTTTGGTATCAAACTCCTCAGCACAATACATGCACACTGATGCCAGTGTGCAATTTATTGTAACATACACCCAGAGGGCATCTTAGAGATGCCCCCTGAATACCTACCCGACTTCTAGTGTAGGCTGACCAGTTCCTGCCAGCCTGCCACACACCAGACATGTTGCTGGCCAAATGGGGGGAGTGCCTTTGTCACTCTGTGGCCAGGAACAAAGCCTGTACTGGGTGGAGGTGCTTCTCACCTCCCCCTGCAGGAACTGTTACACCTGGTGGTGAGCCTCAAAGGCTCACCCCTTTTGTTACAGCACCCCAGGGCATCCCAGCTAGTGGAGATGCCCGCCCCTCCGGCCACTGCCCCCACTTTTGGCGGCAAGGCTGGAGGGGATAATGAGAAAAACAAGGAGGAGTCACCCACCAGTCACGACAGCCCCTAAGGTGTCCTGAGCTGAGGTGACCCCTGCCTTGAGAAATCCTCCATTTTGAGTTTGGAGGATTCCCCCAATAGGATTAGGGATGTGCCCCCTTCCCCACAGGGAGGAGGCACAGAGTGTAGCCACCCTCAAGGACAGTAGCCTTTGGCTACTGCCCTCCCAGACCTAAACACACCCCTAAATTCAGTATTTAGGGGCTCCCCAGATCCCAGGAAACTAGATTCATGCAACCTGAAGAAACATGAAGGACTGCTGACCTACAAGCCTGCAGAGAAGGAGGAAGACGACAACTGATTTGGCCCCAGCCCTACCGGCTTGTCTCCAACTTCGAAAACCTACTCCAGCGACGCATCCGACAGGGACCAGTGACCTCTGAAGCCTCAGAGGACTGCCCTGGACTAAAGGACCAATAAACTCCTGTGAACAGCGGCCCTGTTCAAAACCAGCTACTTCTTTGCAACAAAGAAGCAACTTTCAAAGACTGCACGTTTCTCGCCGGAAGCGTGAGACTTCACACTCTGCACCCAACGCCCCCGGCTCGAGATCCAGAGAATGGACACCTCAGGGAGGACTCCCTGGCGACTGCAAGCCTGTGAGTAACCAGAGACAACCCCCCTGAGCCCCCACTGCGACACCTGCAGAGAGAATCCCGAGGCTCCCCCTGACCGCGACTGCCTGTAACAAGGGACCCGACGCCTGGAACCAACACTGCACCCGCAGCCCCCAGGACCTGAAGGAACCGAACTTCAACGCAGGAGTGATACCCAGCCGACGCTCTGCCTAGCCCAGGTGGTGGCTGCCCCAAGGAGCCCCCCCTGTGCCTGCCTGCACCGCTAGAGTGACCCTCGGGTCCCTCCATTGTTTCCTACCTGAAACCCGACGCCTGCTTTGCACACTGCACCCGGTCGCCCCTGTGTCACCAAGGGTGTGTTTTGTGTGCCTACTTGTGTCCCCCCAGTGCTCTACAAAACCCCCCTGGTCTGCCCCAAGGACGCAGGTACTTACCTGCTGGCAGACTGGAACCGGAGCACCTCCTGTTCTCCATAGGCACCTATGTGTTTTGGGCACCTCTTTGACCTCTGCACCTGACCGGCCCTGAGCTGCTGGTGTGGTAACTTTGGGGTTGCCTTGAACCCCCAACGGTGGGCTGCCTATGCCCCAGAACTGAGACTTGTAAGTGTTTTACTTACCTCCCCCAGTAACTGTTGATTTTTGCAGTGTCCACTTTGAAAATAGCTTATTGCCATTTTTACAAAGACTGTACATGATATTGTTTTCATTCAAAGTTCCTAAAGTATCTAAGTGAAGTACCTTACATTTAAAGTGTTTGATGTAAATATTGAACCTGTGGTTCTTAAAATAAACCAAGAAAAGATATTTTTCAATATAAAAACCTATTGGCCTGGAGTAAGTCTTTGAGTGTGTGTTCCTCATTTATTGCCTGTGTGTGTACAACAAATGCTTAACACTACCCTTTGATAAGCCTATAGCTCGACCACACTACCACAAAATAGAGAATTAGTATTATCCAATTTTGCCACTATCAACCTCTAAGGGGAGCCCTTAGACTCTGTGCACAATATCTCACTTTGAGATAGAATATACTGAGGCAACTTCCTACACCACTCAACCTCCACGCATGAAGTCGCAAAGTTGACAGGTTTGGATGGTAAACCTTACCCTGCTGCTGCAACAGAAGATCCTCCCCAAGAGGCAACCTGATGGGAAACTGATGCTCATCTTGAGAAGCTCAGGATACCAGACCCTCTGTGTCAAATCTGGAGCCACTAGGATTACTTGGGCCCGGTCGTATTTGATTTTCTTGAGGACTCTGGGCAGAAGTGGTATGGGCGGAAAGGCGTAGAGGAGACCTGAACACTCGCGATTAAAGGCGTCGTCCAGCGATAGCCCCCTTGGAAACTCCAACGTGCAAAACTGCTGACATTGCGCGTTCTCTACGGAGGCGAACAGATTTAACTAAGACTCTTCCCACTGCTGAAAGATTCCTTGCGCCACCTTCGGATGGAGATATCATTTGTGATTCGCTAAGCATCGTCGGCTGAGTTCATCCGCCCTGGCGTTCAGAGAACCTGCCATGTGTTGAACCACCGGGGATATGTCCTGCTGTTACAGCCATGTCAAGAGATGCAGAGCCTCTTGACAAAGGGTCCACGACCCCACACCGCCCTGCTTGTTGCAGTACCACATTGTGGTAGTGTTGTCCTTTCACAACAGGAAGAAATGCTTTTAATGCTAGCCGGATCGCCCGAAGCTCCAACAAGTTGATATAGAGCCCGGATTCCGCCGGAGACCAGCGACCCCTGATCACCATCTCTCCCAGATGACCGCCCCATCCCAGAAGTGATGCATCTGTCACTAATGTGAGATCTGGTTGGGGAAGGGAGAGGAGTCTGCCTTTGACCCAACCGCAGTTCACTAACCTCCACTGCAGATCCTTTGCAGTTCCCTCTGAGATCTGAACCACGTTGGTAAGGTTTCCCTGATGCTGTTCCCATTGGAACTTCAGGTTCCACTGCAGAGCCCTCATATGCCATCTGGCATGCTTGACCAATAGGATGCAGGAAGCCATGAGTCACAACAGCCTCAGAGTCTGTCCCACCGAAATCCAGGATAGAGGCCGAAACATCGGTATCGTAACCTGAATATCCTGGACTTGCTGCTCGGGAGGATAGGCCTGATACTGTACTGTGTCCAGAACAGCTCCGATGAAAGTGAGCTTCTGAGAGGGAGTCAGGTTTGACTTCGGCACATTTGTAGTGAACCCCAGGGAATGCAGGAGGTGAGCAGTCATCTGGAGATGGGCGACGAGAGCCTGGGGCGTCAGAGCCTTCAACAGACAATCGTCTAGGAAGGGGAAGACTGAAATCCATAACCTAAACAGATGAGCTACCACCTCCGCCATCACTGTGGTGAACACCCGAGGGGCACTGGTGAGACCGAAGGGGAGCATAGTAAACTGAAAGTCCTCTTGGCCCACTGTGAACCATAAGTAACACCTGTGGGAGGGAAGGATGGTTAAATGAAAATACACATCCCGCAAGTCCAACACTACCATCCAGTCGCCTTGGTCTAGGGCAGACAAGACCTGAGCAAGCATCCTGAATTTCTCCTTCTTGAGGAAGAGATTGACATCCCTTAAATCCAGGATAGGGTGAAGGCCCTTGTTCTTCTCGGGAATCAGAAAGTAGCAGGAATAACAACCACTGCCTACTTCTGACAACTGCCAAGAGAGCCGTAACTTCCTCACGGAGCAAAACTAAATGGTCCTCCATCAGCCGTTCTTTTATCGGAGTGCTAGAAGGAGGGAAAGACTGGAAGGGAAGGGAACAGCTTTTCCGTATGATCGCCAAGACCCATTTGTCCGTTGTGATAGAATGCCAGTGAGGGAGATTAAATTGAATCCTCCCTCCAACTGGATGGACATGGTCTTGCAGAACCACACTAGGAGGTCTTGGGTGCAGTGGAGGGGGCTGTGTGGAGGCCGACCGCAGGCCAGGCCCTCTGGGTCTGACCGTACCATGACCACGTCCTATCCTGGGACGTTGTGATGCCGGAGGACGGTGGCTGAATTGTGGCTGGCGTGGTACTGCACCCCTTTGGATGCCTCGAAAAGGACGAATGACAGACTGCTGTCGAGCTGGCGCTGAGAGGCCCAAGGTTCTGGCCGTAGCTCGAGAATCCTTGAACCTCTCAAGCATGGAGTCTGCCTTCTCACCAAAAAGGCGGGAGCCATCAATGGGCATGTCCATCAAACTTGACTGGACAACTCCTGATAAACCAGTCGATCGTAGCCAGGCGTGGCGACGTAGGGGTACTGACGACGCCATTGCTCTACCCAGCGAGTCGGTTGTGTCCAATCCACACCTCATAGTAAACTTGGCTGCATCTCTCCCATCCTTGACAGCCTGAGTGAGAGTGTCCCGTACGCCCTCGGGGACCTGGGGCAGCACCTGTGCCACCATATCCCATAAAGTATGGGAAAAACGGCCCAGTAGGCAAGAGGTGTTTACTGACCTCAATGCCAGGCTGGAGGAAGAAAACTTCTTCTTCCCAAGTTGGTCCAGCCTCTTGGATTCCCTACCCGAGGGAGCGGAATGGAAGGCACCACGGGAAGTGGAGGCTTGGACCACCAAGCTCTCCGGGGTGGGGTGTTGGGTAAGGAAACTAGGGTCGTTTGGAGCAGGTCTATGGTGGCGGCCGACTGTCCTATTCACAGGAGCCCCTGTACTGGGTCTGGACCATGTTCCCAGAAGGACGTCCATTGGCGCCTCATTGAAGAGCAACAGCGGCACTGATCTTGCTCCGACTCACACTCCAAAGGGTCCTCAGACCCTTCCCACTCCTCTCCTCTGCCTGGCTGTTCAAACTAAGGCTCAGGAAAATGATCTGGGCCTAATGGGCACCCTAGAAGTCGGAGTCGTACTATGTCACTCCGGCTCCGGATGATCCGGAATGAAAATGGGGCTACCACCAGTGGGTGCCGGTGGTGGAGGAAGCGTCGACGTCAGACCCAGTGCCAGAGGAGGTTGAGTGTGTGGGACCGGTGCCGGTCCGGATCCGCTATCGGATTCTGGGGTCCCCAACGGCACTGAAGCCACCGATTTTGAATCCGATGTGGGCCTGAAGTCCCACCAAGGGTGCAGCCCACTTAAAAACAATGCGCATGGTCTCGTAAAACTCTGCAATTTGAGCAGGGTCGCTCCAGGCCCCGGAAAAGGGGGAAGATGCGGAGTCAGCCCTGGCGACGGCTCCGCAGAACCGTGCTCGGAACGTCATTGCTCCATAGATGCCTTGTCGGGCGACGGGCATGACGAAGTCGAAGTTTGCTTGGACTTCTTCTTCTTGTACCTCTTACCTGAATGATTGGATGACCTTGAATGCGAGGAAGAGGACTTGGGGCTCCAGGAGCGGTGCTGCGACCTACTCCTACTGCGGGAACGCGACCTTCTCGAAGTCGCGCCCACTGAAGACTGATGTTGGGCTGGTCGAAGTTTGAGGGATCTCTCCCTCAAGGACTTGGGAGCCATGGGCGACTGTCAGAACACGAAGTCGAGTCGTGATCCTTCTCCAAACACCAGAGACACACTCTCTGTGGATCCGTAATCGACATAGTGCGATGACATGCACCACGCGGTTTGAATCCAGTCTTTCTAGAAGACATGTTCAAACAATCAAGCTGAAAAATCTCAACAACTGTCAAAGAAAAAGGTAGCTCTTTCTGGATCTGCACTTAACCGGCATGGAAGGGAAGGAATGACGTACGTGCGCCGGGGCGGTGCCTACATAGAAGACTGTGATATCACAGACTGCTCCAATGACGCCACGCGGAGCCAGACGACGCACGCAGATTCAAAAAACGCCACCCGACGGTACTGCTCAGCAGAAAAATCCCAGATTTAAAGCTGATGTCAGGGAATTCTAAGGTAAGGAATCTGCAGTTAGAAGTCTCTATCAGATGATCTTGATACAGAGAACGACCCAGCACAAAATGGATTGCTTATTTACTGCAAAATCATTTTTCCCCTCCAACATACCGGACAAAGAGTTGGTCGTCCACCCGGAACTCTTTTGTGTGGTCAAGGTAGAATGGCAATGCTCTTTTTGGGTCCAGACGGTGAAGTCGCTCCTCTTCTTTAGAGGGATGTGGAGGAGTGTAGATGGTGGGCAGGGTGACACATTCTCCCAAATGGAATGGGTTGACAATTATTTTGGGGAAAGAGGCACCGGGTGTGAAGCACCACTTTGTCAGGGAACACAGTAAGACAGGTATGTAGGAAACTGGCCCCTTGTTGCAGTATTCCACCTCACATTTTGCCTGATATTTGATGTTAACTTGACTGAATGTGTGCCGAGATCCAGCTAACCAGGCCCCAGCACCTGTGTTCTTTGGCTAAAACTGTACCATTGTTTCCACAAAAAACTGTACCATTGTTTCCACAATTGGCACACCTCTGGCACACAGATAAGTCCCTTGTAACAGTTATCAGTGGTTCCAAGGGCCCTGTGGCCAGAAAGGGTCCTTAAGGGCGGCAGCATATATTGTGCCACCCTAAGGGACCCCTCACCAAACACATGCCCACTGCCATTGCAGGTTGGGTGTGCCAGGGTAAGGGATAGCCCGGGGGAGGTCACTAATAGGCCTGTAGTTTTAGTGCCCCTAAAAGTGGGTGGGACCCTGTGGCAGGTCGAACGGTATAAATACAACGGAGAGAGATTGTGGTGATCAGGTAAGTGGTTTATTTCTAAGAGTGCGGGTTGTTTGATTATTTTCCTTAGGTTTACAGGGTGTTTAAAGTCTCTGGTGGTCGTCTTCTATTCTTCTTATAGGGTTTTTCCTCTCCTTTCTTCTCTGTATCTCAGTTTGGCGTTCCCTCTGTCTCTCGGTGGGCTCCAGCGAGGATGGACCGGAAAAGGAGGAAAACGCTATGGTAAGTGGGGCGTTTAAATCTGGACGTAGGGTTTTTATACTAAAGGGGAAGGGGGAAAAGGGTGGGGTTGTGCTGGTAGTGAGGTAGGGCAAGGTGAAATACCAGCTGTAAAAGTGCGCGGTTTGTGACTTAATTGTGCCGTAATACGTGCTCTCTACGATCCCTCCCAGCCCTCCCTTCACTCCTTCCCAGGTCCCTTCCCCAGTGCCCTCTTAATCTCTATATTTCTTTTGGTGTCCCAAATGGACCGTACCTTAGAAAGCCACGACCCTCCTGGATCGTGGCTGGCTCCTGGGTGTCCCGTCAGCTGGGGTTCCCTGGCGGTAGCCTCCTTCTCCAGTGCCTCGTCGTTGGTCGGTGTCGCGATGTTTCTCCACTCTTCCTCCGGTTCTGCTCTGTTTTCTCCCGTCTCTCTCCTCACGGCTTCTTCCTCTCTCTCCCCGATCGTCAGGGCACACGCCTTTTTCAGCGCCGCTGCCCGGAAGCCCTCCGGGGTTTCCCCGGCAACCGGGTGACGTGCTCCGTCGTCAGAGCGCGTTCCCTCGTCAACGCGGGGACGCGGAAATGACGTGTCGGAACTAACCGACACGTCAGTGTCCCCCAGCGCCGAGGACATGATCGGGACTGCCCGATCACACACCCCATCCCAAGAACGGTCCTGCTCTAGGACCGAAGAAGAGCAAGGAAGACGGGACAAATAATCCGCAGGACCCTGTTGAGCACCCGGGACGTGGCGAACCTGAAAGGAAAAAGGCTGCAATTCAAGGAACCACCGCAAAATCCGGGAGTTAGAATCCTTATGAGCGGCCATCCAGGTAAGGGGAGCGTGATCCGTATATAGAACAAAAGGGCGGCACAAGAGATAATATTGCAAATTGTCCACCGCCCATTTAATAGCCAAGCACTCTCTCTCGATGATGGGATACTGGCGTTCTCGGGGAAGAAGTTTCCTACTGATAAAAACTATAGGGTGATCCCTGCCTTCCTCGTCAGGTTGCGACAGAACCGCCCCCAGTCCTACATCAGAGGCATCTGTGTACACATGAAAAGGTTTGGAGAAGTCTGGACAGTTTAATACCGGTTCCTTCGTCAGGCAGGATTTTAGTCTCTCAAAACTATTCATCTGGAGGTCTGAAAATGGTAACAAATGATTAGGGTGGGATTTGGACAGGAGATCTGTGAGGGGAGCTGCAAGGGTGGAATATCCCGGTATGAACCGTCGATAATAGCCGACTAATCCAAGGAATGAGCGCAAGTCCTTCTTTGTTTTAGGGGTAGGGGCAGTTTTGATGGCTTCCACTTTTGAGGTTTGGGGTTGTAGTGTACCTTGGCTAAATATTGTATCCGAGATAAGATATGTCAGTTTTCCCTAAGATGCATTTCTTGGGGTTGTCTGTTAACCCTGCCTTTGCCAGTGTATTGAATATTAGCTGCAGATGATATAGATGATCCTCCCAGGTCTGACTAAAAATGACGACATCATCTAAATATGCTGCCGAGAAGGTGTGAAAGGGTTTTAATATCCTATCCATTAGTCTCTGGAAGGTGGCTGGAGCTCCATGTAGACCAAAGGGTAACACTGTGAAGTGGTACAGACCTGATTGGGTAGAGAAGGCCGTTTTTTCTTTATCCTCTGGTGCCAGAGGAATCTGCCAGTATCCCTTAGTTAGGTCCAATGTGGACATATATTTAGCTTTTCTCAATTTCTCAAGGACATTGTCTACCCGGGGAATTGGATAGGTGTCAAACATAGATACCTCATTAAGTTTTCGGAAATCGATACAAAATCTGACGGACCCATCAGGTTTCGGTACGAGGACTACTGTGGAGCACCAGGGGCTATTGGAGGGCTCTACCACCCCGAGGGCTAACATTTTCTGTATCTCGTCTTCTATGATCTGTTTCCTTGCCTCAGGAATACGGTAGGGTCGCAATCTGACTATTTTACCTGGGGTTGTTCGTATTTTATGACAAACTAATGAGGTTTTTCCTGGTGTTTCTGAAAACACCTGTGGAAATTGACTCAGTAAGGAATATAACTGTTCTTTCTCGGAACCTGTCAACGAACTATTGATAGCGGGCATTTTTGTAATATCGTGTTGATCCTTAGGAAAGAACTCTATGTTTAGTTCTTTACTGGGATATAAAAACCGGCCCATTTCTACTGAATTGTCACCGTTCTCTGCAACTTCCCATTTCTTTAAGAGGTTTATATGATAAATTTGGGTCTTTTTAGGATTGGTATTTAGTTCTATGAGATAAGTGACAGGGGATACTGCTCGAACAACCCGATAAGGACCCTGCCATCTCGCGAGAAGTTTTTGCTCTGACGTGGGGTGCATTATTAATACCTGGTCGTCTGGCTGCAAGGTCCGCAACTTACTCCCTCTGTCATAATAATGTTTTTGTATCGTTTGGGCTTGTTCCATATTCTGTCGTACCTCTTCCCATAGCCCTTGTAAATGGGATTTCAAGTTGTGGACATATTCCAACAATGGTCTTCCCTCTCCCTCGGCTTCCTCCTCCCAGGTTTCTACCGCCATATCTAAAAGGGAACGGGGTTGTCGCCCGAACACGAGTTCGAACGGGCTATGTCCAGTTGAGGCCTGTTCATGGGTTCTGATAGCGTACAGAACTAAAGGTAATTTTTGGTCCCAATCTCTGCCTGAATCCTTGACTATTTTCTTTAATAGAGATTTGATGGTCCGATTGTAACGTTCCACCAATCCGTCTGTTTGGGGATGATAAACCGAAGTTTTTATTTGGGAAATGCCCAATGTATTACAAACTTGTTTCATGAGATTCGACATGAATGGGGTCCCTTGGTCAGTGAGTATCTCTCGGGGAAACCCTATTCGAGCGAACACCGTTATCATTGCTTGTGCAACTGTTTTTGTTGTCATACTTGTCAGGGGAACGGCTTCGGGGTACCGGGTAGCATAGTCTACGATCACCAATATATATGTATGACCCTTAGAGGAAGGCACTAAGGGTCCAATTAGATCCATCCCCACCCTGCTGAATGGAATGTCTATGATGGGAAGGGGAAAAAGGGGCGCTTTCCTGGGTCTACCTGGTTCGGTGAGTTGACACCTGGGACATTGGGTGCAATATCTCCTAATCTGTGCAAAAACCCCGGGCCAATAAAACCGTCGGAGGAGATACTCCTCAGTTTTTTCTCTCCCAAAATGCCCCCCCCCCCCAGGTTGGTTGTGGGTTAGCGTCAGAACTTGATTTCTATAGGATTCAGGTACTATTAACTGATGTTTGCGTTCCCCTGCTCGGGTAGTGGTAACCCTATAGAGGAGATTTCTTTTAACCAGGAAGTAGGGACCCACCTCATCAGTTTCTTCCGTTTTTGCGGAGCTCCAGGCCTGAGTGAGGGAAGGGTCTTCTCTCTGTTGATGATGGAAACTTAATGGTGCTGTATGTGTCTCTGCTATAAGTCTTTGGGTTTGTTCCTGGTTTTTATGTGCCCGGAACTGTATTCGCTCATCCCGCATTTCGCGACATGAAAGTTTACGGCGGGTTAAAGGACATTCAATGGGGCTTCCCGAAAAAGGAGCCTCAATCCACCACTCCTGGGAGGATTTGGGACTTCGAACATGATCCAGGAGTTCCGGGAAATGGTCATAGTCGGTGCCAATGATACATTCCTCAATAAGGTGAGACATAACTCCCATCGGAAGTAAATCCCTGTGTTCTCCCCACTCCAATTCGACTACTTTCAGGGGGTACTGCTCCTTGTCGCAGTGAATACAGCAAATATTGACCCATCGGCTGGTTACCCTATCTATAGGGCCTATTAAGTCTTCGCGAACAACAGATTGGCTGCAACCCGAATCGACGAGAGCACATAAGGATCGCCCATTTATTTTGAGGGTTTGCTTGAATTTAATATCTCCCCCTCCTGTACATAGGACACGTCGTCTGGTCACTCCTATTTCCATAGGTTCACTCCCTTCTACTTTCCCCGGGCACGTACGAGCTATATGACCCCACTCTCCGCAATTAAAACATTGTGGTCCCTGTAAGGGAGGGCCTTCTCCAAGTCTGCGGGGAACCGGGTTTTCTACCGGAAATTTCAGGGGGAGTTTGGGATTGGGTAAGACGGACTTTATGTTGGGTCTGGATGATATACCCCTCACATTGGTGGATCGATGGTATGCACAGGCTAAGTCAATGGCCATGTCCGTATCTACCTTCGGATGTTGTCTTATCCAATTTTTTGTAGGAGTAGGTAAAGAATCTAAATATTGTTCGAGGACAATCGTTTCTATGACCTCCTCCCGGCTGTTCCCGATAAGTCCCAACCATTTCAGGGCCAGATCTTTAACACGGAAATAAAAGGTTCGGGGGTCCTCATTCGGGCCCCACTTCACTTTCCGGAATTTAACTCGATAGTACTCTGTATCGTGTCCCACCCGTTCTAAGATGCTGGTTTTTATGTCTCTGTAGGGTGTTGTTCCCCCTGGATTCGTTGCTTGATACGCGGCTTGCAAGAGTCCGGTAAGCAAAGGCGCGACGTATTGTCCCCATCTTTCTTCTGGCCATTGAGCAGAGGAAGCGACTCTTTCAAAGTTAGTAAAGAATGATTCTGGGTCTTCTCCCTCCTGATATTTTTGTAACACCGAACTGGGGACATTGGGGTGGACTTTGCTGGTGGCTATTGTCTCTGTTAGTTTTTTCATTGCCGTTTCGTGTACGAGTTGGTTGTTCGCTAGTATCGTGGCTTGACTTTTCAAGGCCGACTGCAAGGCCTCCCTGTCCTCTTTTGCTTCTCGCTGGTGGGCTTCCCATACCAACTGCAAGTGGCGTTGGCCTTCCGCTAGTTGTTTAATAATATCCTCTAGGGACGGAGCTTCACTCATTGTTTATACCGTTCAGTTGCCGTGGGTTGTATCCAACAATCCCACTTCTGACACCACTGTGGCAGGTCGAACGGTATAAATACAACGGAGAGAGATTGTGGTGATCAGGTAAGTGGTTTATTTCTAAGAGTGCGGGTTGTTTGATTATTTTCCTTAGGTTTACAGGGTGTTTAAAGTCTCTGGTGGTCGTCTTCTATTCTTCTTATAGGGTTTTTCCTCTCCTTTCTTCTCTGTTTCTCAGTTTGGCGTTCCCTCGGTCTCTCGGTGGGCTCCAGCGAGGATGGAACAGAAAAGGAGGAAAACGCTATGGTAAGTGGGGCGTTTAAATCTGGACGTAGGGTTTTTATACTAAAGGGGAGGGGGGAAAAGGGTGGGGTTGTGCTGGTAGTGAGGTAGGGCAAGGTGAAATACCAGCTGTAAAAGTGCGCGGTTTGTGACTTAATTGTGCCGTAATACGTGCTCTCTACGATCCCTCCCAGCCCTCCCTTCACTCCTTCCCAGGTCCCTTCCCCAGTGCCCTCTTAATCTCTATATTTCTTTTGGTGTCCCAAATGGACCGTACCTTAGAAAGCCACGACCCTCCTGGATCGTGGCTGGCTCCTGGGTGTCCCGTCAGCTGGGGTTCCCTGGCGGTAGCCTCCTTCTCCAGCGCCTCGTCGTTGGTCGGTGTCGCGATGTTTCTCCACTCTTCCTCCGGTTCTGCTCTGTTTTCTCCCCTCTCTCTCCTCACGGATTCTTCCTCTCTGTCCCCGATCGTCAGGGCACCCGCCTTTTTCAGCGCCGCTGCCCGGAAGCCCTCCGGGGTTTCCCCGGTGACCGGGTGACGTGCTCCGTCGTCAGAGCGCGTTCCCTCGGCAACGCGGGGACGCGGAAATGACGTGTCGGAACCATCCGACACGTCAGTGTCCCCCAGCGCCGAGGACGTGATCGGGACTGCCCGATCACAGACCCTTAGTTGGAAAAGGGTGGTAGTCAGTAAAGATCTCCCCTTGAATGCCTCCTTTGAAATTACCACCCCAGAGGTTGGTCAGAGCCCAAAAGAGAAGCTGGTCCAGTGCCAGCCCTCATCCAAGTAAGCCAAGGAGATTCCGCTCCTGTACAGGATAACTTCAAGGTTAGCACTGGTGAAGTCCAGCCTGGCCCACAAGAAGTTCCGACCAGTCAAGGCACCTGCTAAGCATGAGATGGTGGCTCCTCTGCTAACAGAAGAAAAGTAGTTGCTTACCTGTGTAGGAAGTTTGCTCTGTATATACTATTTCAAAGTAAGAAATAGTGTGCACAGAGTCCAAGGGTTCCCCTTAGAGGTAAGATAGCGGCAAAAAGAGATAATTCTAATGCTCTATTTTGTGGTAGTGTGGTCGAGCAGTAGGCTTATCAGAGGGTAGTATTAAGCATTTGTTGTACACACACAGGCAATAAATGTGAAACACACACTCAAAGACTTACTCCAGGCCAATAGGTTTTTATATGGAAAAATATATTTTCTTAGTTTATTTTAAGAACCACAGGTTCAAGATTTACAAGTAATACTTCAAATGAAAGGTATTTCACTCAGGTATTCTAGGAACTTTGAATAATCACAATATCATGTACAGTCTTTGTATAAATGGCAATAAGCTATTTTAAAAGTGGACACAATGCAAAAATCAACAGTTCCTGGGGGAGGTAAGTAAAGGTTAAGTTCACAGGTAAGTAAAATACTTACAAGTCTCAAAGTTGGGTCCAAGGTAGCCCACCATTGGGGGTTCAAGGCAACCCCAAAGTTACCACACCAGCAGCTCAGGGCCAGTCAGGTGCAGAGGTCAAAGAGGTGCCCAACACATATAGGCTTCAATGGAGGACAGGTGTGCCCCGGTTCCAGTCTACCAGCAGGTAAGTACCCGCGTCCTCAGGGGGAAGACCAGGGGAGTTTTGTAGGGCACTGAGGGGGACACAAGCAGGCACAGAAAGTACACCCTCAGCAGCACAGGGGCGGCCGGGTGCAGAGTGCAAACAGGCGTTGGGTTTCAGATAGGAAGTAAAGGGGAGGCCCGGGGGTCTCTTCAACGATGCATGCAGGCACGGGGGGCTCCTCGGGTAGCCACCACCTGGGCTAGGTGGAGGGTCACCTGGGGGTCGCTCCTGCACTGGAGTTCGGTTCCTTCAGGTCCTAGGGGCTGCGGTGTAGTGTTGGTTCCAGGCGTCGGGTCCCTTGTTACAGACAGTCGCGGTCAGGGGGAGCATCTGGATTTCCTCTGGGGGCTCAGGGGGGTCGACTCTGGTTACTCACATGCACGCAGTCGCCGGGGAGTCCTCCCTGTAGTGTTGGTTTTCCGCAGGTCGAGCCAGGGGCGTCGGGTGCAGAGTGGAAAGTCTCACGCTTCCGGCGGGAAACGTGAAGTCTTCAAAGTCGTTCTTTGTTGCAAGAAAGTTGCAGATTGTTGAACAGGGCCGCTGTTCACTGGAGTTTCTTGGTCCTTGGTTGCATGGCAGTCCTGAGGCTTCAAAGGTCGCTGGTCCCTGTTGGATGGGTCGCTGTTGCAGTTTTCTTTGAAGTTGAGAGACAGGCCGGTAGGGCTGGGGCCAAAGCAGTTGTCGTTTCCGTCTTCACTGCAGGGCTTCTGGTCAGCAGTCTTTCTTCTTGTTAAGGTTGTAGGAATCTGGTTTCCTAGGTTCTGGGGAGCCCCTAAATACTGAATATAGGGGTGTGTTTAGGTCTGGGAGGGCAGTAGCCAATGGCTACTTTCCTTGAGGGTGGCTACACCCTCTTTATGCCTCCTCCCTGTGGGGAGGGGGGCACATCCCTAATCCTATTGGGGGAATCCTCCATCCACAAGATGGAGGATTTCTAAAAGTGAGGGTCACCTCAGCTGAGGACACCTTAGAGGCTGTCCTGACTGGTGGGTGTCTCCTCCTTGTCTTTCTAATTATCTCCTCCAGCCTTGCCGCCAAAAGTGGGGGCAGTGGCGGGAGGGGCGGGCATCTCCACTAGCTGGGATGCCCTGTGGCGCTGTAACAAAGGGGGTGAGCCTTTGAGGCTCACTGCCAAGTGTTACAGTTCCTGCAGGGGGAGGTGAGAAGCACCTCCACCCAGTACAGGCTTTGTTCCTGGCCACATAGTGACAAAGGTAGTCTCCCCATGTGGCCAGCAACATGTCTGGTATGTGGCAGGCTGGCAGAAACTAGTCAGCCTACACTGGAAGTCGGTATGTTTTCAGGGGGCATCTCTAAGATGCCCTCTGGGTGTATGTTACAATAAATTGCACACTGGCATCAGTGTGCATTTATTGTGCTGAGACGTTTGATACCAAACTTTCCAGTTTTCAGTGTAGCCATTATGGAACTGTGGAATTCGTGTTTGACAAACTCCCAGACCATATACTCTTATGGCTACCCTGCACTTACAATGTCTAAGGTTTTGCTTAGACACTGTAGGGGAATAGTGCTCATGCACATATGCCCTCACCTGTGGTATAGTGCACCCTGCCTTAGGGCTGTAAGGCCTGCTAGGGGGGGGACTTACCTATGCCACAGGCAGTGTGGGGTTGGCATGGCACTCTGAAGGGAGTGCCATGTCGATGTAGTCATTTTCTCCCCACCAGCACACACAAGCTGTGAGGCAGTGTGCATGTGCTGAGTGAGGGGTCCCTAGAGTGGCATAAGACATGCTGCAGCCCTTAGAGACCTTCCCTGGCATCAGGGCCCTTGGTACCAGGGGTACCAGTTACAAGGGACTTACCTGGGTGCCATTGCTGTGCCAATTGTGGACACAAAGGTACAGTTTAGGGAAAGAACATTGGTGCTAGGGCCTGGTTAGCAGGGTCCCAGCACACTTTCAAGTCATAATTTAGCATCAGCAAAGGTAAAAAGTCAGGGGGTAACCATGCCAAGGAGGCATTTCCTTACAACCTGTAACTGTAGTTCTCCAGTATTTGAATCTTTCATAGATTCACATGCTTGAATCATTCCCCGTCGTCGAGATGGGAGCCTCCGGTACAATTACACAAGTAATGATGAAACATATCAACAGAAGGGCCTTAGGCCTCTTTAATTTAATAGTCTATCACAGTCATTTTAAGAAAAGGACCAAACTTGAGCATCCACCAATCAGACACCACCACCCTCTAGAATCCTCCTGAGAGAAGCTCCAGCACCTCAGATTACCAAGCACAAGTGCATCAAGGATAGGAACAGGAAGTGAGAGAGAGAATGAGGGAGTGAGAGAGTGAGAGAGTGAGAGAGAGAGTGTGAGAGAGTGAGAGAGAGAGAGAGAGAGAGAGAGAGAGAGAGAGAGAGAGAGAGAGAGAGGTGAAAGTGGGCTTCTCCGGGGAGGTGGGTGAATCTATGAAAGTTTCCAATACTGGAGAACTACAGTTAAAGGTAAGTAACTAATTTTCTTCATCCAGTATTGGAACTTTCATAGATTGACATGCTTCAATCAGAGTAATGAGCAGTACTTATGCACATTGGAATATTGCAGCTATGTACGTCACAAAACGTTTGCATATAATAATATATATATATATATAAATATATATATATATATATATATATATATATATATATATATATATATATATATATATATAAAGCAATACTGTAAACAACATATCGTCTGTTCACTTCATCTTTACTTCTGTCCCTTTATTCTTCTTTTCCTTTTTTTTTTTAAACATAGGATCCGTATTGAACAGTAATAGGATATAAACAATGTGCATACCTTATATAGGATGGAGGGATGAAAGAGATGGCTCACCTTCACCTGAAGAGGTTCCTGAGGACTGCTTGACCCACTGCTACCTCTCCTTGAGATAGTGCTTCCAAGCAGTAATGTTGTGTAAATGTATGGCAGCTTTTCCATGTCGCTGCTCTACAGATGTCTTGTAGAGGAACCCCCGCAAACAGTGCTGCTGAGGAAGAAACTACCCTTGCAGTGATTTGCCCGCTGCTTGATGGCAGAAACGAATGGGTGAGGATATCCATCTGCCTATACTCTGTTTGGAGAGCGGTTGACCTCGTCTGGGTGCACTGTAAGCTACGAACAATTGATTGGAGCGGCGGAAGGACTTAGGGGGTCATTACAACATTGGTGGTAAAATCCGCTTACCGCTGTGCAGAAGACCACCAATACACCGCCGCGGAAATCCGCCACAGCTATTATGACCCACATCTCGGAATCCGCCGGAAGTCAGACACCCACACAAGTCCGCCACACCAAAGGTCAGTGATAAACTGGCAAAAACAAAACCTCCACCGTTACGCCAACAGGAATACGCCCATGCTATCACGACCCACGAATCCATGCGGCGGTCTTTCAACTGCGGTATTCCATTGGCAGTACACACTGCCGCGCTCAAAATACACACATATCTCCAAAACACCGCCACATTGGACAATTCAAAATACACACACCTAATAAACATACAAACACCACTCCCACACACCCAACACAATATAAAACACACACCCACATCACCCACAAACCCCTACAACCAAAAATTATTGACGAAGGCCAGAGAGACTGCACAGCATAGACAACCCCACCTCACAGAGGCACACAACACCATCACCCACACAACATCCACGCACAAAACACCACACACCACTACACATCACCACACTCATCACCACATACACCACCCCACACATCACCTACACCACCCCATGGCACGGCAAAGACACCCCAGGTTCTCGGAGGAGGAGCTCAAGGTCATGGTGGAGGAAATCGTACGGGTAGAGCCACAGCTATTT
The DNA here is from genome assembly GCF_031143425.1 of Pleurodeles waltl. Lineage (NCBI taxonomy): Eukaryota > Metazoa > Chordata > Amphibia > Caudata > Salamandridae > Pleurodeles > Pleurodeles waltl. The sequence continues at coordinate 1,509,965,268 of NC_090445.1, read as the reverse complement.
GGAGCACAGGTGCAGCACACCTCCATAGTTAGGAAGATGGAGCTATGGCGAAGAATAGTCGACAGGGTCAACGCAGTGGGACAGCACCCAAGAAATCGGGAGGACATCAGGAAGAGGTGGAAAGACCTATGGGGGAAGGTGCGTTCCGTGGTCTCAAGACACAACATCGCGGTACAGCGGACTGGCGGCGGACCCCCACCTCCTCCCCCACAACTAACAACATGGGAGGAGCAGGTCTTGACCATTATGCATCCTGAGGGCCTCGGAGGAGTCGGTGGAGGAATGGACTCTGGTAAGTCAAATCTTAACTATCATATCCCCCACCCTACCTGCATGCTATCACAGACACCCACCCTCACCCCCTCCCCTATCACTCCAACTCCTCACTAATGTACTAATAACACAAACCACACATCCCAACACCAAGCCCTGCATGGCACAACAAAGCATGGACACCCCTCACTAAAGCATGCCCACTGCACATACCCATAACACCCCCCTAACCATCATCACACAAGGCCCCACACAGGAATGCTAGCACTGGGGTACACCCTCACCCACCCATTGCACACCATGACACACACAGATGCAATAATCATGCTTTTACACCCCTGCAGGACCACTACCCAACGTCACCAGACAGGAGGGTCCAGACATCTCCACCCCACCCACAGAAGAGGCCCACAGTGATGACAGCAGCTCTGGCCAACTGGATCCAGATGACCAGCCCGGACCAACGTGGGCCTCGGGACAGTCGGTTCCCCTCGCACAGGCACAGCCCAACACAGACCTTCCACCCTCTGGAAACATCAGCACAGCACCCCCCCAGCGGGCCCATACCTCCGTACCCAGGACACGTCAATCAGCTGTGTGTCCACCACTACAGGGAACCCAGGATAACCCACCACCCCAACAACCACAGGGACCTGGGGGCAGTGGTAGTGGGCACACAGTCCAGGGGACGGAGGCACAGGAACACAGGGGAACTGGGAGGGCTGCTGTGCGACAGGGGGCGGACAGGCCAAGGGAACCCACTCTCCATGAGGCCCTCTCCTCCATCATGGGAGCATACCACCACTCCCAGGAGACGATGGCTACGGTCCTGGCCAAGTTTCAGGAGACCCAACGCCTGCAGGAGGAACAGTATTTGGGGTTCAGGGAGGAAGTCAGAACCATCAGCTCCGCCCTGGGCACCATCGTAGGGGTGCTGAAGGACATACAGAACACCATGAGGGACACCGTGGCACTCCAAGGGGCCCCTGACACTAGCATGGACGATGAACTGCCCACCACCTCCGCCGGTGTTAGTGGACAGGACGCCCCGCCACAGGACCACAACACCAGCACCCCACCGTGCAGACGGGGAGCCACCCGCAAGCGGTCCCTGAGATCCAGGAACATGACAGAGCACGATACCAAGACCCCCGCCAAGAAATTAGACCACCCTGATTGTCATCCCACTGTCCCACTTTGTAATCCTGTCCATATTGGAACTGCCCCAGCTCCGCTTCCTATGCCCAAGTGGGCAGTGCACCTGTGAGACTAATAGACTGGACTCTGCCATGGACATTCCTCCACCATCACCCCTCACCATTTTACCACCCCCTCCAATAATTAGCACTTTAATAAACCCCCTTGAAGCACAAAACAATCTGGAGTCAGTCTGTGATTTTGAAAATGTCCTCAGGTCACTCATCTGTTTCAGCAGGGCAGACAACACTCTGGACAACACGTTGGAAAATATAGGCTGGGACATCCCTGATGCCATGGCCACTGTTGTTTGAAAAGACCCACTTGCAAGGAAATGGAGAACTGATAGCACCTGCACTTGAGGGGGGATCCCTGTGGGATGGCGGATAGCTGACATCAGGTCAGGCTCCAACTGGGTACACAGTTCCTGGATTGTGGCACAGTCAAACCTGTAGGTGATGATTAAATGTCGCTCCTCCATTGTCAACAGGTCCACCAGCGGTCGGTACACCGGAGGATTCTGCCATCTCCTCACATGTCCCAGCTGACGGTGCCTAGGAAGGACAACAGCGACCACAGAGTCAAGCAACTCAGAGGTATGTACCCACAGCTATACAGAACACGAAACATAATCCCAAAAGTTGTCTGTATGTGTGTTGAGTCCAGGCCTAGGTATGTGTGACGCGATGTTAAAAATGAAGCCATGTGGGCCCCTGAAATGGCGGCTGCCTGACCTCTAAACTGGGACAATGGGATGTGAGGTAACTGCGCTGGCGTTGTACACCGTCGCGGTAGGCGGTCGAAGACCGCTGCGCAATGCTGCATTGGTTAACATTGGACCCTATGGGTCCCAGGAGCCAATGACAAAGTGCGCCGGCGGTGACGATACGCACCGCCGCGGACGTCACCGCCATTTTCTATCTGTTCAATCACTCGATACCTGATCTTCGACAGGAGAGGACCTATACTGCAAGTGCTGCTGTGACCTCGGTCTGGAAGAGATAATGGCTCGTGCGTCTGGGGAAAGGGCCCCTGCCTTCACTGCACAGGAGTTGGAGAAGCTCGTGGACGGGGTCCTCCCCCAGTACACGCTACTCTACGGTCCTCCAGACCAACAGGTGAGTACACAGGGAGCAAGTTGTATGGGCTATGCCTGGGTGGAGAGGGCTGGTTGTAAGAAGGAAGGGGGCTGAGTTCTGCGAGCATGAAGGACTGTGAATGCATGTGCCACATGGCAAGGGTAGGGATGTGGGCCACTCACTTCGACGGTGCAGTTGGTAATGACTTCTCTTCTTCCCCTGTACATTTCATGTAGGGCAGCGCCCACCAGAAGAAGGATATTTGGCGTGCCATCGCCAAGGACGTCTGGACCCTGGGGGTACACCAGAGATGGAGCACCCACTGCCGTAAAAGATGGGAGGAAATTCGCCGCTGGAGCAAGAAGACGGCGGAGGCTCAGCTGGGGATGGCCTCCCAACGTGGGAGGGGTGCCCGTCGCACCATGACCCCCCTGATGTTCCGGATCCTGGAGGTGGCCTACCCTGGGTTGGATGGGCGCTTGAGGGCATCACAGCAGACACAAGGGGGTGAGTACACTCTCATGCAGCGGACTTTGCGCGTAGTGAAGGTGTCTGGGTGGGGGAGGAGGGCTGTGGGTTTGCCTAGGCCAGGGCGAGTTCCGTAGGCTATGCCCCTCCGTAATGCAGGCCATGTGGCACTACACCCCACCTCTGTAGAGTGCCAAGTACAGGTATACATGCCCCTGTGTCATCTATGTGTGCTGATGTCCACCATAGCCATGTAGGCCATATCCCAGGAACTGCATCAGTACAGCCCAACAGCGTGGCGTAGTGCAGGGGGCTGCTGTGTCTGTATTGTCCGCCAACGGTAGCGGTAAGCCATGCACTCAACCTGTCTTTCTTCTGTCACCCCCCCCCCCTTTTTGTGCTCTCCCTGTTCTTTTGTGCACCAGCATCATCAGGCGGAGGTACAGTGGCACTGGAGCACGAGGGACCTGCATCCCACATGGCCATGGAGGGCCACACCACGGACTCAGAATACACCAGTGGGACGGAGGGCGAGGGGAGCTTCACGGCGGTCACAGGATCAGCAACCAGCGACACGGACTCGTCCTCCGATGGGAGCTCCCTTGTGGTGGTGGCAAAATCTGTGCCCCCCAATTCTAAGGGACAGCCGCCACCCGCCCTACCAGCACCGCCCTCCCAGCAGCCCCTCAGCCTTTGCCCCGTGCCCGCTCACCCAGGAGGGTGGGCATCACCTTCGCCCCAGGCACCTCAGCCCCTGCCCCTGTCACCTCTGCTGCCCTCAGTGAGGAGGCCATTGACCTCCTCAGGTCACTCACTGTTGGGCAGTCTACCATTGTGAATGCCGTCCAGAGTGTAGAAAGGGAGTTGCAACACACTAATGCATTCCTGGAGGGCATTCGTTCTGGTCAGGCGGCCCTTCATCGAACCCTGCAATCTCTGGCCTCAACACTGATGACAGCCATTGTCCCTGTCTCTAGCCTCCCCCCTCCAACTTCTCCACCCAGACCCAATCCCCTGTACCCCAGCCTATCCCAAGCACACCATCAGACCATCCTGCACAGATGTCAACACACAAGGGAAGCTCAGGCAAACATAAGCACCACACATCCCACAGGCACTCACGCAAGCATCACACACATACAGACACAGCAAAATCCACTGCCTCCACTGTGTCCCCCTCCTCGTCGTCTCCCTCCTCCCTCCCAGTCTCGTCTACACTCTCACCTGCATGCACTACCACTACAGCCACTAGGTCCCGCACCAGCACACCCACCACCACACCCCGCTCACCTGCACTCACCAACCCCACTACCATTTGCACGTCCCCTGTGTCCTCTCCCAGTGTGTCTGTGATGCCCCCTCCGAAAGTACACAAACGCAGGCACACACCCACCCAACATACATCCACCTCACGACAGCCTCCAGCGCATGCACCTGCACCCAAATCAACAAACGTTACACCTCCTACAACCACCTCCTCTTCCTCCACTCCCAGACCCCCTCCAGCTACCCGTACCAGTGTTCCTAAGAAACTTTTCCTGAGCAACCTTGACCTCTTTCCCACCGCCCCCCCCCTCCAATTCATAGGTCCCGTACTAGCACCTCAGCCAAAAAATCTCCGGTACCATTGGTGCCTGTTAGAGGTATGTGGAGTGCACCGGGCACCAGGGCAGCCAGTGTGACACGGAGCCACAGCACAGCCAGTCCCCACCCTGTGAAGCACCAGAAGTTGGACAGTGCCCGACGGGATAGGGGGAAGACTCCAGCCGGCAAAGCCGCTCACAAGGGTCCTCAGCTGTGACTCCTCCCAAGGTGGGGAAGGGGCAGAAGACAGCGCCAAAGTCTGGGAAGAGCAGCACGGCGGAGAAGCCCGCCATCATCCCCGCTGCCCAGGAGGCCACCGCCAGCCCCATCGTCACTGGCCAGGAGGCCACCGCCAGAGTCAGTGCCCAGGAGGGCAGTCCCATCGTCACTGGCCAGGAGGCCACTGCCAGAGTCAGTGACCAGGAGGGCAGTTCCATCGTCACTGGCCAGGAGGCCACCGCCAGAGTCAGTGCCCAGGAGAGGCCCCGGCAGCCACAGCCCCGCTGGGCAATGAGGGACCGCCATGGCAAACACCGCTGAACAGGTCAGAGACAGCAAAGTCAAGCACCGCTGAACAGGGCAAGCACTGCTGAACAGGGCAAAGACCGCCATGGCAAGCACCGCTGAACAGGTCAGAGACAGCAAAGTCAAGCACCGCTGAACAGGGCAAGCACCACTGAACAGGGCAAGCACCGCCAACTCAAGCACCGCTAGCCCATGTGCGGCAGGGGCAGTGACGGAACTGGGACCGTCACAGGGAGAGTGATGCAGTCTGGGCACCAGTCCCCCTCCAGAACCAGTGGAGACATGCATCCACTACCTCAGTCCTTAACAGGATGAAGCACTCTGGGCACCAGTCCCCCTCCAGAACCAGTGGAGAACAGCATCCACTCCGTCTGTCCTTAACAGGATGAAGCACTCTGGGCACCAGTCACCCTCCAGAACCAGTGGAGAAGAGCATCCACTCCGACTGTCCTTAACAGGATGAAGCACTCTGGGCACCAGTCCCCTTCCAGAACCAGTGAAGAACAGCATCCACTACCTCAGTCCTTAACAGGATGAATCACTCTGGGCACCAGTCCCCCTCCAGAACCAGTGGAGACATGCATCCACTACCTCAGTCCTTAACAGGATGAAGCACTCTGGGCACCAGTCCCCCTCCAGAACCAGTGGAGAACAGCATCCACTCCGCCTGTCCTTAACAGGATGAAGCACTCTGGGCACCAGTCACCCTGCAGAACCAGTGGAGACAGCATCCACTACCTCAGTCCTTAACAGGATGAAGCACTCTGGGCACCAGTCCCCCTCCAGAACCAGTGGAGAACAGCATCCACTTCGTCTGTCCTTAACAGGATGAAGCACTCTGGGCACCAGTCCCCCTCCAGAACCAGTGGAGACTGTTATCGACTTGAGAGACTGTGGCTTTGCACTCCCCAGGATGGTACAGTGGGTAAACCACCCACTGTAGAGACTTGAGAGACTGTGGCTTTGCACTCCCCAGGATACATCAATGGGCATGGAGCCCCCTCGTGGATCTGGTGTGGTGCTATCATCCGGCTGAGGTGCCTCCCCTTCCCTTACCCCTGAGGTGCCTGTTGTATTTCTATCTGATGCCCCAGCAGTGTTCTCTCCGTTTTGCTCAGGTATCGTGTGTGGGCCACGCCCATGCATTTTGGGCCCAGTGGTCCACGGACATTGAATGGTGCATACCTGCACTACTAATCGTGATGTATATTTTGTTGAATGTGTATATATATCTGTATATATTTGCTTACTGTATTTTGATACATTACAATGGTTGCACTCATTTCCTTTTGTCTTTGCATTCTTCCTGAGGTTTTTGGGGTTGTTACTGTTATGTGTGGATATGCATTGGTGTGTGTGTTGTAGTGGGTGAGGGTCGGGTGGGGGTGTTGCGTGTGTGTGTCCCTGACTTTTGCCTCCCCCCTCCCCTATGTCGTATGTGCAGTACTCACCGTTGTCTTTGGCGCTGGCGTCGATGATGATCGTACAGGAGCAGGAAGACTATCGCAGGGAGTATTTGGAGTTCCGGCTCCATGGTGTCCTCCTTCCTCGTAGAGTGTGTAGAGGTGAGCGTTTTCCCATTGAAATGGCTGTTTCCACCGTGTTTTTATCCACAGTGAATCCGCCCCGGAAAATTTGGCGGATTGGTAGGTTGTGATACTGTGGGCGGTACTTTGTCTCCCGTCTGTCTGTTGGCGGTGACCGCCATGCTGTGTGTCTGTACCGCCATGGCGGTCGGAGTGTTAAAGTGGCTGTTTTTGTTGGCGGTTTCCGCCACGGTCATAATTCCCTTTTTTTTTCGCCGGCCTGTTTGCGGTCTTACTGCCGCTTTAACATCATCCGCCAGGGTTGTAATTACCCCCTTAGTCCTATCCAGGTAGAATTTGACACATCTCTTAATGTCTAAGGAGTGTAACGCTCTTTCCGCAGGAGTAGATGGATGTGGAAAAAAGTTTTTAAAATGAAGGGCTCTTTCATGTGAAAATCCGAAGGGACCTTCGGTATGAAATGCAGGTTTGTACGAAGTAGTAGTTTGTCTTGTGTGATCTGCAAAAACGGCTCCTGTATGGAGAGGTCCTGAATCTCACGAACCAGTCTGGCTGATGTGAGAGCCACCAGTAAAGCAACTTTCCAAGAAAGGTATTTGATCGAAGCACGATGGATTGGTTCGAATGGATGCTTCATTAACTGTTCTAGAACAATATTCAGGCTCCACGAGGGGGGAGGAGGTCTGAATGGAGGAAAAACCCTGAAAAGTCCTTTTAAAAAACGTTTGATTAATCTAGAAGAATATAGTGAAGGTGAAGAGTCTGAACGTCTATATGCAGCTGTTGCCGCCAGATGCACCTTTATGGATGAGTGGGCCAGGCAAGATTGCACTAAATGTAATAAGTAAGGCAATAATTGTTCCGGTAGTGAGGACAGTGGATCAATTTGTCGCTGGTGGCACCAGAAATAAAACCTTCGCCACTTGCAAGAATAAGCCTTATTAGTGCTATCTGCTCTAGCTCTGGACAAAATGTCCCTACATTCCTGTGGGATATTCAGATGTGCGAACTCCCTGTGTTCAGGAGCCATGCTGACAATCGCATCGACTGAGGATCCAGATGCGATATTTGCACTTTGTTCATCGTCAGCAAGTGTAGAGATGGTTTGAGCGGAATGTGAGGCTTCATTGATAGAAGAAGCAGCTCTGCGAACCAGTGTTGGCGAGGCCAGTAAGGAGCAATCAATATCAGGGTGCACGGCTCTGTCTTCATTTTTGTGAGGACTTTTGGGATCAGTGAAATTGGAGGAAAGGCGTAAGCAAAGATGCCTGACCAAGCTAAGGAAAACGCATTCCCCCAAGATCCCTTTTGGGGATGCCAGCTTGCGAAGTACCGGCATTTGGCGTTCCATTTGCTGGCGAACAGGTCGATTTTGGGTGTTCCCCACTGGGAAAAGATGTAGTCCACTGCGGACTGGTCTAGCTCCCATTCGTGGCAGCTCGATCTTTGTCTGCTGAGTGAGTCCGCTATCTTGTTCTCTATGCCCGGCAGATGCACTGCTGTGAGTCTGACGCCTTGCTGCAAGGCCCAAATCCAAATCGTTTGGGCTTCCTTGGAAAGGGTGAGAGACCTCGTGCCTCCTTGTTTGTTGAGGTAATACATCGTAGTGGTGTTGTCTGTTCTACGTCTGACCCCGCTATCTTCGGAAGAAAAGCCTGCAGAGCGAGATAAACTGCTCTGAGTTCCAGCAGGTTAAGGTGCATTGCCCTCAACTCTAGTGGCCACTTGCCACTTATTTGAAGATCTTGCAAAACAGCTCCCCAGCTGTCCAGAGAGGCGTCGGTCGTGATAGTCCACGGAGCTGGACGATGTAGGAAGGAAAGGCCCACAGACAAATGATGCTCTTGAGACCACCATGTCAGAGCTTTGACCATTGTTGGGGTTATGTTTATCCGATCTTCGAAACTTCCTGAAACCTGGAGCCATTGAAGATTGAGTTGCTCCTGTAGCGGTCGCATTTTCAGTCTGCAGAGGGTAACTAGAGGTAAGCATGAGAACATCATGCCCAACAGGGATTTGAAAAGGCGAACTGAAACTGAGTTTTTTCCCTGTATTGACTTTGCTAGAGTCAGTAACTTCTGTTGTCTCTCTACTGTGGGGCACGCCATGGTGGATTGAGTGTCCAGGTTTGCCCCTAAAAAGGTGATGCTGCGTGATGGTAGAGGTTTGGAGTTCTCCCAGTTGATGGTGAAGCCTAGACTGTTGAGTAAGGAAACGCACCTTTTTGTTGATCTGCACGCTCCTGCGTAGGTGTTTGCTTTTATCAGCCAATCGTCGAGGTATGAAAATATCTGGTGTTTTCTCCTCCTGAGGAAAGCTGCGATTGGCGCTAGACATTTGGTTAATATCCTGGGAGCTGACTTTAGGCCAAAAGGAAGGGCACAAAATTTAAAATGGCCTCCGAGAACCATGAGTCTCAGGTACTGTCTGTGGGCAAGGTTGATGGGAATGTGGAAATATGCGTCCTTTAGGTCTAGTGTAGACATGAAATCTCCCTGGTTCAGTCGCAGAAGGACATCCTGTAGGTTTACCATGTGGAACGACAGTTTTTTTAAAGTAGATGTCTAATTCCCTTAGGTCGAGGATTGGTCTCCAGTTTTTCCACTTCTTGCGAATGAGAAGGAACCTGGAATAAAACCCCCTTCCTCGCTGTGACCGAGGTACTTTCTCTATATCTCCTTTGAGGAGCATCTTGCTGATCTCCCTCTTGATTTGTTCTGGATACCTTGATGGAATGTTGCAAGGAGGATTGGACGGAGGTATTTGAATAAATTCCAGAGTGTGGCCCTGTTTCACTAATTGGAGGACCCACTTGTCTGATGTGATGACTTGCCATTGCTCGAGAAACAGGGATATGTTTCCTCCTAGAACCAGTGGAGGAGGGTTGGATGTAGCCGGCGCCTTGGATGTATCAGGCTCTACGAGCCGAGTCTTTAGCAGGGCAAGTTGAGAGTCCCCTAGTGCCAGATCTACCATAAGCTGCTTGTGGTGGTTGCCTTTGTGGGTAGTATTGACGAAACTGCTGGGAGGAAGAAGGATAGGCTGAATATCTATATTGCTGATAGCCTCCTCTATATGTTAAGCCTGAACTGAAACACGACAAGAAGAGTCCTGGTAGGGCCTCAGTGGTGGAGAACTGGGGCCCAGCAGGAGCTGAGAAATCAGAAAACTAACAAACTCCAGGAAGAAAATAAGTTACTTACCTGTAACTGTAGTTCTCCAGTATTGGAATCTTTCATAGATTCACATGCGTGAATCATTCCCCGTCGTCGAGATGGGAGTATAAATTACACAAGTAGTGTTAAAATATATTAACAAAAAAGGCTCTAGGCCTCTTCACTTTAACAGTCTATCAGAGTCATTTTAGGAAAAGGCACAAACTTGAGTATCCACCAATCAGGTGACACCACCCTCTAGAATCCTCCTGAGAGAAGCTCCAGCACCTCAGATTTTCCAAGCACAAGTGCGTTAAAGAGATGAAAAAGAGAGAAAGGAAAAAGGAAGGTGAAAATGAGCCTCTCTGGGGACGTGGGTGGGTCGCATGTGAATCTATGAAAGATTCCAATACTGGAGAACTACAGTTACAGGTAAGTGACTTATTTTCTTACTCCAGTATTGGAAATTTCATAGATTCACATGCTTGAATCAGAGTAGAGAGCAGTACTTATGCACACTATACCATTGTAACCATGTATGATACAAAACACACACATATATAAAACATATGTATATACATCCATATAAATCTATATATAAATATATATATATAAATATATATATATATATATATATATATATATATATATATATATATATATATATATATATAAATATCAAGGAATACTTCAAAGAAAATATGGTATGTCAATACTATCGTTAATTATCTCCACTTTTCTCTATGTTACACTAATTTTTTTATTTTATTTTTTACAAATTATAACTCTCTATCTGTACATAAAAGACATAAACAATGTGCATACCTGTTCTAGGATGCAGGGATGAAAAAGATGGCTCACCTTTTCCTGAAGAGATTCCTGAGGACTGCTTGACCCACTGCTACCTCTCCTTGAGATAGAGATTCCAAGCAGTAGTGCCTTGTTAATGTATGACAGCTCTTCCTTGTTGCTGCTCTACAAATGTCTTGCAGGGAAACCCCCGCGAACAGCCCTGCTGACGAAGAGACTGCCCTCGTAGAATGAGCATGGACAGATGGATGTAGAGGTTTACCCGCTGCTGGATGGCAGAATCGAATGGCTGAGGCGATCCATCTGGATATACTCTGCTTAGAGAGTGGTTGGCCTTGTCTAGGTGTACTGTATGCTGTATGCTACGAACAGTTGATTAGAGCGTCGAAAGGACTTATTTCTGTCCAAGTAGAATTGAACACATCTCTTAACGTCTAAGGAGTGTAATGCTCTCTCCGCCGCAGTAGAAGGATGAGGAAAAAAAGATTTAAATACTAAGGGCTCGTTGATGTGGAAGTCTGAAGGAACCTTCGGGATGAAATGCGGATTAGTTCGCAGCAGTAGCCTGTCTCGTTTAAACTGTAAGAACGGCTCTTGAATAGAGAGGGCCTGCACTTCGCTGACACGTCTGGCTGATGTGAGAGCCACCAATAAAGCAACCTTCCACGAAAGAAATTTGAGAGTAGCACGATGAATCGGCTGAAACGGATGCTTCATCAGCTGTGCTAAAACAATATTCAGGTTCCACGAAGGAGGAAGTGGTCTAAATGGAGGAAAAACCCTTAAAAGTCCTTTAAAAAAACGTTTCATTAGACAAGAGGAATAGAGCGAGGGTGAAGCATCTGAGCGTCTGTATGCTGCTATTGCTGCCAGATGTGATTTATTAGTGCTATCCGCTCTAGCTCTGGACAAGATGTCCCTACACTCCTGTGGGATATTCATATGCGAACTCCCTTTTCCCAGGAGCCATGCTGACAATCGCATCGACTGAGGATCCGGGTGCCATACTTGTCCTTTGTTCATTGTTAGCAATTGTGGAAACGGTTTCAGCGTAATGTGAGGCCTGATTGATAGAAGAAGAAGCTCTGCAAACCAGTGTTGGCACGGCCAATACGGAGCTATCAATATCAGAGTGCATGGCTCTGCCTTCATCTTTGTGAGGACTCTTGGGATTAATGGAATTGGAGGAAAGGCGTAAGCAAAGATGTCTGACCAGACTATCGAAAACGCATTTCCCTAAGATCCCTTTTGGTGATGTCAGCTTGCAAAGTACTGGCATTTGCCGTAACCTTTGTTGGCAAACAGGTCTATTGTCTGTTCTTATTACTACGTGCGATCCAGATATTTTCGGGAGAAAAGACTGCAAAGCGAGGTACACTGCTTAGAGCTCTAGCCAATTGATATGCATCGCTGTCAATTGCGGTGGCCACTTACCACTTACTTAAAGATCCTGTAGCACGGCTTCCCAACCCTCCAGATATGCGCCCGTAGTGATGGTCCACGGAGCCGGATGATGTAGGAACGAAAGGCCTATGGACAGATGATGTCCTTGAGACCACGTCAGTGCTTTGGCTATTGCTTGGGTTATGTGTATTCTATCTTCGAAGCTTCCCAAAACCTGGAGCCATTGACAATTTAGTTGCTCCTGTAACGGGCGCATCTTTAGTTGGAAGAGAGGAACCAGAGGTATGCATGATGACATCATGCCCAACAGTGACTTGAACAGGCAGACAGAAACACAGCTTCTTTTCTGTATTGAGTTTGTTAGTGTCAGTAACCTTTGTTGCCTGTCTACTGTGGGACACGCCATTTTGGTAGATTGCGTGTCCAGGTTTGCCCCTAAAAAGGTGATACTGCGTGCTGGCAGAGGTTTGGACTTCTCCCAGTTGATGGTTAGGCCTAGATTGGTTAGTAAGGAAACGCACCTTCTTGTTTATCTGCGTGCTCCTGCGTAAGTACTTGCTTTTATCAGCCAATCGTCTAGTTATGGAAAAATTGGGTGTTTCCTCCTCCTGAGGAAGGCTGCGATTGGCGCTAGACATTTGGTTAATATCCTGGGAGCTGAATTCAGGCCGAAGGGATGGACACGAAATTGAAAATAGCTGCCGCCTACTGTGAATCTCAGGTATTGTCTGTGGGCAGGGTGGATGGGAATGTGGAAATATGCGTCTTTTAGGTCTAGTGTAGACATTAAATCTCCCTGGTTGAGGCGCAGGAGGACATCTTGTAAGCTGATCATGCAGAACAATTGCTTTTTTAAGTAGATGTTCAGTTCCCGTAAATTGAGGATCGGCCTCCAATCTTTCCCGTTTTGCGAATGAGGAAGAACCTGGAATAAAACCCTCTTCCTTGCTGTGATCGAGGTACCTTTTCTATAGCTTTTTTGAGGAACATCTTGTTGATCTGCTGTTTCTTGAGTTATTGTGGGTATCTAGAAGGAGTCCTGCGGGGAGGGTTGGAGGGAGGCATTTGGGTAAATTCTAGAGTGTGGCTCTGTTTCACTAACTGGAGGACCTACTTGTCTGATGTGATGACTTGCCATTGTTTGAGGAGAGGGATATCCTTCCACCTAGAACCAAAGGAGGAGAGTTGGGTGTAGCCGTCGCCTCGGATGCATCAGGCTCTACGAGACGAGTCTTTAGCAGGGCTAGTTGAACGTCCCCTATCGCCAGATCTACCATAAGCTGCTTGCGGCGGCTGCCTTGGGGGTAGTATTGACAGTACTGTTGAGAAGAGGAAGGATAGGTGGAATATCTATACTGCTGATATCCTCCTCTATATGAAGGTTGGCCACGTCCTCTAGCTCGAAAGGAAGGCTTTCGAAATTGGAGAGTACCTAATGACCTTGCCGTATCTGTGTCAGACTTAATAGATTGTAAAGCCTCGTCGATATGTGTGCCGAATAACGCCTGGCCATCAAAAGGTAAGTCCAAAATCTTATTCTGCACCTCAAGCTGGAATGAAGTAGCCTTTAGCCAACCTTGTCTTCTAAGAACAGCTACCCCTGCGAGCTGTCGAAATGCAGTCGTGGCTATGTCCATTCACAGTCAATGAGTTCCGCTGACGTGCGCTGACCCTCTTGCAATGTCTTGTTTGCCTCCGATTTTGCATCCTCCGGCAACTGGCTAATATGTGGGGCGATGTCTGCCCATAGCTGCCTACCAAACCTAGCTAACACCGCTAGTGAGTTAGCAGCTCTTACCACTGGGCTAGCCATAGAGGAAAACCTCTTTCCGATGTTATCTAATCGTCTACCCTCTCTGTCTGGGGGTGCGGAAATCGGGGAAGACGGATTTTTGGACTTCCTCTGTGCCGCCTGAGCCACCACTGATTCCGGATGAGGATGTCCAGTTAGACATGCTGGTGCATCGTCCGGTGCCTTGTACTTCTTGTCTAAACGAGGCAGTACTGCTGTGACAGTAGCAGGATTGTGCATGACTTTTAGGCCTTCCTCCCATAAATAGCTAACCAGCGGAAGAGAGCGCACAGATTTTTGAAACTGCTCTTTAAAATCGTAGAGAAAACAGTCTGTTTGTTTAGATGGCATTGGCCAAGCGAAACTCTTAGCTGCTCTTTCTAGGAGATTGTGAAATCCTCCAATGTCATCTGGTGGGGACTCCACCTTTGATTGAGAAGGAGGAGGAGGAGCTGGGATGATGTATTCATCCCACTCGGAATGAGTTTCCAGGAGCTCCCCTTCTTTGTGATCCCCTTCTGACATGTCCATATCCTGAGGCAGCATCATATCCGGAGTAGCCACGTTTGTGAGAGGTAAAGAAACTGGTCTCTGATGTGGCGTGGTAACCCCAGAGATGGGCGATGTAGGAGGTTGCTCCCCTTGAGAAGGAAAACGCCTGTTGTAATCAGCTAACATTGCTCTAAGGTCAGACAATAAGGAGGATGGAATGTATGCCCCCTGTTGATATTGTTGGTCTTCTCCATAAAATTGAGGGTCATAGGATTCATCCAACTCATCCTCTTCTTGATACTTGACATTCAATTGTGATGGACTATGGGCTGCTTCGAATGGCCCCTCGTCATCAGAGTCTTCATCTCCCTCTAACAGATGCACAGGAATAAGGGAGGTCACCCTACTAGGTGACGTATGCTTTGGGGTCAGTTTCTCATGAGTTTTCTGATGTTTTTCTCTCGTCGACAAAGTTGTGGATGGCGCATACATGGACTTCGTCGTCGGCGGTGTCGTAGATGCTGAACGCATGGAGATCTTGATGGATGACAGCCTCACCGATGAGTCTACCGTCGACGATGTCGTCATTGGAGCTGTCGTCGACGGTGGAAATGTTGAAGTTGTCGCTGGCGTTGGAAAAGCACTCACCGACGGTCTCGTCGACGATGAATCTGTCGTCGACTGTGTCTTTTTGGTAGAGGTAGAGGATGATCTCTTGAAAGGCACAGATGGCGGGACAGAGGAGGATTATTTATGCCTCTCTGAACTGCTGGCATGACCTCTCTCCCCTTTCCTGGAAGGTTTTTGAGGTGAAGTAGATGGGCTGCGGCCCTTGTAAGACCCTGAAGCAGTCTTTTTGTGGGCTTTTCTTGAGTGTTGGGAGGGAGATCTTGTGTCTGATCTCGCCCTCTTTGATGACTTTTTAAATATTGAAGAGTCATCACTATCAGAGTCAGAAACTGGATTCTCTCTGTATTTAAGTTTTGGCAGCCATATCAATATTCTGCCTTCCCTATCTTTAAGAGTCTTAGAGGAAAAAGTACGACAAACCTTACAGTCCTTGGCTGAATGGTCTGGACAGAGGCAGTATATACAATCCTGGTGAGGGTCTTCAGAATGTAGTCTTTTTCTTGCCACAAGTTTTGCAATTTCTGAATAAACCCTTCTTCTCCTTATCAGACATGTTGAAGATGTTTTCCCAATCAGGTCAGAGACGTTTTTCTCAGAGAAAAATATGATGAATCTAGTTCAAAAGGTGTGAAGAAAGAGCAGAGCTCTGAGGAGACTCCCTAGCACGACGTGTGGTAGAAAATCTGAGGTGCTGGAGCTTCTCTCAGGAGGGTTCTAGAGGGTGGTGTCACCTGATTGATACTTAAGTTTGGTCCTTTTCCTAAAATGACTCTGAGTCATTTAAAGTGAAGAGGCCTATGGCCTTTTTTGTTAATATATTTTAACACTACTTGTGTAATTTATACCGGGGGCTCCCAGCTCGATTACGGGGAATGATTTAAGCATGTGAATCTATGAAAGTTCCAATACTGGAGTAAGAGTGAGGTCCCTTGTTCGGGAACAAAGAAAATGTGATCTTAACTGTTATAGCCAACATCATGCAAACGACTGTTGCACATATGAACGTATCTGTGCTTTTGAAGTGGACCAACAGACGTCAACAGAACGCAACAACTCTGTTAGATTCTGGAGCTACAGGCAACTTCAGGAACTAAACTTACTCTCGAGAACTCAGCAAACCCTGTAAAAAAGGAGCTCTCTAGAACCTGTAAAAGTGGTGGATGGTACCGCCTTGATGTCAGGGCAGGTGAGGTTCCATAATTAAGTGATTAACATGAAGTTCAGTAAGGATTATTATGAAGGAATGGTTTCTTACCTGTAACTCCAGTTCTCTCGTAGGGGTATTTCCATGATAGTCATAAGCACTGAATAGTTCAGCGCGCCTGCGGGGACCCCGGAGCACTGTTGTGTAGTATATTCTTAAGTGCAATCATCAGCTCCTTGACAAAAAAGGTCTGTGAAAAACACTTAAGAATAACAATGTGCAGCCTATGTGAACAACTACACAGACCAAATTGTTAGAAGAAAAAACAGTTGTAGTGTAAATTCACGTTTAAACCTCTATTTATTCTATAAATACATAAATAAATACATTCTCATATTTTATTTACACCTCTCATGAGAATAAAACAATGTAGGGCAGTGTAGCCCATAGGCTGCCATTATACAGAATGAAAATAGAGCTGTGCCTTTAAGAAAGTAAAGTCTTCCTGTTTCCCATCATGCACAGCAAAAGGCAGTTGCCTCAGTTCTTTTTTGGAGGCTATTAACCTGACATGAAGAAAAACAAAACATTTGTTGGAGTACCAACCTCCATAATATTCATGTTCTATGTCAACTCCACCGGGGAGGAGGGAGGGTTGCTTATGACTATCATGGAAATACCCCTACGAGAGAACTGGAGTTACAGGTAAGAAACCATTCCTTCTCTCGTAGGGGATTTCCATGTATAGTCATAAGCACTGAATAGAGTAGCAAGCCCATCCCCATAACCGCGGTGGAGTAGATATAAGAATACTGAGAAAAACATGAATCATGCAAACAAATTCTTGAGCAAAGCCTGCCCAACCTGAGCATCTGCCCTAGCGTCTGTATCAAGGCAGTAATGCTTAGTAAAGGTATGGACCGACCTCCAAGTGGCAGCCTTGCATATTTCTGCCAAAGGGACATTTCTCATCAAGGCTACAGTAGCTGCTTTCCCTCTGGTAGAGTGGGCTTTTGGCCTACCACCAAGGGATTTGTTTGCTAACTGATAACATAACATTATACATGAAACAATCCACCTGGATAACGATTGTTTAGATGTGCCCAAACCTGTTCTGATTGGGTCATAGTTAATAAAAAGCTGTTGTGATTTTCGAAAGCTTTTTGTCCTGTCCAGGTAAAATTTCAAGACTCTCTTTACATCCAGAGAGTGCAGAGTTCTCTCAGCAGGGGTAGCTGGATTCTGAAAGAAAGTCGGTAATGAAATTGTTTGGTTCACATGGAAGTCGGAGACTACCTTAGGTAAAAATTTTGGATGAGTTCTCATTACCACTTTCGCAGAATGAAAAACCGTGTAGGGTTCCTGAGCGCAAAGGGCCTGGATTTCGCTGACCCTACGCGCTGAAGTGATTGCCACCAGAAAAGCAGCTTTCCATGTGAGATGCTGCAGCGATGCCTTATGTATCGGCTCGAATGGCGGCAGCATCAGACGTGATAAGACAACGTTCAGTTCCCATGGAGGAGAAGGCTTTCTAATGGGAGGAAAAACCTTCTTTAAACCTTCTAGGAAATCCTTAATAATCGGAATCCGAAAAAAGGAAGTTTGTGAAGGACTCTTTCTGTATGCCGTTATCGCCGCCAAGTGAACTTTTATTGACGACAGTTGTAAGCCCGATTTTGCCAAACTTAACAAGTATGGCAGGATAGATTGTTCCCCACAGGAAACCGGGTCAATGTTGTTGTGTAAACACCAAATGCAGAATCTCTTCCACTTGCTTGCATAGGCTGATCGTGTGGAAGGGCGCTTTGCTTCCTTCAGAATTTCCATACAGTCCTGAGGTAGGTTCAAGTGTCCATATTGCACTAGCTCAGGAGCCATGCTGCCAAACTCAACGATGAGGGGTTGGGATGAGATATCTGCCCTCTGAACTTCGTGAGAAGGTCCGGACGATATGGTAGCCTGATGTGTGGTTTGAGTGACCGGTGAAGAAGGTCTGGGAACCACCACTGGCGTGGCCACTCCGGAGCAATTAGGATCATTTTGGTCTGAACATTGGACAGCTTCTGGAGGACCGCCGGAATCAGGGGAAGCGGTGGAAAGGCGTAAAGAAATGCTCCTGACCAGCTTATCCACAGGGCATTCCCCAGTGTCCCTGGATGGTAATATCTGGAGGCGAAGTTTTGGCATTTTTTGTTTTCTGGGGTTGCGAATAGGTCTGTAGAGGGGGTACCCCAGAGTGCGAAAATGGAATGAACGACGTCGTCGTGTAGTACCCATTCGTGGTTCTCGTCCATTACCCGACTGAGGGCATCCGCTTGAACATTCTGGATGCCAGGCAGGTGAGTTGCCACTAGTGACAGGTTCCTGGCTAGAAACCAATGCCAGATTGTCTGAGCCTCTCTGGATAAAATTCTGGACCTGGTGCCTCCTTGTTTGTTCACGTAGTACATAGTGGCCACGTTGTCTGTCTGGAGAAGGAGAGTTTCCGTTCTCAGAGAGGGAAGGAAGGCTTTGAGCGCAAGGTGGACTGCGCGAAGTTCCAGCAGGTTGATGTGATAGAGACTCTCTCTCTGTGACCACTCACCTTGGACTCGAAGATGTTCCATGTGCGCCCCCCATCCGATCAGTGACGCATCTGTTACGATGGTTTGAGATGGAGGCCGTTGTTGGAACGGAATCCCCACCAAGAGATTGCTGGGTAAACACCACCACTTGAGGGATTGTAGGGTGTGAGGAGAAAGAAGGACTTTGTTCTCCCAATCGTCCCTCAGTTGACACCACTGATCCTCCAGATTTTCCTGCAATGGTCTCATATGGAGGCGAGCATTGGGAACCAGATGGATACAAGACGCCATCGAGCCCAGTAGAGAAGCTATTATTCTTGCAGTGGCTTGAGGTCTTTCCTGCAGTTGTTTGCACTTCTGGAGAATCGATAACCGTCGTTCCTCCGAAGGAAACACCTTTCCTAGCCTGGTATCTACAATGGCCCCTAAGTAATGCAACCTCTGAACAGGTGTTGCTGTAGATTTCAGGAGATTGACTTGAAGACCAAGTTTTTGCAGCAGTTGTAGAGTCCATTCGAAATGTTGCTGTGTCTCGAGACAACTGGAGGCCTTTATGAGCCAATCGTCTAGATAGGGGTAGACGAATATTCGCTGTTTCCTCAAGTGGGCGGCTACTACCGCCATGCATTTGGAAAAAGTTCTTGGCGCTGATTTTAGGCCGAAAGGTAGAACTGCAAATTGGTAATGGCGTTTTCCGACGGTGAACCTTAGGAATTTTCGATGTTTCTTGGTTACTGGGATATGAAAGTAAGCGTCGCAAAGATCTATCGCACATAGCCAGTCGCCCTGACGTAGATGTGGATAAATTTGGTGTAAGGCTAACATCCTGAATTTTTCTTTGCGAATCCATTTGTTTGCTGTCCTCAGATCTAAGATGGGACGAAACTCTTGTTTGTCTTTTTTCGGTACAAGGAAATATCTCGAATAAATCCCCTTCCCTTGTTGGCTGATGGGAACGGGTTCTATGGCTCTTTTTTGCAATAGGATATTGACCTCTAACTGTAGAGCTTCGAGATGGCGGTTGGCTGTTTTGGGTGGAACAGATGGTGGAGAACTGGTGAATCTGAGAGCGTAACCATGTCTCACAATATTCAATACCCAGGCGTCTGTTGTGATGCGTAGCCACTCGTCCAGATGATTTGAGATACTTCCCCCTACCGGAGTGGATAACGGAGGAGGGGGAAGCAAAGATTCAGGGCTTAGACGTGGGAGCCTGTCGAGTTGCCTGAGTTTGAGGTGTTGAACGACCCCTTGTCGACCTTCGCTGAGTAGAGAAACCCCTTTGATACTGCTGTTGTTGCTGCTGCTGGGGGCGCGAAGACATCCAGTGTGGCGACTGATACCGGTGGGTGAAAAGTCGTCGTTGATATGGCCGGAAAACCTTTCTTTGCTCTTTCGGTCTTTCCATGCCTACCGCTTTCAAGGTATCTAGTTCAGCTTTCATTCTAGCCATCTCGTCATCGGCATGAGAACCGAACAAGGTGGAGCCCGAGAAAGGCAGGTTTTGTATTCTCTGCTGCGCTTCAGGTTTGAGTGATGTAAGTCTCAACCATGCATGCCTTCTGAGCGCTATCCCGTGTGCATAATTGTGTGCGGATAGCACCGAAGAGTCAGCTGCAGCACTTATAATTTGGTTAGACACCATGGCTCCCTCGCCCACGACCTCCAGGAAATCTTCCCTTTTATCCTTAGGAAGATGTTCCGCAAACTGCATTAAAGAGTCCCAGAGGGCACGGTCGTACCGCCCTAATAACGCAGTAGCGCTGGCTGCCTTCATCGTGACGGCTGCAGTAGAGCATACTTTTCGCCCTGCAGCATCTATCTTTCTGCTCTCTTTATCTGGAGGCGAAGAAGAAGATGGTGAGGTTGAATGCAGTTTCTTTGCCGCTACTATGACCACCGAATCAGGAACTGGGTCCGACCTCAAGAATAGAGGATCTTGTTCTGGTGGACGATATTTTTTAATAAGTCTGGAAGGAGCAGACTTTGTTGCGGCCGGTGCAAGGAAAATATCCATTGCTGGTTCAAGGAGACCTGGAACCAGTGGAAGCAAAGGTCTGGAAGATGTCCTGTGATGCAAGGTCTCGAAGATCACTGACGTCGATGGGGCAGGTACCGCCAGCGGGATGTTCAGCTTGGTTGCCCCTCGTACTAAGACCTCCTGGAACGTATTCACATCATCTAAGGGGGACACTCTCGGGGACGGTGAGTCCGATAGGGTTGGAGAGTAGTCCCGTGTAGACGAAGAAGAACGCCTGTGATGTGAATGCTGAGATCTCTGTGAGTCATGACGGTGCCGAGAGGAAGAAGAGCGTCTAGAGGAATGTCCCGAACGTCTTACAGACCGCGTTGGAGTCCTCAAAACAGACTCTGAAGGCGGAGCCGGAAGAGGTGCCGTAGGTGTTACCGGCGTCTGTGGCAATGGTGATTGTCGAGGAGAGAGTTGTGGAGACGCTGGAAGGAGGATGAGTGAAGCCGAGGATTCTGAGGTTGTATAAACCCTCCTAGGTCTTTTTGATTGTCTCGACGTCGACACACTCCTCGACGTCGAAGTACGGTGACGGCGAGTGCCCTTCGCCGTCGATTCTTCTCGCCGTTGAGAATCTCTCGACGACGACCCTCGACGTCGCCGTGATGACGGTGAACGTCTACGACGTCGATCAGCCCTCGACGTTGATCGATCTCGCCGTTTCGACGGCGAACCGGATTCAGATCTCCTCGACGTGGAACGTCCTCGCCGTGTCGACGGTGACCCAGATCTCGACGGCGAAAGTCCACGCCGTCTCGACGGCGAAATCGTCGTCGACGGCGAGCGATGTCTCTTTCTCGCCGGCGAACCACTCCTCGACGGCGAGCATGTTGGCGCCGTTCCTTGCCTCGACGTCGACGCCCTCGACGTCGTCGGAGACCTGTGCCGTTTTTGAGCCGGTCTGGTCGGAGTTATAGAGGAACCAGTGTGAGCCCTGGTAGAAGACTGACCTTCTCCTCGCTCTGTGGTAGAATGACCACTTTTCACCCTGTCCTCTTTCGCCTGGAGTCGGATCTTCTCCCTGTCACGAAGGGTCCTTCTGGAGAAGGTTTTGCAGATGTCACACGACTCCGGTTTGTGGCTGGATGGAAGACAAATTATGCAGACCCGATGTGGATCTGTTTTGGCCTTTTTTCTGCCACAAGAAGGACATTTGTCAAACAGTGAAGGCATTTCTGAAGTAGAAAAAACTCAAAATTCTGTCAGAATCTAACAGAAAAAAGCAGAAAATTATCACTCAATGTTAAAAACGTCGAGTGAAAATGAAATTCAAAAGATTTTAAATGAATTTCTGTCACAAAGGATTTTGTGAGGTAGAGCTCAATGCTTCAGGGTCCTGTCAGAAAGGAGCCGGAAAAAAGAACTGAGGCAACTGCCTTTTGCTGTGCATGATGGGAAACAGGAAGACTTTACTTTCTTAAAGGCACAGCTCTATTTTCATTCTGTATAATGGCAGCCTATGGGCTACACTGCCCTACATTGTTTTATTCTCATGAGAGGTGTAAATAAAATATGAGAATGTATTTATTTATGTATTTATAGAATAAATAGAGGTTTAAACGTGAATTTACACTACAACTGTTTTTTCTTCTAACAATTTGGTCTGTGTAGTTGTTCACATAGGCTGCACATTGTTATTCTTAAGTGTTTTTCACAGACCTTTTTTCTCAAGGAGCTGATGATTGCACTTAAGAATATACTACACAACAGTGCTCCGGGGTCCCCGCAGGCGCGCGGAACTATTCAGTGCTTATGACTATACATGGAAATCCCCTACGAGAGAACCCATTCAGCTTAATCCTATTGATGCTCCACATTTTCAGTTGACCCTGGGGATATCTTGGCTTCCCTTACATGACTCTAATGTACACTGGGCTGCTCTTTCTGTATCTATGGATTTGTCTGTCAAGGAGATTGCACGACACAGCATACCTTTTGACTACAAGCGTCAGAAAATCCAGCAAAATATCCCACCCACAGTAGCTCGGAATCTCAGGTTTGCTGTACAGTAACACTGCCTACCGATTATACATCCTTATCGAGCGGTACTGACAAATATAAGGCCAGTCAACTCCCCCCTAACAGAGAGTATGACTGCCGGATGACCTGGTGTGGCTATTCCATCCAGCTGTATTTCCGCCCTAACAGAACCAGAAATGCAACATCTGCATGAATACATCAAGAACCTCCACTCTGGGTTCATATGCCCCTCTTGCTTGCCTGTCTCATCTCCTCTTTTCTTCATACCCAAGACGGAAGGAGACATGCGGTATTTCATAGATTATAGGGCCATCAAGAGGGTGACTATTAAGAATCGTTACCCATTACCCCTCATCCCGGTGTTGTTGGACCAGCTCAAAGGTGCTATAATCTTCACAAAATTGGACCTGAGAGGGGCATATCACTTTCTACGGGCAAGAAAGGGGAATGAGTGGAAAACTACTTTCAGGACAAAATTTGGGCTATTTGAGTACCAGGTGATGCCTTTTGGGGTGTGTAATGCTCCTACAGCTTTCCAATCCTTTATAGATGAGGTACTACGTGGGTATGTAGATACATTCTGCATTGTCTACACAGACAACATTCTCATCTATTCACCTACTCCACAGGAACACACAACGCATGTTAAAGAAGTACTGGAGAGATTGAAAACACACAATTTATATGCTAAACTAGAAAAGTGCCAGATCCATGCATCTGAAATCGAAATATTTGGCTATATCATCAATTCAGGAGGACTACAAATGCACAATTGAAAAGTAACCACCATCACTCAGTGGAGATCCCTTACAAACATCAAATCATTACACAGCTTCTTGGGGTTTGCTAACTTCTACAGAAAATTCATGAAGGACTTCTCTTGTGTCATCCAACCAAAGAGACCCTTACTGAGAAAAGGCACTCACTTTGTGTGGACGAAAGAAACTGAATAAACATTCCAGGAACTCAATGAAAGGTTTAACAGGGCTACCGTTTTAAGACACCGTGATGTACACTTGCCATTCGTGTTGGAAACTGATGCCTCTCAGTATGCACTAGCAGGACTTCTTCTCAATGTAATCCAGAGACATGGCAGCTGCGCCCCGATGCATACTACTGCAAGAAACTAACCTCCTGTGAAGTGAACTAGAATATTACTGATAAAGAATGGTTAGTCATCAAGCAGGCTTGTGAAGAGTGGAGGCACTACTTGATGGGAGCATGGCATACTATAGAAATCTATACAGACCACCGTAATTTACTATTTTTGAAGATGGCTAGAGCTCTCACACCTAGACAACTCCGATGGTCCCTGTTTTTCTCAGATTACGATTTTGTGATCAAATATTGTGCTGGACCACAAATCGGGAAAGTGAATGCCTTATCCCAATTAGACTGTCCCAGAGAAGACCTCATACCTTTTACAGGTGAAATTTCCTTGATTTTATTCAACACTGCTTTCATGAGTACGAAGTGGCCTCGGTGATGTCGGGCAATTTTTCATAGTCCCTTCAAACACAAACCCAGAATATTGACTGTCTATCATGGGTGAAAGAAGAACCAGAAAGCAGGTCCCAGAAAGATATTCTATTGTATTATAAAGAAGCCTAATATGTGCCTTGTACTGACTTGCTAAGACATTAAACATGCATTTACGTGAAACTCACTTATCACCAATTCGTAATCAGGCAGGAAGTACTGCATTTGAATGAATCACAAAAAGCAACAATCATAATTTCAAACCTAGAGACAGTTTAAAAATCTGTCTGGCATATATCCAAAATGTAAATTACAACTTGTACCTGAACTTGTCTTGTAGGCCCAAGTAATACCTTTATTACCAAAACAAAAAAAACACACAGAATATATTGGTGGCAAAACTAAGAAAGTGAAATACTGCACCATAAGTGACAAAACATCCAAATTTAATAATTGGGATCTCTGTTTTAGACACAGTCATTGGTGTATTGGTACACGAAGAAAGACAGCCACAGCTGATAGCTAGACAGGTAGATCCACAGGGGGATTACCCTTGTGGGATAAACAATATCAGGATCTGTCTTTTAAAATGTCAAAGGCGTTTCGACCCCACCAAGGATACAAGGGTCTCATCAGGACACAGGGTGACCTTGGGGATGGTTGTCTAAAGTGAAGGCTGGGAATGGGAAAAGTAATTCCAAAATGAACCGCCACATTCAACTGGGATTGCGATCCCCAGTGTTACTTGTGAGGCAGTTAATCATGAAGATAAGGAGGTACTCACAGGACGCCATATTTGGGCTGGATGAGTACTTAACTTTATCATAGGCTAAATCTTCTGGACTCCCAAGCCTACAGCTGTTGTCCACTTTTTACCTGTCCTGTGAGTACCTCCTTTTCTTCTCTGTGGGGTGTGCCAGCTAGTGTGTTTCCAGCCAGCTCCTGTGGATACATTCCAAGCCCGTCAGTCCGGAGCAACGCTCTGTAAGTGACAAGCACTCCGGAAGGGGGGCACTTATCCTTCTACTCTAATTTTTCCCTTTGGCATTCCATGACATTTGTGTTTGTAATACCCATGGCAACTTTCAAAGTATTGGTGGTGGGAGGATTATGACATGTGGTAAGCAGGAGGAAGGAACTGGTTCATTATAATTGCATCTTTCGTCTAACCTACCTGCAGGTTGCACACACCTTGGGTGCCCTTTCAAGACACGCTGACGACCATTTCCTCAGGTGAAGACTCAGCCACAAAGGTTTTTTTATTTGCAACTCTTCTTCAATATTTTATCCACTCCCCTTTTCCCCTGTGTATTCACCTTGGGGTGGCAGTTCTTATTTGTCTCCCGTGGAGAATACAAAGTGAAGTGGTCAGAGGACTGTCATCTCTCCATTGCTCCTGCTGACTGGAATACTCAGGTCAGTGGTTATGCTTTCACAGATCTGACATTTGATGCCTTGTCCTCGGTAATGGCAAGTGTTCTGATTCTAATCTTGTGTTAAGTATATTGTGCTGAGGCCCCTGGTCATGCTAACCTCCCCGACTGTGACACCCCAGGCCCTAGTAACAGGTCGCTAGCCCCTTTAGAAGTGGAGCTGCTGTATTTGTCCCAAGCAAAATTGATCCAAAAGACAAGCAGGGTTTTTGCTCCCTTGCAAAGTTGATCCAAGTATTCCAAGCAATCGCACAGACAGAATATGTGTTTATAGTAAAGACAGATACATGCTGTATGGCGTTAAAACTAGCCTTACTTTCATGCCCTTAACATTAATGCTAAAAACATGGATTGATTTACGAATAATGAATATTAAAACATTAAGGTAATGCATGTCAGCGATTTTGTTCCTTTTTTATTTCATGGTTTTCTTAATCTTGCATTCCCCAAGAGTGTTAGCTATTTCATCATGTTATGTGTCTATATTTTTTCATCCATTTATTACTCTTGTATAGTACATACTTTGAGTCACGCCAGGTGTTTATAAGGGGCTTTGATTGAGAGCTCTGAGGCTGATGCTGAAGGCAAACCAAAGTGCCTGTTGGTGGGTTGGCCTCTGCAGAGCACCCAAGACAATGGTCATGTATCCCAGTTGCAACGGAAAGTCTGTGTAAATGTATGTGGACGGTATACACACAGTTGTCAACATTTTTACCAGGCAAACCTAAGAGAAAATAAAGTGCTTAAATGTGAGTGAGTGCAGTGTATGTTGGGAGAAGGTGAAGTAAGGGAGATGCGAGGAAGTCAATTACGGGGAGAGTGAAAAAGAGGGTGCTTAAGAGGTAGGAGACGAAGTTGAAGATGAGCAGATGGACGAGATGTGCTGAGAAAAACAGCATACATATCTAACATAAAGAACACATAACTGAAGGCCAATAAGCTTCCACAGGGCTCAATAATTTAATTCACAGTCGCACAATTTCAGAATTGAAAGATTTCCAATGTTAATTATTTATAACAAATCATTGCTGTTCCTCATTGATCTTAAACACCTAACAACCTCTGACAAAGCAAATTGTACTGGCAGGTTTTAGCTGAATGTCAATTGTAGTGTTGTATATCTGAATGCAATGCCGTCTCATCGAGAAACCAAAATACTGGTCGGGAGGCACACTATGGGAATCACAGAAATTTATTTTAGGTTCTCAGAGAGTCTCCACTTTTTTCATCCTACTTAAAAACCTGTCTACACATATTTCTATGTGACGGATTGCAGCCAGCATCTGTGGGTGCTTCCTGAAGCTTGGTTAGAGCATTTTCTTCCAAAGTCGATGCCATGTGCAGTGCAAGACACTAGGCAAGCACACATTTTAAGGGCCTGAAACTGCTATTGCTGCACTGTACAATTTGCACATTACAGTAACGGTTGAACATATGAATGCAGTAAGATATGTGGCCGTTTTTAATGAGTTTATTTATAAACCTTGCATTCTTACTAAATTCATTTGCTTTGAAACACACAATTTGCTAATCTTTTTTCAATTTTTATTTCCAGGAGGAGGACTTCCCCTGGAACCCTTGTTTACCCATTAAGCTTGCTTGCTACATTAAAGTCATATCCACCTTTTACGCCCCACCACTATCAAATGTCACTAGCTGCCACTGGCAGCTACCAATTTTTTTGTGTGTGAATCTTTGTATAAAACATTCTACAACACTAATCCCGATTGCCAATGCTTGTTTTAATTCATGTATTGGAAAAAAAGAGTGAGATTTCACATAATATCTGAGCAGAACTTGCTTTTGATTTTACGTGTGCAACAAAAGTTTTTGATATGGACTAGACGACTCTGTAAAATGTAAAAACTTAGCAAACAAGTGGCTCCATGTCATCAATAACACTTTCAGTGACTTCTAGCATGTTACCCAAAAGCCACTTTGCCTCATAGGGTATTGAGCCCATAATGACAGAGTTAAAAGCAAAACTACGAGTCCCACCATGCAGCATTCTATTTTCTGAAAGGTCAGGACTTGTTCCATGAAATCATATGTCATTGCACCACTTGGCAGACCTGTGAAATGCAAAATAAAATGTAAATTCTGACTTTTATCATGTATTCAACAACCCAGTGGGTAACAGGGCGGAAATCCCTTTTCAAATTGCAATGTTCACATCTAACTGCTACTCGACAAACATTAACACTCCTTAGAAAAAAAAAATGTGGTAAAATAGTTGAATGTGTATAAAAAATATACTAAGTAAAAAAATACATCAATGTGCAGAGACCCATCTTCGTTAGCCCAGCCTTGTTATTTAAGTGGAGCACCGGCAGCACACCTGTGATGTGCCCTGCCTTAAACACTTGTTCTGCTCTGCGAGGGCCGCCAGGGCCTGCACCAGGTAACGAGCACATTAAATCACTTTCAAGGACAAGAAAACTAAAGAGGCTATGTGGCGGTATATGACGAAATAAATCAAAGGCACAGTACACGTCTGGCGAACAAGCTGAGGATATCATAGTCTTACCTTGCTAACGAGCTCAACAAGGAGGCAGTCTGAATAGTACAAGCTTTCGTGGTCTGGGCTAAAAGTGACAGTCAATTCTTGGCTTTTCCCTGGATCAATGGCTCCCTCTATTGGAGTCACGCTGAATACACTTAAACCACTATAATTCTGAGTACCTGTGGAATGAAGAATAGTTCATTGGTCATTCAACATTGACACACTAAACTGAAAGGTGAACCATAATGAAGATAAGTGGTGAAGCCTATACACGTTTGAAAATAAGGAGAGTAAAATGACGATCTTAGTACAGGTTTCTGTCCTGTTTGGGAATAAAAAAGTTGAGCAGCAGTTGAGTAGCATAAACATGACATCCTCTATCTCGCGTTATTAACCATTACGCTGGCTATTGCATCAAATGTGGAGCTCAGAAGAAAATAAGTTACTTACCTGTAACTGTAGTTCTCCAGTATTGGAATCTTTCATAGATTCACATGCTTGAATCATTCCCCGTCGTCGAGATGGGAGCCCCAGGTACATCAAAACAGCTATACATACAGGCTACTGCAAAGAAAAAAGGCCTAAGGCCTTCACTTTAGTAGCCTATCCTCATCATTATGAGCAAAAGGTCCGAAGCAAGGCCAAGCCAATCAGGCTTCCCCTTCCTCTAGAACCGTCCTGAGAGGAGCTCCCTTCCCTCAGATTTTCTCAAGCACCAGTATAAGAGTATCTGAAGAAGACAGGAGAAGGTGAGCTTCCCAGGGGAGGAGGGAAGGTTGCATGTGAATCTATGAAAGATTCCAATACTGGAGAACTACAGTTACAGGTAAGTAACTTATTTTCTTACTCCAGTATTGGAACTTTCATAGATTCACATGCTTGAATCAGAATAGCAAGCAGTAATGAAGCACATTGTATAACATTAATCCATATGTATAGTTATTGATACATGTATACACAAATGTATATATATATATAAAATATATATATAAAACTATATCTATACACCTTGGAACATATATATATCAGCAAAATCTTAAAGGAAAAGATTACGTAAGAAAGAATAGCATATTAGGTAAACAATAAGTAAGATAATAGGACGTTACCTTAAGCAGGCAAAACTATGAATATGAGAGCCGTAAAGGAAGAAACAAACGTATGCAATGTGCGCAAATTAGACTGGGCTGGCGGGAAAAAAGGAATAAAGAACTTACAATAGCTCACCGTTACTGGAAAAGATGTCGCAACACCGCTTGTCCTACCGCCATATCTCCTTGCTGAGTTTCCTCCAAACAGTAATGTCTTGCGAAAGTATGCACAGACTTCCATGTGGCTGCTCCGCAGATGTCCTGAATGGGCACTCCTGCAAAAAGTGCCATGGATGCAGCCATTCTTCTTGTAGAATGTGCACGAGGTGGATTCTGCAAAGGCTTTCCTGCAGCTGTATGACAATAGTTAATAGCAGAGGCTATCCACCTCGCAATTCGTTGTTTAGATAAAGCTTGTCCCTTACGCGGAGCACTGAAAACCACAAAAAGCTGGTTATATTGTCTAAACTGTTTAGTTCTGTCCAGGTAAAACTTCAGGCACCTCTGAACATCTAAAGAATGTAGATCCTGCTCTGCTGGCGTTGATGGATTAGGAAAGTATGTTTTCAGTATCACTGGTTGATTTATATGAAAATCGGACTGGACCTTAGGTATGAATTTTGGATTTGTTTGCAAAATTACTCTATCCCTTTTGATTCGCAAGAAAGGATCCTGGATAGTGAATACCTGTATTTCGCCTACTCTTCTAGCTGAGGTGAGAGCGAGCAGAAGAGAGACTTTCCAGGATAGGAACTTTATATTTGCCTTGTGGATTGGCTCAAACTGTGGTTTCATTAATTGAGACAAGACCAAATTAAGGTGCCATGAAGGAGGTGGAGGCCGCACCGGAGGGAAGGACCTGAATAGACCCTTAAGAAACAGTTTTATGACTCTCACTGACCAAAGAGGAGGCTCGTTCTTCGTATGCCTAGAACGGGAAATTGCTGCCAGGTGAACCTTAATCGAAGAAATCGCCAAACCTGATCTGGCTAGGAGCAGAAGATAAAGTAGTATCTGCTGCGGTGATGAAGAAAAGGGATGCACCTGAACCTGAGACTCTCTTCCACTTTAGATGATAACATTTGTTGGTACTCTCAGCTACAGCTCTGGCAAGAATGGCCCTGCAATCCAATGGTATATCTAGATGCGCAAACTCATGGTGTTCAGGAGCCAGGGTGCCAAGTGAAGTGAAGCCGGATCCGGGTGGAGAACTTGGCCCTCATTCATCGTAGGCAGGGAGGGCATAACTGGTAGAGGGATGCTGCGGCTCTGCAAGAGGTGAAGGAGTTCCGTATACCAAAACTGACGAGGCCATGCCGGAGCAATCAGAATGAGCTTGCAGCGTTCGATCTTGATCGTCGCCAGAACTCTTGGAATCAGGGGAATGGGAGGAAAAGCTAAGGCATAAATTCCTGACCATGCCATGGAAAACGCATTCCCCCAAGCGCCCCGATGTGGATCCCGACTTGCGAAGAAATGGCATTTTGCATTCTGCGGGGTGGCGAAGAGATCCAGGTTCGGTTTCCCCCATCGGGCGAAGACCTGATTCAAGACTCCCTGGTCCAATTCCCACTCGTGGCTGGACGACCGTGATCTGCTCAGAGAATCCGCAATGATGTTCTGTATGCCTGGGACATATTCCGCTCGAAGGTTTACTTTGTGGCTGATAGACCATTCCCAAATGCGCAGAGATTCTCTCGATAAGAGCAGAGACCTGGTTCCTCCCTGCTTGTTGATGTAATGCATTGTTATTGTGTTGTTCGCCCGGATGAGAACCGAGGAACCTCTTATTTTTGGAAGAAAAGCGCAAAGCGCTAGTCGAACAGCCTTCAATTCGAGGTAATTGATGAGAAAGACTTTCTGATGTCGCTTCCATTTGCCTCTTACTTGCAGGTGCTGGAGGAAAGCACCCCATCCTTTGAGAGAAGCGTCTGTAGTTATCACCCAAGGTGCTTGTTGGGGAAGAAAAGAAATCCCCTTTGCTAAGTGAGAGTCCTGAGTCCACCAAGCTAAACAGAGTATCATGGGCTTTGTTATCCTGATGATATCATCGAAAGATCCCATGGATTGTGCCCATTAAAGATCTAACTGCTCCTGAAGGGATCGCATTCTTAGACGACAGAAAGGCACCAGAGGAATGCAGGAGGACATCATCCCTAACAGGGACTTGAAGAGGCAAACTGAAACGTACTTTCTTTTTTGTAAACGCTTAGCGAGGGAGATGAGCTTTCTCCATCTGTCCTCTGTAGGGGCTGCATTGTTGGTGGAAGTGTCCAGTACCGCCCCTAGAAAAGTTATTCTCCTTAAGGGCTGGAATGCTGATTTTTCACGATCGACCGTTAGGCCCAGGCTCGTGAACAGCTCGATACAAGCTCTCGTGGACTTCTGCGCCTGAGATCTGGATCTGGCCTTGACCAGCCAACTTCCTGATACGGGAAGACTTGATGGTTATGTCTCCTGAGGAAAGCTGCCACTGGAGCCAAGCACTTGGTGAAGATCCTGGGAGGCGATTTCAGGCAGAAGGGCAAGACTTTGAACTGGAAATGGTCTCCGGCTACTGCAAATCTGAGATATCTTCTGTGGGAGGGTTGAATAGGGATAATGAAGTATGCGTCCTGCAAATCGAGGGTGGCCATGAAATCCCCCGAATTTAGAAGGGACAGAATGTCTGATAGGGTGATCATACGGAATGATTGTTTTTTGAGATAAGTGTTGAGATCCCTGAGGTCTAAAACTGGACACCAACTTTTTTGTTTCTTTTGGACTAAGAGGAATCGGGAGTAGAAATCCTTTCCTCTTTCTCGATGTGAAACCCTTTCTATAGCTCCCTTGAGAAGCATGGACTTGACCTCCTGCTTCAGCAGATGCAAATGCTTCACCTTTCGAGGAAGGGGAGGCTTCATAGGAGGGTAGTGCAAGAACTCCAGGGTATGGCCAAACTGTATGAGATTTAGGACTCATTGGTCTGATGTTATTTTCTGC
This sequence comes from Pleurodeles waltl, assembly GCF_031143425.1. NCBI lineage: Eukaryota > Metazoa > Chordata > Amphibia > Caudata > Salamandridae > Pleurodeles > Pleurodeles waltl. Next base: position 1,509,933,110 of record NC_090445.1, on the reverse strand, counting down.
CAATTGTGGAAGTAGAGGGAAATCCTTCCCCCTAGTCTTGAACACAAGTGAAGGTTCGTAGCCAGAGCCTTTCCTCTTTGGGAAGCTCTCGAATAAGTTGCCTGTTGAGGCATCCTCTGTTTGAATTGAGGATGAAAGAATGGGGTGTCGCAGAGACAGAAGGATACCTATACTGCTGAAAACCTGGTATATAAGATGAGTTGCCACAGCCTAGAGTTCCTCGGAAGGGCTGCCTTTTAAACTGCAGGGTGCCAGGGACCTAGCCGTGTCAGTCTTGATTGACTGAAGCGCATCGTCAATGTGCTTCCCTGTGATGCTATTAATTGTGTTTGACCAATGACTTTGTGTTTCACCACTGCGCATATTAGTTGCTCAATGTTCACCAGTAGCACATTATGGGGGTCATTCTGACCCTGGCGGTAAAATCCGCCAGGGCCAACGACCGCGGGAGCACCGCCAACAGGCTGGCGGTGCTCCCTTGGGCATTCTGACCGCGGCGGTACAGCGGCGGTCAGAAACGGAAAACCGGCGGTGTACCGCCGGTTTTCCGCTGCCCTGGGGAATCCTCCATGGTGGCGCAGCTTGCTGCGCCGCCATGGGGATTCCGACCCCCATACCGCCATCCTGTTCCTGGCGGTTTTGGCTGCCAGGCACAGGATGGCGGTATGGGGTGTCGTGGGGCCCCTGCAGTGCCCATGCCAATGGCATGGGCACTGCAGGGGGCCCCGTAACAGGGCCCCACCAAGATTTTCAGTGTCTGCCATGCAGACACTGAAAATCGCGACGGGTGCAACTGCACCCGTCGCACCCCTTCCACTCCGCCGGCTCCATTCGGAGCCGGCATCCTCATGGAAGGGTATTTCCCGCTGGGCTGGCGGGCGGCCTTCTGGCGGTCGCCCGCCAGCCCAGCGGGAAACCCAGAATACCCGCGGCGGTCTTTTGACCGCGCAGCGGTATTCTGGCGGGCCCAGCCAGGCCGGCGGCTTTCGCCGCCGGCCGGGGTCAGAATGACCCCCTATATGTTTTGTTCAGTTTAGCCGCCTATTGGCTTTGACATGGCATTAGCCATTACATGTTGTATTCAGCTCAGCTGCCTATTGGCTTTGACATGGCATTAGCCATTTCATTCTGTATTCAGTTTAGCTGCCTATTGGCTTTGACATGACATTAGACATTACATTCTGTATTCAGTTTAGCTGCCTATTGGCTTTGACATGACATTAGACATTACATTTGATATTTAGGTTAGCTGCCTATTGGCTTTAACGTAGGGTTAGACATTGCAGTTGAGACATTACAGATGTCTTTGTTTTTCCAAGCTGTGTTTTTCCACAAGATGGACCAAGCTGTTTTCTTCACACCAGACCTTAGCTGATAAGAGCACGTAGATTTTGTGTTTACCTCGCAATCCAGTCTGAGAGCGAATTTGCTCAGGAGAACTGGCCCCTCTCCAAGGTAATTCGGCTCTCACACTGAGTTTGCTTTTAAGGACGACTCTGGGCTACAGTGAGTTAGATTTGAATCTGCTTGACTTCAGGCTGGAGCTAGACGTCAGTTGCCAGTCTCCCGTTTGGGTAGAAAATCTCTTTCTCGCAGTTGACCGGAGTCATCAACTTGCAGACCCCAGAAAGATGAAGCTGAGTTTAGGCCCTACCGCCTTGCCCATACGGTGATGAATTTTACTTTTATGCTTTGCTTTGCAGTTATGTTATATATTTGCTGTGTACATTGCAACTGAGAAGTACTGTGATATATTTTGCTTTCATTGCTGCGACTACTTTTGAATGTGTGCTTCCAATCTAATAATTTCGTCTCTCAGGAACTTGTGGGTGGGGAATTAATAACAATAAATGTCTTCTTTGAACTCAGAAGTGCATTCCAGAGAGGTTCTGTAAGCTCCGATAGGAGATAAGTGGGAAAGCAGAACATTCCTGAAAAGGGCTTCACCATCAAAAGGGAGGTCAAGGATCTTGTTTTGGACCTCGGGTCTAAATGAAGTCGCTCGAAGCCAACCTTGCCTTCTGAGGACAGCAGAACCTGCCATCTGACGGAAAGCCTTGGTGGCGATATCCATAGCGCAGTCTAAGATTTCTGCAGAAGACCTCTCCCCTTCCTGCAAGATTTTCTTGGCTTCCAATTTAGAGTCTTCAGGCAGTTGATCCAAATAGGGCGCAATGTCAGCCCATATCTGTCTATCTTATCTGCCTAAGATAGCCAGAGAGTTAGAAGCTCTTCTAATTAGCGAAGCCATTAATGAAAAGCGTTTTCCTATATTGTCTAATCTCCTACCCTCTTTGTCAGGTGGGGCAGAGATTGGTGCTGAAGGGTTCCTTGATCTGCGTTGTGCCACCTGTGCAATAACTGGGCCGGGTCTGGGATGGCCTGTGAGGCAGGCCGGAGAGTCTTCAGGTGCCTTATACTTTTTGTCAAGGGGAGGTAGAACCGGGGTGACCGTGGCTGGGTTCTTCATAACTTTAATGTCCTCATTCCAGATATAGTCCACAATCTGCATAGATTTAACACTCTTTTGAAAAGGCTCCTTAAAATCATACATAAAGCAGTCCATCTGCTTTGTGGGCCTGAGCAACTCAAATCTTTTAGCAGCTCTTTCAAGCAGGTTGTGAAAACCCCCTGATGTCACCCGGAGGGGAATCTACAGGAACCGGTGAGGGAGAGGACGGAGTAGGAATTTGATAGTCATCCCATTCTGTTATTGCGTCCAGTAATTCTCCTTCCTCTCTGTCATCATCATCCTCAGAAGAGGACATATCCTGCATAGAAATGGAAATCGGTGTCTGTGGCAGTACATGGGATTCCTGGATGAACAGGAGTAGATGGTATAGAGGGTGCAACAGGTTGCTGAACTTCCAAGCCAGCTGGTGGAAACCGCCTTCTGTAGTCGTCCAACATAAGCTGTAGATCAGCTATGAGTCATCCTGGCAAAGAAACTATCTGCTCCTGATAATGATACTGGTGCGGTTGCGGGTAGTAAGAGTGCAGATCATGCTGGGTGTCTTCCTCTAGATCCTGGCACTTGACGTGTCGTTCTGATGGGCTATGAGCAACCCCGAAAGGTCCCTCATCATCTGAGTCCTCTTGTTCCAGCAGATTCGTAGGTACCAAGGCAGAAACTCTACTTGGAGATGTTACCAACGGTGAAAAGAAAGAAGACTTCTATGTGCTTTAACCCTGCCGTCGAAAGCATCGTCGACGGCAACACAGATGACATCGTCGATGGGGGCGTAGCTGGTACACTCGTCGGCATCACCAACGGCATCGTCGACGATATCAGCATCATCAATGAGAGCGTCAACGAAGACATTAATTGAGAAATTTTTGTCGATGAGGAAAATTACGATGGCAGAGTCCACGTCGACGGTCTCACAGGCGGTAGCATCGATGAAGGAGAGGTGATGGGAAAGGCAACCATGAACGCCATCGACGAGGACGTCGTCGACACGATCGTCGATGAAGAGGACAGCGCCGTAGAGATTGTAGCAGTTGTGGCAGTCAACGACGATGCTGTGTAGACACCTTTAGACATCGCCGTCGACGGTGCTCTCATCGACGATGCCGTCGTCATAGATTTTCCAGATGGCCTCTTAAAAACATGTTTCCCCACAGGAGGTGGTGTTGGAGGCTCAGAAAAGGCTCTATTGCTGCACTCTGAGGAGACAGATCTTTCTTTTGAGTGCCTTTTAGAAGAAACAGAACTCCTGTGAGGAGAACTGGAAGGACTTCCAGGTTTAGAGGACACTCTTTTAGATTTCTTGTGAGCCTTTCTAGGAAGATCTTCTGAGTGAGGTTGAGGAGATCTGCCTCTTTTCTGTGGCTTCCTGGAGGAAGTTGTATATTCCTCACTGTCAGAACCAGACACTGGATTAGATCTGGACTTCAACTTCTGGAGCCAAATTAGTAGCCTACCCTCCCTGTCTTTGAGGGTTATGTTAGAAAAGGTCCTGCAAACCTTGCAGTCTTTGGCCACATGGTCAGGGTAGAGGCAGTAAATACAGTTTCTGTGTGGGTCCTCAGAGTGAAGTATATTCTTCCCACAGGTCTTACAGGCTCTCAAAAAGGCTGTTCTTCTCTTTATCTGACATGATGAATTCTTTCCAAAATAGAGTTCCATTTAGTAAAGTAAGAAGAAGACACCTTACTTGCTGTAGGAAATCCTTTTCCTGAAGAAAAATTGCAAAAATGAACTTCTCCGAAGTGTTGACTGAGCAGAGCTCAATGGAGACTCCTTAGCACAACGTGCGGTAGAAAATCTGAGGGAAGGGAGCTCCTCTCAGGAGGGTTCTAGAGGGAGGGGAAGCCTGATTGGCTGGGCCTTGGTTCGGACCTTTTGCTCATAATGATGAGGATAGGCTACTAAAGTGAAGGCCTTGGGCCTTTTTTCTTTGCAGTAGCTGGTATGTATAGCTGTTTTGATGTACTGGGGGATCCCATCACGACTACGGGGAAGGATTCAAGCATGTGAATCTATGAAAGTGCCATTACTGGAGTAACTACTTTTTAATTGCTCTACGATTTTTCTGCGTACCAACCAGTAGAGAGTGCCATCAGCCATAATGCAAGCGAGATAAGCAAGCTTAAGCAAAACCAATAGAAAAAAGGTGGGGGGGGGGGGGGGGCAGGGTCCCAAATATGCATTTAACCCATGCACTTTCGAAAGTTATTTTTAGACACAACTACAGCTCGAAACGCCGGACTAAATTATACCAAATTTGGCAGAAAGCTAGCTTTTGGTCCAGAAGGTGCATTTTTTGTGATTTGGTGTAAACCTGTTCAGTAGTTTTTGAGATATAAAAAGAAATATCGATATCTATGGACGCGGATCCTCTGCAGATCAGACAGTCCCTGTGCTGAAATCTGATTGGCTGCCAACACTTCAACCAGTAAACGTTAACAGTCATTTTGGGTCTCGGACTTAGCACAAAAACACTGTAAAAATAAAGAAACTGGGAAAGGTAGAAATAACCTGTCCCTGTAGCTCTGGTAGTGAGTCCGCATGAGAACTCGTCGGGCCAAAAATGTTATTTTTTTCAATTCTGCAGTGAAATCATGGAGGATCCAAAAATCTGTGGCAAAATTGGGAAAAAAGCACAGTCTCCTGCGCTTCTTTTTCATTCAGCCCTGGGTGGGCCAGGTCCCTGGGGCTTGCAGGTATGTCATTTATTGGTAGGGTGGCCCTCACGGCCCCCATTTTTACAGTTTACAGTGCCCCTGGGACCACCGCCTCCCCTGCGCTTTAATGATATATAGGAGGGGGGCCTGTGGACTGCACTTCTTTGGCTCACAAGAGCAACGGGGACCACCACCCCCCTGGGGCTTGAAAACAACATAGGGAAGGGGTCACGTGGACTCCCCTTCTTGGCCTTTGAGGGCCCTTGCAAACAACCACCTCCCCAGGGCCAAAAACATAAAAGAAAAAAAAAGAAAAGAAAGGGAGAGGGGGCCGTTTTAGGCACTAGGGACCACCACAGGGCTGGCCCTGTGCAAACTAAATGAGGGGGGCCGTGTGGGCCCCCTCCTGGACCCATTAATGGCCCTGCGGACTACCAACTCTGAGGGTCAGCTCCCCTACCAACCCTCAGGGCCAGCTCCCTATCTCCCAAGGTGCCCAAACTCGGGAGACAGAGGTTTGCTTTTGCTTGGCAGGTGCTTTGACAGCTCCCACAAAGTGAGAGAAAACGGTAAATCAGCCACCAACGGGTGAGAGCAGGATAATTACTCCCGCTCCCAGGGATCGGACTTTCCATCAGACTGCGGGCAAGAAAACAGATGAAAGGATTACTCCCTACGCAGAGACCAACATTTTTAGCTGCTGCTTAGAAATTCACTGAAAAAAACAAACGTTACAGGGACATTATAGGTAGGTTTTGAATTTATATGCACAAAACCATAGAAATTCAGCAGTTATAGAGTTATTTCAATTAACTATAACTTGTGCCCTATGGTAGATAGCTATAACTCGCGCCCTAGCCATGCACAGCTAATTCCCCAACATTTGCAATAACATAGTTGTTGAGAAAACTGGACATGGCCATGCATAGTTTTCTCATCAATAATTTTGAAGAAAATATTGTGGGAGTCCCACAGTAACTTAATAAAGCAGTATATGTATCACTATCATAGGATATAATGGCAATGAAAAGGTCGGTTTAGAAGCCTATCCATATCCTTTTTTTAAAAAGGATCAAACCTGAACTATAACCAATCAGGCACAGTACCCTCTAGAACACTTCCAACAGAGGCTGTGTCCCTCAGATTTTCAAGCACAAGTGGGAATACATAATCCCAAGCTATAAGGGGGGTGCTCGCTTTGGAGGAGGATGGGTCGCCTGCAAATCCATGAAAAATACCAATACTTGAGAACTGCAATTTCAGGTAAGTAACTTATTTTCTTCTCCAGTATTGGATCTTTCATAGATTCACATGCTTGAATCAGAATAGCAAGCAGTTACTGTATTTGTATATCTTATAGTATTAACGCAAATAGTGGATGGTGGGTAGAAAATATACACATAACATTCATATGCAATATAACAAATAATATATATATATATATATATGTATATATATATATATATATATATATATATATATATATATATATATATATACACACACACATATACCCATATATACACATCATACATTAAAATCTGCATGAATACATCAAATCAAATCAAATCATTAACATTTATAAAGCGCGCTACTCACCCGTGCGGGTCTCAAGGCACTAGGGGAAAGGGGGGGTTACTGCTGCTCGAATAGCCAGGTTTTTAGGAGTCTCCGGAAAGCGGGGTGGTCCTGGGTGGTCCTGAGGCTGGTGGGGAGGGAGTTCCAGGTCTGGGCCGCCAGGAAGGAAAAAGATCTCCCACCCGCCGTGGAGCGGCAGATGCGAGGGACGGCAGCGAGTGCGAGACCAGAGGAACGGAGGATGCGGGTGGGGACATAGAAGCTGAGGCGTTGGTTGAGGTATTCCGGTCCCTTGTTGTGGAGGGCTTTGTGTGCGTGGGTGAGAAGTCGAAAGGTGATCCTTTTGCTGACTGGGAGCCAATGCAGGTGTCTCAGGTGTGCGGAGATGTGGCTGTTGCGGGGTACATCGAGGATGAGGCGTGCCGATGCGTTTTGAATGCGTTGCAGGCGATTTTGGAGTTTGGCTGTGGTCCCGGCGTAGAGGGTGTTGCCGTAGTCCAGGCGGCTCGTGACGAGGGCGTGGGTCACGGTTTTTCTAGTGTCGGCGGGGATCCAGCGGAAGATCTTGCGTAGCATGCGGAGGGTGAGGAAGCAGGCGGAGGACACGGCGTTGACTTGCTTGGTCATGGTGAGAAGAGGGTCCAAGATGAAGCCGAGGTTGCGGGCGTGATTTGTGGGGGTCGGTGCGGTGCCGAGGGGCGTGGGCCACCAAGAGTCGTCCCAGGTGGACGGGGTGTAGCCGAGGATGAGGACTTCCGTTTTTTCAGAGTTCAGCTTTAGGCGGCTGAGCCTCATCCAATCTGCGACGTCCTTCATACCCTCTTGTAGGTTGGTCTTGGCGCTGGCGGGGTCCTTGGTGAGGGAGAGTATAAGTTGGGTGTCGTCGGCGTAGGAGGTGATGATGATGTCGTGCTTGCGAACGATTTTGGCGAGGGGGCTCATGTAGACATTGAAGAGTGTCGGGCTGAGCGATGAGCCTTGAGGTACGCCGCAGATAATCTCGGTGGGTTCTGAGCGAAACGGAGGGAGGTAAACTCTTTGGGAACGGTTTGAGAGGAAGGAGGCGATCTAGTCCAGGGCCTGGCCTTGGATCCCGGTGGAGCGGAGGCGGGTGATTAGGGTGCGGTGACAGACGGTGTCGAAGGCAGCCGAGAGGTCGAGGAGAATGAGGGCGACTGTTTCACCGTTGTCCATCAGGGTTCTGATGTCGTCAGTGACTGAGATGAGGGTGGTTTCCGTGCTGTGGTTGGTTAGGAAACCGGTTTGTGAAGGGTCGAGCAGGTTGTTGTTTTCCAGGAAGGTGGTCAGCTGTTTGTTGACGGTCTTCTCTATTACCTTGGCTGGGAAAGGCAGAAGAGAGATGGGGCGGAAGTTTTTCAGGTCGCTCGGGTCAGCCGTAGGTTTCTTTAGTAGGGCGTTAACTTCGGCGTGTTTCCAGCATTCGGGGAAGGTAGCAGAAGAAAAAGAAGAGTTGATGACGGTCTGGAGGTGCGGGCGATGATGTCATCGGCTTTGTTAAAGATGAAGTGAGGGCAGCGGTCCGAAGGGGCGCCGGAGTGGATAGAGTTCATGATGGATTTGGTTTCTTCAGTGTTGATGTGGGTCCAGTTGTTGAGGGTAATGGCCGGGGGTGCGGGTTCGGTGGTGTTATGTTGGGTCTGGTGTCCGAAGCTGTCGTGGAGGTCGCTGATCTTGCGATGGAAGAAAGTGGCGAGGGATTCGCACAAATCCTGTGAGGGCGTGACGGCGTTGGCATAAACACATGGAAGCAAAAGAGGCTCCCCTTAGTTAAATAAGTGGTATGGTAAAAACCAATCCAACCACTGTATGACTGCACTGTGTCGATTCCAGGTAATAATGCTGCATGAATTATATGCACATTTTTCCAAGTCACATCACAACATGCCTTCTCCAGACGTACTTACGCAAGCAAAGTAGTTGAAGTGGAACTGCCCCAGTTGAATGCACCCTACTTTTCTCTGCAAGGGGATTGCTAGTCTTTGAGTGGCAGAACTGGATTGCAGCTGAAATTCATTCAGCGATGGTCGCCATTGTGACTGGAGCACTCTTTCAAGTGTGACTATGAGTCCAACAGTTGGTCAGTTCACATGAGTCGTTTAGTGCAATGTAAGTAGAAATTTTAGGAATCAATTGATATCTAGAGTATGAATAGACCTATCAGCTGGTGATGTTAAATTCGGGAGAAAAGTGTGAACTATTATAGGTTCAGTGAGGTAAAACCTGAAGGAACCATTGGAATAAATCTCTGGATAGGTTCAGAGAAGTACAAAATTGCCTGTGAGACGCAAAAAGGCTCATGAGTTGAGAAAGCCTGCATCTCCTCTACCCTAGTTTTTGGGGTGAGCGCTAGTAACAAGACGACCTTCTATGTGACAAATATGAGGTGTGCTCTGTGAATGGGTTTGAATGAACTCTTCATGAGCTGAAATAGAAGTATGTTCAGGTGCCAGTTCAAGGAAGCAGCCCTCTCTGTAGGAAAACACTGAACAAATCCTTTATGAACTACGTGATGATTCTGCAGGAGTAGAAAGAGAAAATGTGATGAACAGCTATATCTTGATATTGCTATAAGCCGTACCTTAATGAGCAAATGTACCAACTGTGACTGAGGTAGTGAGAGGAGACAGTATAGATATGTACCAGATTATGCTAGTAGAGGATGTAGGTTTGATTTTCTGGCACCACAGGAAGAAATATTAACATTTACATGTCTTTATCATGGCCTCTTCTTTGACTTGGAGAGAATACACCTGCAGTCCAGAGGACTATTGAGAACTTTGAATTGATGGAATTTAGGAGCTGTGCGCATAAGAGGAGAGAAGTCAGGTCAGGATGAAGAGCCTCGCCTGAGTTTATCGACAAAGGTTTAAAGAATACTGGAAGGGGAAAGTGGTTGTATTCGGATTGCAGAAGAAGGTCAGTGATCCAATGCTGAGCTAGCCACCTGGGGGCTATCAGGACAAGACAACACTGCTTTCCTTTCCTCTTGGTGAGAATCTTTGGTATCAAAGGTGTTGGTGAAAAAGGTAGGTATAGATCCTGGACCATCTGTCGAAAGGCATTCCTCCAAGATCATGGATGTGGATGCCAACTTGCATAGAACTGGCATTTGCAGGTTTTGTTTGTTGTAAAGGGATGCAGAGCTGGTTAGCCCCAGAATGAGAAGATCTTACCTAGAGCCAAATGATCAAACTCCCCTTCTTGGAGATTGTTTCCAGTTTTGTTTAGTATGTCTGCTATGATATTTCTAGTCCAGGGAAGAAAATTGGTTACTTACCTGTAACTGAAGTTCTCCAGTATTGGTATCTTTCATAGATTCACATGCTTGAATCACCCCGCCGTCAAGGTGGGAGTCCCACTGTGACCTTAAATATACATAGCAGTAAGAGCATTACAATAGGCATCAATGGCCTATGCAGACACTGTTATAGCCTATCCATGTTCTTTTATTAAAAAAAATAACCAAACCTGAACTACAACCAATCAGGCAACAGCACCCTCCAGGCGACAGCAACCCCCAGAACATTCCCAACAAAGGCTGATTCCCTCAGATTTTGAGTGTGAAGTACATAGTCCTAGAAATAAGGGGAGCCTCTGAGGGGAGGACGGTGGGTCGCATGTGAATCTATAAAAGATACCAATACTGGAGAACTACAGTTACAGGTAAGAAAATGAGTTACTTACCTGTAACTGTGGTTTTCCAGTATTAGTATCTTTCATAGATGCACATGCTTGAATCATTCCCCGTCGTCGAAGTGGGAGTCCCACGGTACATAGAAAGCAATAAATAGAGAAAAAACTCCTTTTTTTTTTTTTTTCATTGAAGTCATTAGGAAAAAACACATTCAATTGTAGAACCATCAGCCTCTTTAGAAAGAGCCCAAAATTCAGCCAATCAGGCGTGACCACCCCTTTAGAACCCTCAGCACAGAGGCTCAGTATCACAGATTTCTCCGCACTAGAGATTACTAGAAAAAAACAAAGGAGGTGAGCCCCTCTGGGGAGGAGGGTGGGTCGCATGTGAATCTATGAAAGATACTAATACTGGAAAACCACAGTTAAAGGTAAGTAACTCATTTTCTTCTCCAGTATTTAGGTATCTTTCATAGATTCAAATGCTTGAATCAGAATAGCCAGCAGTAAGAAAAAATGTTTGAGTTCTGAAACACCAAGAGTATGCCTGTGTATAATGCATGCTATCTGAACTCATATAGGTAATTAACATTTGCAAATCAACCGTTAACCATATTACCTATATAAAATATATACATATATATATATATATATATATATATATATATATAAACATATACACACACATAGATATATAAACATAAAATTATCTTTCTAAAAGTGCATAGAGGTGGCACAACTGTATGGCAGAAGAGATCCAGCGCGCTATGGTCTGCTTAGTAACGGCTTTACCCCTATTGATCCTTCCATAACTGACAAACAGTTGTTCAGATTTATGGAAGTCGCTTGCCCTTTGTATATAAAATTTTAAACAGCGTTTAATGTCCAGAGAATGTAGTGCGCGCTACGCTGCAGTTTGTGGATTTGGAAAAAATGTTCTGAGAACCACCGTCTCATTTAGGTGAAAAGACGATGGAACCTTAGGTATACATTTTGGATTAGTTCTCAAAATGACCAGTTCTGGCTTGAATTGGAGGAAAGGTGGAGAAATTGTGCAGGCTTGGATATCGCTAACCCTCTTCGCTGACGTCAAGGCCAGAAGGAGGGCTGTTTTAAAAGAAATGAATTTGAGGTCCACCTTATGAATGGGTTCAAACGGATGTTTCATTAATTGGGAGAGCACAATGTTCAAATGCCACTGCGGTGAAGGACGGTGAATTGGCGGAAACATCCTAAACAAACCCTTGAGAAATTGTTTTATTATTCTGGACGACCATAAAGAAGGTGACTGAGAAGTTCGTTGGAAACGGGATATGGCAGCCAGGTGCACTCTAATAGATGAATGTGAAAGGCCGGATTTAGCCAAATGCAATAAATATGGCAGAATCTGTTCAGGAGAGGACCTTAGAGGATGAACGTTGGAAGTTGAACACCAGAAGCAAAACCTCTTCCACTTGAACTTATATGTCCGGTTTGTAGACTGAGCCCTGGCACAGGCAAGCACCTCCCTGCACTCTGGAGGGATATCTAGTCCATCGAATTCATAGAATTCAGGAGCCAGGCTGATAAACGAAGAGATGTCGGGTTGGGATGACGAACCTGACCCTGGTTCATTGTTAACAAGTCCGGTATTGTCCTCGGACGTGAGGCTGTTCCGAAAGTAATAGAAGTTCTGTGAACCAGAACTGGCGTGTCAATCTGGGAGCAATTAATAGAACTCTGCATGGTTCCCTCTTCATCTTTTGCAGAAGTCTGGGGATGAGTGGAAGCGGGGGAAAAGCGTATGCATAAATCCCTTACCATCTGATCAAAAACGCATTCCCCTTTGATCCCTTCTGCGGTCGCCAGCTTGCGAAGTGTTGGCATTTCTTGTTGTCTCTGGTCGCGAACAGATCTAGACTGGGTTTGCCCCAACGACGAAAGAGACTGTCGAGAACTGACTGATTGAGTTCCCACTCGTGGCAGCTGGTTTGAGTCCTGCTTAGGGCATCTGCCCAGGTGTTGGTGATCCCCGGGAGATGTTCTGCTCTGATGGAAATTCGATGTTGAATTACCCAATGCCACAGCTTCTGCGTTTCTAGCGATAATGCTCGAGATCTTGTGCCTCCCTGTTTGTTGATGTAATGCATGACCGTGGTATTGTCTGTTCTTATCAAGACTGAAGAATTCCTGATGTTTGTGAGGAAGGATTTGAGTGCCAAGGCAACCGCCCTTAACTCCAATACATTTATGTGAAGAGTCGATTCCTGAGTGGACCATTTCCCTCTCACTGAAAGATCCTGCAAATGAGCACCCCATCCCTCTAGGGATGCATCTGTTGTTATTATGTGCATCGTCTTGTCCTTCAGAAATGACAGACCTTCTGAGACGAGGGGAGTGTCCTTCCACCTCTTGAGAGCCTGTCTTGCTGATGGGGTTATTCTGATTACATCATCGAAAGAGCCTTCTATTTGTTTCCATTGATTGTCTAACTGCTGTTGAAGTGTCCTCATGTGCAGACGACAGTTTTTTATCAGTGGAATGCAAGACGAAAGCATCCCCAGAAAAGACTTGTAAGTCCGCACTGTAGCGGACTTTCTTTTGCTGAGACGTGCTGCTAAGTCTCGAAGTTTCTTTCGCCTGTCCTGTGAAGCAGAGGCTTTTGCCTGGACAGTGTCCAAGATGGCTCCTAGAAAGGTGATGTTCTGGGTAGGATCTAGGTGAGACTTGGGGTAATTGACTGTCAAGCCCAAAACTCCGAAAAGAGATAGACATGTTTCCGTGTCCCTGGCAGCCTTCGATGTTGTTCGTGCCTTTATTAGCCAGTCGTCTAAATACGGGAACACCTGTATGCCTAGTTGTCTGAGGTGGGCTGCCACAGGTGCCAAAACCTTGGTGAATACTCTTGGGGACGACCTGAGGCCAAAGGGTAACACTCTGAACTGGTAGTGAGTGCCTGCAACCCTGAATCGTAAGAATTTCCGATGATTGGGGTGAATGGGAATGTGGAAATATGCGTCCTGAAGATCTAACGATGTCATAAAGTCCCCTCGATTGAGTAGGCGCAGGACGTCTTGAAGGGAGATCATGCGAAAAGACAGCTTCTTTAGGTATTTGTTGAGCGAACGAAGATCTAAAATAGGTCTCCAGTCCCGTCTTCTTCCGAATAAGGAAAAAACAGGAGTAAAAACCTACTCCCCTCTGGCTCCTTGGTACGATCTCTATTGCTCCCTTCTTCATTAAAATAGCAATCTGATCCATAAGCTCGTTGAGATGGGCTGGCGGGGGACCTCTTGGTGGTACACGAGGGGGAGGTTGGTTGAATTCTAGTGTATGCCCTTGGTTGACAATATCCAGTACCCATTTGTCTGAAGTTATTTTGGACCACTGGTGCAGAAATTTGGAAATTCTGCCCCCTATTAGAGTGTTGATATAGGGGCTGAGTGCAGGCATTCGATGAGGGTCAGTGCTTTCTTGTTATCTCCTTGGCCTTGTAAGCCGACTTTCCTCTCGTTTTTTGCCTGAAATGAGTGGATGACTGTTGTTGAAAGGAATGCGGTTGTTGCTGGCCAAAGGTTGATCGAAATTGTCCTTGGTAAGAGGAGTATTGACGATACTGTTGAGCACCTCCTCTATATGAAAAGGTTCCTCTCCCTCTCACTCCCCGAAAGGGCTGTCGTTTGTATTGTAGTATTGCCAGAGATCTGGCTGTCTCAGTGTCTGCTTTAATGGACTGTAACGCGTCATCCACATGCTTGCCAAACAAGAGCTCGCCATCATACGGCATGTCCAGAATCTTTAATTGTACTTCCGACCTAAAAGAAGTAGCTTTGAGCCACCCCTGGCGCCTGAGTACGGTCGCCCCGGCCAATTGGCGAAAACCTGTAGAGGAGACATCTATGGCACAGTCTATGATTTCAGCTGAAATCTTCTCACCTTCCTGTAGAATCTTGCGTGCTTCTACTCTACTATCCTCAGGTAACATGTCTATAAATTGTGACATGTCAGACCACATCTGGCGATCGTATCTCCCCAGGATTGCTAGAGAATTTTCTGCCCTAACAGTGGTGGCCGCCATAGTTGAGAACTTTTTCCCTATGGAGTCCAACCAACGTCCTTCTTTGTCTGGGGGGGCAGTCAGAGATGCAGATGGATTCCTGGACCTCCTCTGATCTGCCTGCGATATGACCGAATCTGGTTTAGGATGGCTAATCAAACATGCTGGAGAATTGTCCGGTGCCTTATATTTCTTTTCAAGTCTCAGCAAGACTGCGGGAATGGAGGATGGAGTCTGCATGACCTTTAGGCCTTCCTCCCAAATGAAGTCAACAATGGGTATGGCCCTTACAGACTTCCTAGTATCTTCCTTGAAGTCATAAAGAAAACAGTCTGACTGCTTCGATGTAATTGGCAGTTGGAATCTTTTCGCAGCTCTTTCCATAACACTATGGAAGCCACCAATATCCTGTGGTGGAGAGTCCACTGGTGGTGGTGTAGATGGAGATGGAGTTTGGATTTGATACTTATCCCATTCTGGAATGAGTGAATCCGAGTCCTGAATCTCACCTTCTTCTTGCTCGTCCTCGGATGACGGTGGAGCAATATCCTGTGCAGATGAAGGTGCTGTGGTAGGATCCGGAAATTCCGATGGTCTAGCAGGGGTGGACACTGGTGTCTGCGGAGGTTGTACCGGAGTAGAAGAACCAGGTGGAGGAAATCTCGAATAATAATCCTGCATCATCTGTTGAAGGTTGGCTATTAACGAGACAGGCATCTGAACTGTCTGTTCCTGTTGCCCTTGAAGTTGTAGGTGACTTTGTTCTTGCTGGTCCGAATAAGGCTGGAGATCTTCCTCTTCATCCTCCCCTGGCACTTAATGCGTAGTTCAGATGGACTACGTGCCACCGGAAAGAAACCATCATCAGAATAAACATCATCGTCATCATCTTCGTCAGCAAATAGATGCTGCGGAGGTATTGGTGTGACCTTACTGGGCGATGTATGCGGTGGAAGTAATAGAGAAGACTTGCTCTTTATAGGTAGAATTCTCTGCAGCAGGTAAGGAGATGCTCCAAAATGAGGATATTGAGTCGTCGACGGAGCCGCCGTCGCCGGAGCACTCGTCGATGGTGTTCTCGTCGACGATGTAGGCGTCGACGGAGCCGCTATCGGTGCCGTCAGCGTCGACGAAGTTGCCGTAGACGGTGCCAATGTTGACAAGCTTTCCGTCGAAGGGGCTGCCGCCGACGGGTGCGTCGTCGGTACTTTCGCCGGTGAGATCGATGGAGATTTTCTGAATTTACTCGTCGATGAATGCGTCGGTAAAGATTTTCAGCTTCTTACCCGTCGACGGACTCTTTGTGATCTTCAGGGTGTGAGCCGACGATGGACCATACTTCAAACTCACTGACGTTATCGTCGTAGATGACAGTGGAAACAAAGTTACGATCATCGGCGATGAAGGAGTCGTAAACGTGGCCGTCGCAGTAGTCGTCGACGAAGGAAGGCCTGCCGTCGACGAAGCTCTCGTCGACGGTGTAGATTTTCTGGACACCGACGGTGGCAGTGAACTTGAAGGCTTTTTGAGCTTCCTTGAAGAAGACGCAGGTGTGGATGGCTCTGAGTGAACCTTGCCACACGTTACCTCCGGCTTGTCTTTGAATGCATGCAGCTTCTTAGCTGACTTACTGCTCTTGGGGGATAGGCTCTCCACAGACCTCTTCCTTTTCTTTGAGGTCACTGAAGTGTCACTCTCTTCCTCCTCAGAAAGAGCTTCTCTGGCCTTTCTTTTCTGAAGCCAAAGTAGGAGCCTGGCTTCTTTGTCCCTCAGAGTCTTGTTGGGAAAGGTCCTGCAGATCTTACAGTCCTTGACCTTATGCTCTTCATGTAGGCAGTAGATACATTCCTTGTGAGGGTCCTCACAGTGAAGTCTTAATTTTCCACTGGTCCCTCAAGGTCTAAATAAACCTTTTCTTACTGTAGACATGATGGAAAAATACTACAATAAGAGCAAAAGTAAAGATGTTTAAGATTTTCTCTTGAAGAGATAGAAAACTGAGCAGAGCTCAGGGAGACTCCCTTACACACGACGTGCGGTAGAAAATCTGAGAGACTGAGCCTCTGTGCTGAGGGTTCTAAAGGGGTGGTCACGCCTGATTGGCTGAATTTTGGGCTCTTTCTAAAGAGGCTGATGGTTCTACAATTGAATGTGTTTTTTCCTATTGACTTCAATGAAAAAAAAGAAAATGAAAAAAAAAAAAAGAGTTTTTTCTCTATTTATTGCTTTCTATGTACCGTGGGACTCCCACTTCGACGACGGGGAATGATTCAAGCATGTGAATCTATGAAAGATACCCCAATACTGGAGAACTAACCAATTTTCTTCTCCAGTATTAGATCTTTCATAGATTCACACGCTTGAATTAAGAGTAGCGAGCAGTAATATTGTTTAATCTAGCTATAACATCCATAATCATAGGAATGATGCTACATTCAGCTAATATTAGAAAGCAATATACATATGTATTGAGAATGATAATAATAATAATAATAATAATAATAATAGCAATCATAACAACAATACCCTTAGGCATGTATAGATCACATACTTTTCAAGTGGAAGGTGGGATAACCAGAGAGGCTCACCTTAATGGAATAGATGTCTTAGCACTGCTTGCCCAACGGTTGTATCCGTTTTGTTCGTCTCATCCAGGCAGTAGTGCTTTGTAAATGTATGCTGGCTGGACCATGTTGATGTCCTGCAAATGTGTTTCAGTGTTACTTCCATGAAGAGCGCCGGTGATGTGGCTACGGCTCTAGTAGAGTGGGCTTTAACCTTACTGTGCAGCGATTTTCCTGGCTGGGCATGACAAAATTGTATAGCTAATCCGATCCACCTGGCAATGGTCGGCTTAGAGATCACAGAGCCTTTTCTTGTATCTCCATATGCTACGAATAGCTAGTCCGATTTTCAAATGTTTTGTGTTTTTTGAAGATAAAACTTTAAACATCTCCTTACATCTCGCGAATGGAGCGCTTTCTCTGCAACCATACTTAAAACCACTAGCTCATTTAGTTGAAAGTTTGATGGTACTTTTGGTATATACTTAGGGTTTGTTCACAGTATAACACCATTTGGAGTGAACTGAAGAAAAGGTTCCCTGATGGTGAAGGCTTGTATGTTGTCACTCACTCTTTTTGCTGATATGAGAGCTAGGAAAAGCGATGTCTTCCAAGAGATGAATTTTAACTCTGACCTGTGGATTGGTTCAAAAGGAGGCTTCATGAGCTGTCTTAACACCATGTTTAAAGACCATAACGGTGGAGGTTCACACACAGGTGGAAATATTCTAAAAAGGCCCTTGAGGAATTGTTTTACAATCCTGGCAGAATATAGTGAGGAGGTCTGATGAGAGCGGCGGAATTTGAAATTGCCTCCACATGTACCCGTATAGAGGAATAAAAATGCCCAGATTTTGTTAAATGTAATAAATAAGGAAGTATTTGTTCCGATGATGACGACATAGGATGGACTCCTTCTGTAACACACCACAAACAGAAATGCTTCTATTTAAGTTTATAGGTCTTCTTGGTGGTGTCCACTCTGGCCTTGGCCAATATTTCTCTACATTCTGATGAAATGTTCAATGTAGAGTATTTGTTGAATTCAGAAGCCAGGCTGATAAGTGTAGAGCTGAAGGATCCGGATGCCTGACTTGGCCCTGGTGCATGGTTAGTAGGGCTGATGTCTGTCTGAGTAGAACATGTGGTTGTTCCAAATACAGAAGGCGTTCTGTGAACCAGACCTGTCGGGGGCCACCGGGGTGCCATTAGAAGGATACAACATCCCTCTGCTTTCACTTTGCTGATCACTCTGGAGATGAGCGGAATCGTGGGAAAAGCGTGGGCATAGGCTACTGACCATCTCATCAAAAATGCATTTCCCCACTACCCTTTTTGGGGATGCCAGCTTGCGTAATATGGGCATTACTTGTTCTTGCATGTGGCAAAAAGATCCAGATTCGGCTTGCCCCACTTTTGGAAAAGTTGGTTGAGAACTTGTTGGTTGAGTTCCCACTTGTGATACAGGATGAATGTCCTGTTCAAAGAGTTCGCTAGGAGGTTGGCTTGTCCTGGCAGGTGTCCTGCTTTCAGAGAAATTTTATTTTCTATGGCACATTCCCATATGCTATGAGCTTGACGTGAAAGCTCCAAGGACTTTGTGCCGCCCTGTATGTTTAGGTAAAACATACTTGTGGTATTGTCCGTTCTGTTGAGAATTTGTGAGTTTCATATTTTTGGTAAGCTCCAGTTAATTTATGTGAAGCTGTTTGTCCTTTTGTGTCCGGTTGCCACTTATCTACAGATTTTGAAGGTGGGCACCCGAACGTTCGAGCGACGCATCTGTCGTTATTTTATATTCCGGTACTTGTTGAAGAAAAGAAAGGCCCTTGAATAAATTTGTCTGTTTTTCCCACTAAGACATGCCGGTTTTCATTTCCGATGTGATCTGAATTCGATCGTCGAAGAAGCCATTCACTTGGAGCCACTGAGTATCTAGTTGCTCCTGTAGAGTGCACATGTGCCGTCAGCAACTTGGGATCAGTGGAATACATTAAGAAATCATTCCCATGAATGATTTGTAATTCCCAAACTGAAACAAACGTTTTTGTTGATAGCTTTTGAGCTATTTTGGAAATCTTTCGCTGTCTCTCTTGAGATGGAAATGCTTTGCTTTGTACAGTATCCAGTATCTCTCCTAGGAAATTCATCTTCTTTGTGGGATGGAAGTGTGATTTGCGATAGTTGATTGTAAGGCCTAGAGTTTTGAACAACTGGAGGCAAGTGGATGTGTGCTTTCCCCACCTGAGTTCTTGTGGATGCCTTTATGAGCCAGTCGTCCAAATATAGAAAGACTTGTATCCGTAGGTGAGCCGCTACTGGGGCCAGCACTTTGGTAAAAATTCTGGGGGCCGATTTTAATCCAAATGGAAAGACTAGAAACTGTAGATGTATACCAGCTACCTTGAACGTGAGAAAGTTCTGATGGTTTCGATGTATTGGGATATGGAAATACGCATCCTGGAGGACTAGAGATGTCATGTGATATCTTCAAGAGGCAAAGAATGACCCGAAGCATTACCATACAAAACGTTTGTTTTTTCTGGAACTTGTTTAAGGCCCTGAAATTGGGTATGGGACGCCAATCCCCCAAAGGCTTTTTTACTAGAAAAAAGCAGGAATAGAATTTCCAGTTCCTGTGCAGAACTGGAAAACTTCTATTGCCCCTTTGCGTATCACTGAATATACTTCTTTGAGAAGCTGTTCTAAATGTGGAGGTGGTGGTCCTGCTGGAGGGGTATTTGGAGGCTTCTGAATGAATTCTAGAGTTTGTCTTCTGGATACTATAGCCCTCATTCTGAACTTGGCGGTGCAGACCGCACCACCGGCAGTGGCTGTAATTACCGCCAACGGCATGGCGGTTCAGACCACCATATGATGAAAACCATAGTGAACTGGCTGCAAAACAGCCTGGTCACTACTACCCACCACATGCCAGATGCGACTGCGGGCCGACAGTAGCCACTTTCGACCCGGTGGTGGAGGCCAGACAGACGGTGGGATAATGTTCCCATTTCCACCATGGATTTCCTGAGGAATACCCCGCCAGGTAATCCCTGGCAGAAAGCATATGGGAGACAGGAATTCTCATTCCACTGGTCCTGCAAATGGTGGTAATGGCATAGGAATCAGGTATTCGTCCTACTCACTAGGAGTGGTTTCAGGTATTTCTCCCTCTTCCCTCTCTTCATCTGTGCATTGAGGGTTATCCTGAGGTGGCTGTATGAAAGGGTTGTTCATATCCGGTCTGAGAGGTGTACCTGGATTGCTAGGGATAGGGGTCCGCTGTCCTGCTTGCAGGTCATACTGCTGTGTGGTCAGAGTTGCTGGTTCTGAGGGTGGAAATCTTCTGTAGTAGTCATGCAACATGTTTTGGATATCTGCCACTTATGACCTTGGCATAGGGACAGCGGTGTCTGCGTCACCATATGCGGAATACGACGGATTGGGTTGGACTTTTGCTGGATAATAGCTGTCCTGAAATTGATCATCCTCATCCGGATCCTGACATTTGACGTTAAGTTCTGATGGACTGTTTGCCACTCCAAACATTCTGTCATCTTGAGAAGATCCGTCGTCATTGTCGTCATCTAATAGGTGTTGAGGAGGATACGGTAATACCATACTTGGGGAGGTATGCATTGGTAGGATTGGAGATGCTTTCTTTCCTACAGTTATCAATGATAAAGGGAGAAAGTTTGACATTCCTATAGGGGTCATCGTTGGATCGGTCGTCAACGCTTCTCTCGTCGGTGTACGTCGTCAACAGTTGTGTCGTAAACGAGCCTGTCGTCGATGGACATGTCATCGATGGTTGCGTCGTGGATGGTTGTGTCGTTGATGGGTCCCTTGTCAACGGGGTCTTCGATTTGTGTCTCGTCAACGGGTCTGAAGTCCACGCAGTCTTAGGTGGTTTGCCTCTCGTTGACGATTTCCTCATCCACACTCGCATAGTCGTCGACGGTGCTCTTTTGTAGATTTTAGCTGTTATGACCGTTGTCAACAATAGTGGTGACGACGTGACTATCATAGTGGACACTGCTGTGGTGAACGTCGACGTGATTGTCGTCAACAGTATTACCATTGACAAGCCTTTTTTGTCAGAGTCTGAAGAGCATTTTTTCGGTTTTCTCCTTGGTGACAAAGACAGAGAAGCATTTTTTGGAGGTGATTTTTTCCCCAAAGGTGTTGTAGGTTCTCAGTGAAACTTTTTAAGGCTTTCAACTGGGTTTCTGATGATGATGAGGCACAGCTTTCTTGGCATTTTTGTTTTTCTAATGAAAGGTGTTTGGATTTTGTTTACAACTTTCTTTGGAGGTTCTGCAGCCTTTCTTTACTTTTAGGCCTTTTTAGGAATTGAGAAGTCTGTGAGGAGGCCCCACTCTCCTCATAAGAAGGGTATTCCATAGCCTTCTGCTTTTGTAGCCATAACAAAAGTCTGCCATCTATGTCTTTCAGGGTTTTATGACTGAAGGTGCATCAAATTTTGCAATCTCTCACCTCATGGTCTGGATGATGGCAGTATATGCACTTCTTGTGGGGGTCATTAATATGAAGTATTTTCCTCCCACAATTTCTGAGTAGTCCTTTTTTAAAAATCTGTTGGGACATCCTGTCCACTGGAAATCCAAGATATCTGAAAGACATTTTCCTGTCAGAATAGCTGTAGAAAAATAAGCAGAGCAGAGCTCAGGGAGACTACCGTGACACGACGTGTGGCAGAAAATCTGAGGGAAACAGCCTCTGTTGGGAATGTTCTGAAGGGTGCTGTCACTTGATTGGTAGTAGTTCAGGTTTGGTTATCTTTTATAAAAGAACATGGATAGGCTATAACAGTGCCTGTATAGGCCACTGTGGCCTAGTGTAATAATCTTACTGCTGTGTGTATTTAAGGTTACCGGGCACCCAACTCGACGACGGGGATGATTCAAGCAAGTAAATCTATGAAAGATCCAATACTGGAGAATATGTTCGGCCCGAAGAGTTATTCTGTGCGTCGTTAGCCGGCTTCAGATTTCCTGGTCTTCCTTGGACAGTGCCAAAGATCTTGTGCCACTTTGTTTATTCATGTATTGCATGCTGGTGGTATTGTCCTTGTGAACTAACATCAAAGACTCTGCTACACTGGCATGAAAGTTTGGAGACTGAACGGATGGCTTTGAGATCTAGGTGAGAGATATGTATGCTCTTCTGGAGCAGAGACCACTTTACTCAAATTAGAGGTTCTGTAGATGACTGCCCCAGCTTTCCAGGGAAGCATTTTTAGTCTAAGGCCACCAGACTAGAGCTTTCAACATACCTATTTGAAATTCACCATGCCCTCAAATGATTTGTTAATTGATTCTATTGTTTTTGTAGCTGCCCCTGTAAGGCATACATTTTCAGGTGTACAAGTGGGATCATTTGATTGCTGAGGACCTGATGCCCAAAAGCTAATTGAACAAACAGTATCTTCTTTGCTGTAGGAATTGATTATCTTTGATAATTCACAAGGAGACAGCTTGTGAAACAACTTCAGGCAAGCCTCTGTGGCTCCGGACGCTTGGAATCATGTTGGTGCTTTTACCAACAAGTTTTCGAAGTTGGGGAAACCCTTCCTGAAAAAAGCTGATTTGAAGCCAAATGGAAGAACTCTGAAGTGGGTAGGAGGTAAAAATATCTAAATCCTGTGCAGAGGCGGACCACATAAACGGATTGTTTCCAGAAATACTTGTTAATTTCTGGAGGTGTATGATGGATGGACACTCCTCTGTTTTCTGGTTTATGAGGTAAAACCAAGAAGAGAAGTCAATTCCTTGCTGAGAATGTGGGTCTTTCTCTATGGAACCTCTGGTCAGCACAGCTAGCACTTCCTTCCGAAGGAGATGGTGATGAGGTTTAGCTGTACTAGTGGGCGGAATCTGGATGAACTGTAACATCTATCTATATGTGACGAGATCCAGGACTTATTTGTCCGATGCTATTTTCTGCCATGGACAACAATATTTTTGGAATTGTTTTTCCCACTGGATGGTGTAATCAGCTCCAGAACGTTGTCACTGTAGGTAAGCTAGCCTAAGGGCTACTGAGAGGGTTGCTAAGTCAGATACTTATCAATGGATAAGGGTCTTTCTTGGGTCCTTCTAAAGATTGTTTCTTTCTAAATTGTAATGCCCCAAAAGATCATGCAGTGTCAAGAGTCAGCCTTGACTGTAAGGAAGCGTTAACATGCTTGGCAAACAGAGCGTCGGCATGGTACTATAAAAATATTAGATATATTTGACCCTCAAATTTTAAATGTTGTGGCTTTGAACCATAGCATCCAAGGACCACTGACCCTGCCAGTTGTGGTAATCCTATTGAAGCTTTACCTATAGCACAATCTATGCTGACATCTCACCTACCTACAGCAGCATTTAAAAAAAAAATCTTCCAGCAAACATGTTATTTATGTGGCCATGTCTGACTACATTTGGTGGCTATACCTGCCCAGTATTGCCAGTGACTTGGCAG
The DNA here is from genome assembly GCF_031143425.1 of Pleurodeles waltl. NCBI lineage: Eukaryota > Metazoa > Chordata > Amphibia > Caudata > Salamandridae > Pleurodeles > Pleurodeles waltl. The sequence continues at coordinate 1,509,909,659 of NC_090445.1, read as the reverse complement.
CACGTACAGTAGTCTGGACCTAGATGAGAACGTGTCCTTGCAAATTAGGCGGGATTATGAATGACAGTTTTCCATGACTGTAATTCCTCCTGGACATATCAGCAATTGGAATAGGTTTTACAGCTTTCCTATTTAAAATCATAAAGAAAAAATAAACTAATTTCTTGTTTGCTAAAGGAATCTGGAAGTGTTTGGTCACTCGCTCTGAAGGGTATGGAAACCACCAAAAATAATCTGACGGGGGAATCCACCAGTTGCGGTGTAATTTGCTCTGAAGCTCTAGTAGGAGAGCTACATGGACCTGACCCATCCTCTGCAGTTGGAGGCGGAGCGATGTAATTGCTCCATATATTGCCCCTCAATATATTGACTGTTAAAGACATGCTCATATTGGTACATTAATGCTTGACATTAAATTATGTTTTGTTCTTGTTGACATTTACATGTTTCTGTCTTAAGTTGTATTGTGATCAAGTTTGATGAGGCGGACGTAAACGACTAGGCTGATGTAGACAATGTTTGTTGTTGACGAGGCCTTAGTCGCAGAAGAGGCCGTCATAGAGCATACAGAGACGAGACCACCGTAGATGTGGTTCCATGGACTATGTAATTGTAGACAAGGCCGGTGTAGTAGACAGCCATCAGAAGAGGCTGTCGCAGACTAACTTCGTAGGTGAGACTGTAATAGGTGACCATCAGATGTGGCTGTCGCAGATGACCCTCGTAGACGATCATCGTAGATGAGGCTGTAATAGATGACCATCGTAGCTGAGGCCGCTGTGGACGACCGTCATGGATGAGACTGTCATTATATATGTATATATATATATATATATGGCTGTCGCAGACTGCCATCATAGATGAAGCTGTCGCAGACGGCCATCATAGATGAGGCTGTCATAGACAACCATCATAAATGAGGATGTCATAGACAACCATCATAGATGAGGCTGTTATGGATGACTGTCATAGATGACCATCGTAGATGAGGCCATCGTAGGCGATCATCCTAGATGAGGCCATTACACATGACCATCGTATACGACCATCATAAACGAGGCATTCACCAACGAGCACTGAAGAGGACCATCGGCGACGACCACTGTAGATAACTGTCATCGCCGAGCACTTGTAGATGACTGTCGTCGACGAGCACTGTAGATGACTGTCGTCAACGAGCTTGGAGATAACTGTCGTCCACGACCACTGTAGATGACCGTCGTCGACGACCACTGTAGATGAACGTTGTCGACGACCACTGTAGACGACCGTCATCGATGACCACTGTAGATCACAGTCGTAGACAACCACTGTAGATGACCCACTGTAGAAGACCGTCATAGACCATCACTGTAGATGACCGTCGTAGACGATCACTGTAGATGACCCTCGTAGACGACCACTGTAGATGACCCTCGTATACGACCACTGTAGATGACGCTCGTAGACGACCACTATCGATGACCGTCATAGATGAGGCAGTCATAGATGACCATCGTAGATGAGGCCCTTCGTAGATGAGGCCATCATAGATGAGGCCATCATTGACGAGGTATTAATAGTCGACATTGGTCATCAACTACGTCATCGTAATTCTTATGAATGATGATTGTACAGGTGGTTTTTAGACGCAACTTTGTATGGTTATCAGGATCTCTCTGATGTATTGTCAGACTTGAAGAGGGAGTTGAGGGTCTTTTTCAATTTCTTTTTTTTTTATTTCTCTCTCTGTGAGCAGTGCCTTATAAAGACTCATGGTAACTCTTTTTGGCTTTTCTGCGTGCCTTCTGGGGAGCCTGGCACAACGTCTCTCTCTGACCTCTCCTGTGAGGTGAAGGAATCCTCAATATCTTCATATTAGTGACAGATTTAAGATTCTGTAGTCCTAATAATAGCCTCATCTCTCAGGACGTGAGTGTTTTTGAGGAAAAGGTTAGACATATGTATGTAGTCTTTTACATTGTTGTCTGCTACTCTGACATATTAGTGCCAGGGTTACAGAAATGAAGCAGGAAATATAATCTTGGATGATCCAAAAAGAAGTAAAAGCTGAAGAACTGAGCAGAGCTCATGGAGACTCCCTTCACACAACATGCGGTAGAAAAGAAAATAAGTTACTTACCTGTAACTGTAGTTCTCCAGTACTGGAATCTTTCACATGCTTGAATCTTTCTCCGTTGTTGAGATGGGAGCTCCCGGTGCATCAAACAGCTATACATATAAGCTAGTGCAATGAAAAAAGACCCAAAGGCTTTCACTTTAGTAGCCTATCCTTATCTCTATGAGCAAAAAGGATCAAAGCAAGGCCCAGCCAATCAGGCTTCTCCTCCCTCTAGAACCCCCCTGAGAGGAGCTCCCTTCCCTCAGATTTTCTTAAGCACAAGTGTTAAAGTATCTGAAGAAGACAGGAAATGGTGAGCTTCCCAGGGGAGGAGGGAAGGTCGCATGTGAATCTATGAAAGATTCCAATACTAGAGAACTACAGTTACAGGTAAGTAATTTATTTTCTTACTCCAGTAGAGTAGGTAAAACAAGAAATATCACAGCCTTAAAGGAAGAGACAAACCTATACAATGTGCGCAAATTAAACTGGGCTAGCGGGAAAAAAGGAATAAAGAAATACAACAGCTCACCGTTAAACACCGCTTGTCCTACCGCCCTATCACCTTGCTGAGTTTCCTCTAAACAGTAATGCTTCGCAAAAGTATGCGTTGACTTCCACGTGGCTGCTCTGCAGATGTCCTGAATGGACACTCCTGCAAAAAGCGCCATGGAGGCAGCCATTTTTCTTGTTGAATGTGCACGCGCTGGATTCTGCAAGGGTTTTCCTGCCGCTGTACAACAATAGTTAATTGCAGAGGCTATCCGCCTTGCAATCCCCTGTTTGGATACTGCTCGTCCTTTACGCGGGTCACTGAATGCCACAAAAAGTTGGTTCAATTGTCTAAATTGTTTAGTTCTGTCAAGATAAAACTTCAGGCACCTCTGGACGTCCAATGAATGCAGAGCTTGCTCCACTGGTGTCGATGGATTAGGAAAGTATGACTTCAGTATCACCGGCTGGTTTATATGAAAATCCAACAGGACCTTAGGTATACATTTTTGATTTGTTTGCAAAATTACCTTGCCCCTTTTAAATTTTAAGAAAGGATCCTGGATAGTGAATGCCTGAATCTCGCTCACTCTTCTGGCTGAGGGAACAGCGAGAAGAAGAGAGACCTTCCAGGATAGAAACTTCAAATCCGCTTTGTGAATTGGCTAAAACGATGGCTTCATTAATTGAGACAAGACCAAATTAAGGTGCCATGATGGAAGAGGAGGCCGAACTGGGGGAAAAGACCTGAACAGACCGTTAAACAGTTTTATGACCCTTGCAGACCACAGAGGAGGCACGTTCTCTGTGCGCCTATAACGGGAAATCGCTGCCAGGCGGACCTTAATCGAGGAAATAGCCAAACCTGATCTGGCCAGGAGGAGAAGATAAGGCAGTATCTGCTGCAGTGATGAAGAAAGGGGATGCACCTGAACTTGTGCACACCATGAGCAAAATCTCCTCCACTTCAGACAATAACATTTGCTGGTACTCTCAGCTGCAGCTCTGGCGAGGATGGCTCTGAAATCCGAAGGTATATCTAGATGCGCAAACTCATGGTGTTCAGGAGCCAGGCTGTCAAGTGAAGTGAAGCTGGATCCGGGTGGAGAACTTGGCCCACATTCATCGCTAGTAGGAGGGCATCACTGGCAGAGGGATGCTGCGGTTCTGCGAGATGTGAAGGAGTTCCGTATACCAAAACTGACGAGGCCATGCCGGAGCAATCAGAAGGAGCTTGCAGCGTTCAATCTTGACCTGCGCCAGAACTCTTGTTATCAGGGGAATGGGAGGAAAAGTGTAAACATAAATTCCTGACCATGCCATGGAAAACGCATTCCCCCAAGAGCCCTGATGTTGACCCCGACTTGCGAAGAATTGGCAGTTTGCATTCTGCGGGGTGGTGAAGAGATCCAGGTTCGGTTTTCCCCATAGGGAGAAGACTTGATTCAAGACTCCTTGGTCCAACTCCCATTCGTGGTTGGACGATCAGGATCTGCTCAGGGAATCCGCAATGATGTTCTGTACGCCTCGGACATATTCCGCTTGAAGGCTTATCTTGTGGTTGATAGACCATTCCCAAATGCGCTGAGCTTCTCTCTGTAAGAGCAGAGACCTGGTTTCTCCCTGTTTGTTGATATAATGCATTGACGTTGTGTTGTCCGTCCGGATGAGAACTGATGAACTTTTTATTTTTGGAAGAAAAGCGCAAAGCGCTAGTCGAACAGCTTTCAATTCGAGGTAATTGATGTGAAAGACCTTCTGATGTGGTTTCCGTTTGCCCCTGACTCGTAGGTGCTGGAGGAAGGCACCCCATCCCTCGAGAGAAGCATCTGTAGTTATCACCCAAGGAGCTTGTTGGGGAAGAAAAAAAAGCCCCCTCGCTAAGTGAGACTCCTGAGTCCACCAAGCTAGAGGTGATATCATGGGCTTTGTTATTCTGATGACATTGTCGAAAGACCCCATGGATTGCGTCCACTGAAGGTCTAACTGCTCTTTAGGGGCCTCATTTTTAGATGACAGAAAGGTACCAGAGGAATGCAGGAGGACATCATCCCTAACAGGGAGTTGAAGAGGCGAACTGAAACATAGTTTCTTTTTTGTAAGCGCCTCACGAGGGATATGAGCTTTCTCCGTCTGTCCTCTGTAGGAGCTGCATTGTTGGTGGAAGTGTCCAGTATTGCCCCTAAAAAAGTTCTTCTCTTTAAGGGCTGGAATGCTGACTTTTCGCGGTTGACCGTTAAGCCCAGGCTAGTGAACAGCTCAATGCAAGCGCTCGTGGACTTCTGCGTCTGAGACCTGGATCTGGCTTTGACCAGCCAATCGTCCAGATACGGGAAGACTTCATGGTTCTGACTTCTGAGGAAAGCTGCTACTGGAACCAGGCATTTGGTAAAGATCCTGGGGGCCGATTTCAGGCCAGAGGGTAAGACTTTGAACTGGAAATGGTCTTCGGCTACTACAAATCTGAGGTACTTTCTGTGGGAAGGGTGAATAGGGATATGGAAATATGCGTCTTGCAAATGGAGGGTGGCCATGTAATACCCCAGATTTAGAAGGGACAGAATGTCTGATAGGGTGATCATACGGAATGATTGTTTCTTGACATAAATATTGAGCTCCCTAAGATCTAAGATTGGATGCCAACTTTTCCGCTTCTTTTGAACTAGGAAGAATCAGGAGTAGTAACTCTTTCTTCTGTCCTGATGTGGAACCCTTTCTATAGCTCCCTTGAGAAGCATGGACTCGACTTCCTGCTTGAGCAAATGCAAGTGCTTCACCTTTCGAGGGAGAGGAGGTTTTGTAGGAGGGTACTGCAGGAATTCCAAAGTATGGCCAAATTGAATGAGATTTAGGACTCATTGGTCTGATGTTATCTTTTGCCAATTGTGAAAGTAGAGGGAAATCCTTCCCCCTAGTCTTGCGTCCAAGGGAAGGGTCGTAGCCGGAGACGGTAGCAAGTCATTGTCTACGGCCTGTATCTTTAGGTTGCCTTCCGGCTTTTCCTCTCTGTGAAGCTCTCGAATAAGCCGCCTGCGGAGGCATTCTTTGTTGGAACTGGGGGCGAAAGGAATGAGATGCTGCAGAGACAGAGGGGTATCTAAACTGTTGAAAGCCTGGTCTATACGATGAATACCCCAGGCCTCTAGCTCCTCGGAATGGCTGTCTTTTAAACTGCAGGGGGCCAAGGGACCTGGCTGTGTCAGTGTCCGTCTTTATTAACTGAAGCACATCATCAATGTGCTTCCCGAATAAGGCTTCACCATCAAAAGGAAGGTCCAGAATTTTGTTTTGGACTTCTGGTCTAAATGAAGTTGCCAGGAGCCAACCCTGCCTTCTGAGAACTGCAGCACCTGCCATCTGACGGAAAGGCGTGGTGGCGATATCCATTGCACAGTCTATGACTTCGGCAGAAGACCTCTCTCCTTCTTGCAAGACTTTCTTGGCTTCCAATTTAGAATCCTCTGGCAGTTGAATCAGATAGGGTGCAATGTCCACCTATAGCTGTCTACCATATTTGCCTAAGATAGCCAAAGAATTAGAAGCCCTTATAATAAGCAGAGCCATCAAAGAAAAGCGTTTTCCTATATTATCTAGCCTCCTACCCTCCTTGTCCGGTGGGGCAGAGATTGGCGCTGAAGGGTTCCTGGATCTATGCTGTGCCGCTTGGCCAATAACAGAGACCGGTCTAGGATGGCCCGTGAGGCAGGCCGGAGAGTCTTCAGATGCCTTATATTTTTTGTCAAGCCGAGGTAGAACCAGGGAGACCGTCGCCGGGTTCTTCATTACTTTGATTCCCTCATTCCAAATATAGTCCACAATCGGCATGGATTTTACACTTTTCTGAAATGGTTCCTTGAAATCAGGCCTCTTTTCTGTAGATTTTTGGAGGAGGTCGAAGATTCCTCACTGTCAGAACCAGACACTGGGTTAGATCTGGACTTCAACTTCTGGAGCCAAATTAGTAGCCTACCCTCTCTTACTTTGAGGGTTTTGTTGGGAAAGTTCCTGCAAACCTTGCAGTCTTTGGCTACATGATCAGGATAGAGGCAATAAATGCAGTCCTTGTGTGGGTCTTCAAAGTGAAGTTTTTTTCCCCACAGGTCTTACAGGCTCTGAAAATACTTTTCTTTTCCTTATCTGACATGATGAATCTCCTCAAAATAGAGCTCCTTTAAGTAAAGTAAGAAGATGACACCTTACTTGCTGAAGAAATCCTCTTTTCTGAAGAAGGAATAGTAGAAATAAACTTCTCTGGAGATTTGACTGAGCAGAGCTCAATGGAGACTCCCTAACATGACATGCAGTAGAAAATCTGAGGGAAGGGAGCTCCTCTCAGGGGGGTTCTAGAGGGAGGGGAAGTCTGATTGGCTGGGCCTTGTGTTGATCCTTTTTGCTCATAGAGATAAGGATAGGCTACTAAAGTGAAAGTCTTTGGGCCTTTTTTCATTGCAGTAGCTTATATGTATAGCTGTTTTGATGTACCGGGGGCTCCCATCTCGACAACGGGGAAGGATTCAAGCAAGTCAATCTATGAAAGTAACAATACTAGAGTAATCTGAGGGATTCAGCCTCTGTTGGGAGTGTTCTAGAGGGTGCTTTTGCCTGATTGGTTATAGTTCAAGTTTGGTCCTTTTAAAAAAAGGAAATGGATAGGCTATTAAATTACCTTTTCACTGCCATTATATCCTATGATCGTAATACACATACTGCTTTATTAAGTCACAGTGGGACTCCCACTTTGACGAGGGGGAATGATTCAAGCATGTCTATCTATGAAAGATCCAATACTGGAGAACTTTATGGTTACCCTGGGGCACGAGTTACAATTAATTGAAATAACCCTAATTATATCAACTGAATTTCTATAGGTTTGTGCGTATAAATACATAACCTAACTATATTTCCCCTTAACTTTTGTTTTTTTAGTGGATTTCTAAGTTTTTTTTTAAATTCTATTTCCTAACTCTAATGCCCCTGTAAACATTGTTTTTTTAGCAAATTTCTACTTTTTAACATTAAGTAACAATGAATTACCACACGTTAATCCAACCCTCACCACACACAAAGGGGTTGGGCGCAGGGGGGCTAACTCTCTGTAGGCATCCTACCATGCACAGCAGGGTTGCCCACAGGGCCTGGCCTGTGGCCAACACCCCAAAGGTACTGAACCCAGTGCCACGCAGGACCTTCAGCCAGAGGGGCTTCTAAGTCATTTTTCACATTTGCATACTCGTAGTACCTAAAAGGGAGACCAACGTAATCTGTTCTCAACAGGAGGTGACAAGAAATAACACACTTGTCACTGTCACTGCAGAAGATATTGCGCTCCGGAAGAGCAGCAATCCAGACACCTCCATCGAGGATTTCAGATAATTTTTCAATGTGGAACTGCAGACAAAACACACTTGCTTTGCTTGGCCAAGAGCAAGAAGTAAGGATGATTTGCTCTTTAAGAAAACAGAGCTTCAACTGGGGCACATTCTTTGTTTATATTTTTAAGTGCTTCCCATTAGAGTTTCATTTCTGTGAAATGTATGTCACTGTCAGAATGTATCTTGACCTGCTTAAAAGAGACCACAGTTTTGTGCAAAATGTCAACCCAAATGGAGTACTTTCTACTGGCTAATTAGGAACTGCTACCTCATTGGGTAAAATGTCTAGAGCATATTATACACTTTAGCTGTATAAAGGACCCTGAGGTAATGTCTCCAGTGACTTTGTGCATCTGTAATTTTGGCATGTGATTGTTCCTCAAGAGTCTTCATAGTGATAACATGAATCCTTGTGTGGGAAAAAATGACAAGACTACAAAGAGTTCAATCTCCACCAAACATGGGTTCTAGTGGCTATTGTGATTGCTTCCTCAGCATCTTCATACTAATAACATGAATCCTCATTTGGAGAAAACCCTAAGGCAACTATAACTCGCGCCCACAGCATGCAACATTTTCTCATCAATAACTTCACTTTAAAGTTTGTAGTAATATTATCAATTGTGTCATAAAAGATGTCATGAGTGATGTAATATGTGGCAGTGCATGGCAAGGGCATGGTTATAATTACTCCAGGGTACCAGCAATAGTTACTTGGGATAACTATAAATGCTGAATTACTAAGGTTTTGTGTGTGTAAAATCTGAACCCATTTCTAACATCCCTGTAACCTTTTTGTGTGACTTTCGAAGGTTTTTAAAATTTTGTTTCCTAACTATAACATACCTTTGTTTTTTCAGTGAATTTCCATGGGTTTTTCATGGTAAATCTTTACCATAACGTCCCTGTAACCTGGGTGTGTGACTGGCCGTGTGGGTCTGTGAGGGGGTGTAGGAGTGGCTGTATGGTTGTGTGAGTGATTTTGTAGGTCTGTCAGTGGGTTTGTGAGTAGCTAAATGGGTGTGTGTGGGTCTGTGAGTGGGAGTGGGTTTGTGGGTCTGTGAGTGGGTGTGTGATTGGTTCTGTGTATCTGAGTAGTTCTGTGAAAGGTTGTATGGTTGTGAGAGAGGTTGTGTAAGTTGTTATGTTAGTGTATAAGTGGCGGAGTGCGTCTATGAGTGGATGTGGGAGATTTTGTGGGTTTGTGAGTGGGTGTGTGAGTGGCTGCATGGTTGTGTGAGTGGATGTATCAATGGGTGTGAGTGCTGTGTATGATTGGCTTTGTGGGTATGCGAGTGGTTGTGTGGGCGTGTGAGTGTGTGAGTAGCTGCGTGGGTCTGTGAGTAGGTGTATGTGTGTTTTTTTTTTTAATGGGGTCTGGATCCATGGATACTCCCACACTATAAAAAGCATGTTTTGGACAAGGGTCCCTCACAGACTCCTCCTTTAGTCCCATGTGGTCAGGGTACCTCTACCCTGACCCCTTGTATCACTTTTAAATGTTAGTTTCCCTACTGAGAACAAAGTCTGGTGCACAAAATGGAGGCTGCAACTTTCCTTTCAGCCAGCCAGTCTCTGCATTGCTGTTGGCACTTGGATCCGTGAAACAAGTAGGGCATCTATATATATGTGTGTTGTGTATCTTGTGGTTGCAGCCATCTGGTAGTTGTTTGTTAATGAGGTTTTTGGGGATTTTTGTGGTTTTGGGAAGCAGAGAGATGGGATGATAGTTAGTCACTATCCTGAGGTCTGCCAACGGTTTCCTTAGGGAGGGGAAAATGGTATCATGCTTCCAACCTTCCGGGAAGGTGAAAAAGCCAAGGGAGTTGTACAGCATCAGGTTGAGAGTAATACAGATGGGCTCAAGTCCTCTGGTGAAGATGAAGTGAGGGCATGGGTCCGAAGGGGCTCGGAGTGGAAGGATAACATATGGATAACATAGTTAATGCTATTTCTGTCACAGAGATTTACAGCCAGCATGCCATGGTCGTTCCTGGGTGTCTCATCTCGCTGCATTGGAGGGTGGCAAGGAAGAAAGAGTCTGGTTGGCTGGCCAAGTTGTTCTATATTTTGCTGATTTACTTTTAGAAGAAGTAGGACAGCAGGTTGTAGCAGCCTTGGGAGGGGATGATTGTGATGGAGACGGCAGTTGAGGAGGTTAAGACTTTTATAACAGTGAAAATTTCTTGTGATTCGGTCAGTCTGGGTTGAGTGCTTGGTGCCTTTGATGTGCTGACAACAGTGTCAGAGGGCTGATGTGGAGGTTCGTCACGTGTAAGCCTCCTGAAATGTTCTGGCTTGCTTGAGGTAGCAATGGTTTTGAGTGAAGCAAGGAAGCCCACGGTGAAGGTGATCCAGTCATAGAATTGAGTGATAAGATTGTGGGAAGATTTCTTGGAAGTCCTGGAGGTTGTTTTCGGAGATCAGTGGACCAGGCTTCTCCTGAGATTTTATTCTATTTTTGCCATGTAGTCTTGGAGGGAGTAGGCCCATGTTGGTGGGGTATATGCTGGCTGAAGCAGATCAGGGAGTGGTCGGAGCAGGTGAGGTGTGTGGGTTCGTCTAGCATGATGTTGTCAAAGTTTGTGAAGATCAGGTTAAGGAGATGTCCTGCAGCGAGGGTGGACCCTTTGCGTGTTGGGTAAGTCTAAGGGTGTTGAGGTTCTTCAAGCAGTTGGAGCTATGTATTCTCCCAGGAGAAAGTTGAGTCCTCCCAGCAGGATGAAAGAGAAAGGAGTTAAACAACACCGGGGCGATGAATTCCATGATAGTGTTTCCTGCATTGGCTTGTCGACTGGTTCCACGTGGCTGTTGGAGTTTCCGGAGGTGGTGGAACCTCTGCTGTGTTCTTTGTGGAAGGTGGCGATTCTACCTCTGGGTTTGCTGGTACTATCCTGTGCCTTATCTTGAAGACAAGGCAGGGAGACTTGCCATTTGATATTGGGGGCCGACGTTGCTGTAATGTTGTACTGGGGTCCGACGGTTTCTCTAATGAGAAGGAGTTCCAATGAGTGGCCTGCTAGCAGGTCCCAGATAGTGACACTCTGTTTGACAAGGGATGAGTGCTGATGAGGAAGCAAACAAGTTCAGGGTGTGCATTGCTCATCGGAATGTTGTGCACCAGTGAGAATGCTACATTTCGGAAGAGGAGGCAGCTTGCCTGAGAAGCGGTAGATGACCCAGGGGATGGAGCCTTCATTTTTGGTGTGGGAAATGCTGGTGCAGTGCTGGGAAGGTAAACCCATGTTTGAGGTGCCGAGGCCTGACAGAGAGTAGTGCTTGGGGCTGCAATCGGAATTTAAAGGACTAGGGTTCCTGGAGATGGGCGCGGATGGGCACAGACAGGCTTGCCTTCGGCACACTAGGGCATATCTGTGCTACGGCTGCCATTAGTAAAGACCTGGAGGGAGAAGAGTCTACAGCCAGGGTGGGGGGTGGGCTGGGTGTGGTCCACACAGGAGGCGGGATAGCACAGCAAAAAAAAGTTGGAAGGCTGCTGTGGGGCAGAAGGGCACAAGAAACAGTGGCGAAAGAAAACAAGGCAAAAGGCATTCAGATTCGACAAAGTGTGAAAGCAAGAGTGAGGTTGAAGCAGGGAATCACTGACAGGGTGAAGCACAACTGAAAGCAAGAGAGCAACAGTGGAGAGACGCAGCAGTATAATGAAACTGGGATCCTCCATCACACAGCAGAGGGGTCCACCAGGGCAGCTGCTTGTTTAAAGACCAGATGCTAAGGCCACAAGACGCTCAGCTTAAACTAAGGCTCAGGAGCCTTTCTTTGGGCTTCATCACAGCAGAGGTTATTGAGGAACAAGAGGGAGGGGGTGTTATTTTATAGTAAAAATAAATATTTGTTTGTGTTTTCTTCTAATAGTCTTCAAATGTGCTTTGTCAAATTCCTATAGCTACAATGATACTGAAAAAGGGGCACTGAATGTCTTCATTTTGGGTACATATAAAGGAATGAAAATAATTCCCCCTTCTGATTTATGTACATCTGTCCCACGCTGCAGCACCACAAAAACGTGGTTGCTTATCCTGTCTGGGGTTTATCATTTGTTTGGCTTATTTTTATGAAGTTAAATGAAAGTCTACAAGCCCCAAGATGAAAACCAACCCAGAATTAATGTGCTATTCCTGTGACATGGGATAACTTCCAGTCTTCTTCCATAGACTAGACACAGTGCATAGCCTCTGACTATTGTCTTTCTTCTCCCTAGAATGTCTTGGAGATCCACTGGATGTGCCATGTAGTCCTTCTTCTATGTCAGTGGATGCTGTCACTATAGTGCCCACTGTTTTCCTGAGAAGGTGACAACACATAGGTCTAATTCTTCATGTAGGGCACATCCCGGTTTTGAAAATGTGGTCACGCTAGCTGAAGGGGTATTCTATTGATGTTTTCAGAGCAAATACTTGCCCAATTTCTTGCAAGTGTACTGGTGCCAGGAAGGCAGTGAAATTCTATTTTTGTATATTAGATATTTGCAATAGAAAAAACAGACGTTCAATATTGCTACATAACAAAAGCCCACTAACATTATGTTAAGATGCATTCATGCTGTGTACCATGTCATGCAAGTTGAACCCAACAATCTGGGGAAAGAGATGTCTGTTTAAGGTGGCACTTTGTAAACACCCATCTCTGTATTGCACCCACCCTTCCCACACTCTACAGTTTGTATTTGTTGGGAGACAAATCAACAATTTTAACAGTTTTTCTACAAAACAGTAGTAATATTACTTATATAATAATGGTATGCATTTATTTCAAAAACGTATATATGATATTCCTTTTTAATTCATGTCCATCTTATATTAAAAACTTCAATTTGTGTCTATCTTATATCACAAATATTTTTACATTTATGCTCTACAGTGCAGAGTTAGGCCTTCATATGCTGATCACCCATACGGGGATGCCACCAGAGCTTAGTCACCCTTCCCATAGACAGGTGACCAGTTCACTACAACATTAGGCTTCATAAACTACTCACCTACACAGTCTGTTGTTCCCTTTTGAGGGCTGATGAAGGGAGGAAGCTTCTGTTGATCTTTCTGCCTTTTCTCTGAGAGGCTGCTTAACTTTATGAAGTACTTCATCATAAAGGTGGACGTGTTGTTTAACTGGGATAGAAGTATACATATGTTTGAAGCAATTGGACAAGTTAAATAATTTATCAAGAGATTCAGTTCAATAGTAATGCTTTTTAAAATAATATTCATATTTCAACATAACACTGTGAACAGCAGCCTAAGTCAGTGAACATCACATTTATCATTACAAACGTTGGCATGTAAACAATGAGTATAAATACAGCTTACAAAGCGGATCAATTTCAATCACGGTCATGCATAGTGCACTACTCACCCATAGGGTCCCAAGGCGTTTATGGGTGACCTCACAGATCAGTCGAAGAGCCATACCTTGAGCTCCTTCTTGAACCGAGGCAGCAATAGCGACTGTGGTGAGGTGGTAAGGTGTTCCAGCATTTTGCTGCCAGGTATGAAAACAATCTTCCTTCAGCCGAGGACTTCTTTATTCGGGGTATGTTGGGGAGTGACTGTTAGGACAAGTGGAGAGGTCTGGTAGGGAAGTACCAGTTAATAGGGTTGTTGAGGTAGTTGGGTCCGTCGTCGTGGAGGGCTTTGTAGGCATGTATGAGGAGTTTGAAGGTGATCCTCTTCTCGAAGGTGAGCCAATAGAGGACCTTCAAGTGTTCTGTGATTTGTTCTCTGCGGGGGATGTCTAGGATGAGTCTGGCAATGGCGCCCTGGATCTGTTGTAGCTTGTTCAGGTTTTTCTTGGAGGTTCCAGCATAGAGAGCGTTGCCATAGTCAAGTCTGCTTGTGATAAGGGCGTGTGTCACGGTTTTCTGGCAGTTGGTTGGTATCCATCCGATGATCTTTCGTAGGAATCGGGCGGTGTGGAAGCAGGTGGAGGTGACCTGCCTGGTCATAGTGAGCGTTGAGTCGAGTATGACGCCGAGGTTGCATGCATGGTCTGTAGGGGTGGGGATTTGCTGAGTGTTGACGGCCACCAGGAGTCGTCCCAGTGAGGGTCCCAGGACAAGGACCTCTGTTTTGCCCAAGTTCAGCTTGAGGCAGCTTTCCCTCATCCAGGTGGCTACTACTTCCATCCTGTCACTGAAATTCTTCCTGGCTGTTGATGGGTTCTCGGTCAGGGAGAGGATCAGTTGGGTGTCATCAGTGTAAGAGATGATATTCACCCTGTATTTTCTGACGATGGGGGCAGGTGGGATCATGTAGCTATTGAACAGCGTGGGTCTCAACGACGATCCTTGGAGTACTCCACAGCTGATGTTGGTGGGTTCTGACTGGTGGGGCCGGAGCCCGACTTTCTGTGTTCTTCTGTCAGGAAGGAGCACATCCATTGAAGGGCCTTGCCTTGTATGCGTGCTGGGTGGATTCTGGAACATTGTATACAGTGGGATACTGTACCGAAGGCGGCTGAGAGGTCGAGTAGGATGAGGGTGGTCTATCTGTCCTTGGTCGAGAAGGGTGCAAATGTCATCAGTGGCTGCGAGCAGGGCGTTTTCAGTGCTGTGGTTGGTTCTGAATCCTGACTGGGAGATGTCCAGGATGTTGTCCTCGATGTGTTGTTGTAGCTGAGTGTTGACTGCTTTCTTCGCGACTTTAGCTGGGAAGAGTAGCAGTGAGATGGGGCTGCAGTTCTTGAGGTCGGTCGGTTCGGCTATGGGTTTCTTTAGAATAGGGCAAATCTCAGCATGCTTCCAGTCTTCGTTAGTTACTGATAGTCAGGAGAGTTATTTGCTAATATTCAAGTATAACCTTAGTTCAACATGGTAGAAATTGTCACTTAATACAAAAAGTATAAAATTCCCACCTGCAGGAATACAAAAACACTTCCATTTCAAATAATAACATATTCATTTTGAGGGGGTGCAATTTTAATGTAAGTGCAGCCTCCACAGTACAGGCCAATTCCTTTTGATTTTTTTAAACTTAATAAAGTTGTTGCACCAAACCTAAACCTTGCTGCAAAGAAAGAAAGGAAAGTTATTATATTCTATCATTTTAATCTTTATATAACATGCAGAATATTTTTCTCTTAATTTTTTAGTCCAAGCAAATTTAATATCTCCCTTTGCAGCAGGGTTTTAGATTTGGCGCTACAACGTTATTTAATGTATTGAAGTTTAAAGTACAAATGGGAAAATATTGAACTGTACAGAATATGGAGGATACGTGCAATTTTAATACGGCCTTCATCTGCTCAAAATGGATATGTTTACTTTTAACATTCTGAATTGCTCCAGGATCCCTGCAAGCAAGCAGGAATATTCTCTGTTTGGGGATATCCATGAAGATCTGACAATGCACAACAGGAGATAATTACTTTAAACATCATTTATTCAGCTTGATATTTGTACAAAATATATGTGTTCCGCATGCTACTGTCATGTTCTAGTTTGATCACAATATTTTTAAAATATCTGTAAATCATTGGGTGTCAGTATAATGTTCTTTCTTTTGAATACTCTATCACACCAAAGATGCTTCAACTTAAAGTATTCCTCAGATGCCACATTGGATCTGGAAAACATTTCCATTCTAGGTAGCACTGTGTAGCTTGGCACCCACCTAACACTGCCCTGAAAGTGACAGAGGAGAGCCGCATATCAGCACCATCAGTCTGAGCTGACAAGAGTTTCTTGGATTTTAATTTTTCGTAGTCTCAGATAAGAAGCTTGAATACTTGTTGTAAGTGTGTGCTTAGTATTAACTTGGGACCTTTTTAGATGTTAAAGTAGGCCACTCAGCAGAACAGGAAGGTGGAGGACATTGAGGAATTTGTGGTTAGATAAAGTATCCACCAGAAAGAGAGTTAGCAAAGATAAAGAACTTGTTATTACAATGAAAATACACAAAGCTGAATTTGCCTAGGTGGATTCTTTGTGGATTAGGCTCAGACAAAAAGAGTTACCTTCAGTGATGATCTTTCGAGTGGATACTCTATCTACTTGCAGATTTCTCACCTTTAAATATCACCAGGTGCCAGACTGGTCCAGAAGCTTTTGCAAAAGCTCTCTGGTGATGGTAGAGGACGCAGGCCCTGTTAAGATATTAAGCACAGGGTCGCTATGACATCATTGGGCCATATAGCACCAGAACTTGCACCATTAGGTCAGTTCAACTGTGTTTTACTGGGACTCGGAGGCATCATTGAGAAGATGAACTAACAATTAAGCAGCCATGCAATACATTACTAACTTTGTATTTTATTAGGAAAGGCAAAAGGTTACTCAAGAATAGGGATTGAAGGTCAGTGAGTAATCTGCAGGCATATAGAGTAGCCAACAGAAATACTGCTACCAGAGATAAGTAACATTTTGTTCTGATAGATACTTCTACCTGTACATTGCTCCCTTTTGTAATATATTCCAGACTGCATAGATAAACCAAATTTGTGAAGGACAGATGAGCATAGTGGCTGTCTTGCCTCCCTTCTAAATCCAAGCAATAGTGTTTGCAAAAGATAGAGAGAAGACAATATAGCTGCCTTGCAGATATCAGCTGCTGGAACTGCTCTAGTTAGCACTGAAGCAGAGGATGTTGCCCTTGACCAATGAGTCCTGATTTATTGAGACGGGTTTGGCTATAAGAAATCAGATCTTAATGAATAAAATGATCCAGCGAGATCAAGTTTGCTTTAGTACAGCCTTTCTTTTTTACAACCAGTGTAGCTGACAAAGGCCTGGTCATTTGAGTAAAATTATTTTGTGCATGTTGATGTAGAAGTTTACTGTGCATTTCAGGTTGTGCTTGTATAATACGTCTCCTTTCCTCTTAGGTGGGATACAGTGGAGTGTAAAAGAAAAGTAGGGTGATGGAGTGCCTCAGATGGGAAAGAGACACCACCTTTGGAAGAAAAGCACATTTAGGGGGTCATTACAACATTGGCGGTAAAAGCCGCTTACCGCCATGAAGAAGACCCGCCAACACACCGCCGCGGTCGCGGAATTCCGCCACGGTTATTATGACTCACAACATGGAATCCGCCAAAATTCAGACACCCACACAAGTCTGCCACACCAAAGGTCAGTGATAAACTGGCGAAAACAAAACCAACACCATCACGCCAACAGGAATACGCCCACACTATCACGACCCACGGATCCACGCAGCGGTCTTTCAACCGCGGTATTCCATTGGCGGTACACACCGCAGCGCTCAAAATACACACACATTTACAAAACACTACCACATTGTACAATTCCAAATACACACACCTGATACACCTACACACACCACTCCCACACACCCAATACAATATAAAACACACACCCACATCACCCACAAACCCCTACGACCAAAATCCCGAAAGAAGGCCAGAGAGAGACACTACAATCTACAACCAAGCATCCACAGGCACACAACACCATCACCCACATAACATCCACGCACCCCACACAACACACCACTAAATATCACCCCACATATCACAACACACACCACCCCGCACATCACCCACACCACCCCATGGCACGGCAAAGACACCCCAGGTTCTCTGAGGAGGAGCTCAGGGTCATGGTGGAGGAAATCATCACAGCTATTCGGATTCCAGGTGCAGCACACCTCCATAGCTAGGAAGATGGAGCTATGGCGCAGCATAGTGGGCAGGGTTAATGCAGTGGGACAGCACCCAAGAAATTGGGATGACATCAGGAAGAGGTGGCAAGAGGACATCCGATCTCCTTTTGAGCTTTTCAGGGAGCCCCATGATCATGCCTTTCAATGTCTTGTTAAATCTTTCTACAAGACCATTGGTTTGTGGATGGTATGGTGTGGTGAATTTGTAAGTCACCTCACACTCATTCTACATATGCTTCAGGTATGCTGACATGAAGTTGGTACCCCTGTCAGACACCACTTCCTTAGGAAATCCCACTCTGGTAAAGATACCAATGAGTGCTTTAGCTACTGCAGGGGCAGTAGTGGACCTAAGGGGAATTGCTTTAGGGTACCTAGTGGCATGATCCACTACCACTAGGATATACTGGTTCCCTGAGGCTGTGGGAGGTTCAAGTGGACCAACTATGTCCACACACACTCTTTCAAAGGGGACCCCCACCACTAGAAGTGGAATGAGGGGGGCCTTTGGGTGTCCACCTGTCTTACCACTGGCTTGACAGGTGGCACAGGAGACACAAAACTCCTTTACTTTCTGGGACATGTTGGGCCAATAGAAATGGTTAACTAACCTTTCTCAAGTCTTGGTTTGTCCCAAATGCCCAGCAAGTGGAATATCATGAGCTAAGGTCAGAATGAACTTCCTAAACTCCTGAGGCACTACCACTCTCCTAGTGGCACCAGGTTTGGGATCTCTTGCCACAGTGTAGAGGAGTCCATCTTCCCAATAGACTATGTGTTCCAGTGATTTTTTCTTTGGTCTCTTCAGCAGCTTGCTGTCTAAGGCCTTCAAGAGAGGAACATGTTTCTTGCCCCTTATACAACTGTTCCCTTGTCGGTCCCCTGGGCCTAAGAGTTCAACCTGTTAAGGTTCCAACTTCATGGGCTCAGTTCCCTCAGAGGGCAGAACTTCTTCCTGGGAAGAAAGGTTCCCTTTCTTTTGTTGTGTTGAAGCTGGTTCCCCAGTCTTCTTTCCTTTCCTCTTGGAGGATTGGGCCATTATTCCAGGCTCCAACACCACTTTTTCACCCTGAGCCTTGCACTGTGCCCTTCACTTGACACACACCAGTTCAGGGATACCCAGCATGGCTGCATGGGTTTTGAGTTCTACCTCAGCCTTCTAGAGGGGTGACTTACCTATGCCACAGGCAGTGTGAGGTGGGCATGGCACTCTGAGGGGAGTGCCATGTCGACTTAGTCTTTTTCTCCCCACCAGCACACACAAGCTGTGAGGCAGTGTGCATGCACTGATTGAGGGGTCCCCAGGGTGGCATAAGACATGCTGCAGCCCTTAGAGACCTTCCCTTCAGGGCCCTTGGTACCAGGGGTACCATTTACAAGGGACTTATCTGTGTGTCAGGGCTGTGCCAATTGTGGGAACAAAGGTACAGTTTAGGGAAAAACACTGGTGCTGGGGCCTGGTTAGCAGGGCCCCAGCACACTTTCAATCATAACTGGCATCAACAAAAGGCAAAAAGTCAGGGGGTAACCATGCCAAGGAAGGCATTTCCTTACACAATGTTTCCGCCTGCTAGCCCAGCGGGGAACAGAGCCTTAACATTGCAGCTGGCTCCTACTGGCGACGGCTGCAATGTGGTGGCACAGCAGCACCCGCTGCACATTCCACTGCCCGTAATTTGGGCAGTGGAATGCGCAAAGGGCTGTGCATGGGGCCCCCTGCACTGCCTATGCCAAGTGCCCCATGAGTCCCCCATGCCAGCCTTTCTATGGCGGTGTTTACCGCCATGGACAGGCTACCGGAAGGGGACTTGTAATATCCAAGGCAGCACTGCTTGCAGCGCTGTCATGGCGGATTACAACCGCCAGGACCACCAGGCTGCAGACTGCAGGCTGAATGCAGCCTGGCGGTGTCGGCGGGTGGACCATGGAAGCTCCGCGGTCAGACCACCATGACCGCAGCAGTCCGACCACCACCATGACCCTGGCGGTCTAATGACCTTCAGAGTCATAATGACCCCCATATTCTAGGTGCAGATTTCTTACTTTAGAATTTCCCACATGCGTCAGAATGGCTCTAGAGATTTTTCTTCGAGCAGCACCCTTGCACGCCCTCGGTTGACTCAGCATCCGTAGTGGTCACCGTGATGACGTCCAGTCATACTTAAGTTCCACCCCGGCGCACTGACATCTTTTCACGACTATCCACGCCAGAGAGCACAGCCGTTAAGCACACTGAAATTGGTGCGCCAGAGCTAGGGCGTCAAAAGGGAGATCCCTGTCCCTAGAAATCAGTTCTCAAGCAAACAGGATGGGTGGGTCGGTAAGGAATCTGCAACTAGAATATGTTTCTACCAGATAAATCGTTACCGAAGGTAAGAAACTTGTTTATCTACTAGAGACTTCTAGTTGCAGATTCCTTACATTAGAATAGATACCCAGGCAATACCATCCTCAGAGGTGGGTTGCGAACCAAGATCACACTAAAGTCCTGCAGGACCGAACGACCAAAGAAGCTGTCTCTGCAGACCTGACTGTCTAGGCAATAATGTTTTGTGAACGTGTGCAGTGAGGCCCATGTTGCTGCCTGGCAGATGTCCAGGCAAGAACTCTGTGTGCTAAGGCTGTGGTAGCAGCAGTTGCTCTAGTTGAATGTGCACACAAGCCCTTCGAGGGTTGCTTCTTTTCCACAGCGTAGCACATTTTGATGCAGAGCAGTAGCCATCATGAGATGGTATGTTTCTGCACTGGCTTTCCTCTCTTCGCACCCACATATCCAACAAAGAGTTGTCCACCCAGAAATCTTTGGTATGATTTAGAAAGAACGTCAACACTCTTTTTTGGGTCCAGACGGTGGAGTCTCTCCTCTTCATGATAGGGATGTGGGGGTGCGTAAAAAGTAGATAAAGGGATGGATTGGCCTATGTGAAAAGGGTTAACAACCCTAGGAGGCCCTTGTACAAAGCACCACTTTTTTCAGGGTGGACAGACAAAAATGGTGGTTTGGAAGACAGAGCTTGAAGCTTACTCACTCTGCGAGCAGAGGTGATAGCAATAAGAAAAACTGTTTTGAGGGTTAAAAGCCGCAAGGGGCAATTGTGCACTGGCTCAAAAGGGCACACATTAGATGAGTTAGAAGCAGGTACAAGTCTCAGTGGGGCATAATGAATGGGTTCGGAGAAAACAAGAAATGGGTAAGGACCTTCAGGAACCTTCCAACAATGGGAGATTTGAATAAGGAGGGTTGGTCTGGCAATCTAAGAAAGGCTGAGAGATAACTTTTAAGGGTGCCCAAAGCAGAGCCCTGTCATTCTTGATCTTCCTCAGAACTCTGGACAGAAGTGGTATAGGTGGGAACGTGTAAAGGAGGCCTGAGTTCCACTTGAGATGAAAAGCGTCATCGAGCGAGTGCTGCCTTGGAAACTCCAATGCGCAAAACAGCTGACATTGCCCGTTCTCTGCGGAGGTGAAGAGAAGGATCTCCCCACTGCTGAAAGAGGCCTTGGGCCACCTATGGATGCAGATGCCATTTGTGATCGACTATGCATCAACGGCTGAGTTTGTCTGCTCTGGTGTTCAGAGAGCCCGGCAGATGTTGAACCACCAGGGTTATGCCCTGATGTTCCATCCAAGTCCAGAGGCGTAGAGCCTCTTGAGAGGGATCACAACCCCACTCCACCCTGCTTGTTGCAGTACCACATGGAGGTAGTGTTGTCTGTGAACACCTCCACCACTTTGCCTTTCGAAGAGGGAAGGAATGCGTTCAATGTAAGCCTGATCGCCCGGAACTCCAAGAATAATGTGGAGTCTCGACTCCACAGACACCACAGACCTCTGATCTCTGGCTCTCCTATGTGGGTGCCCTATCCCAGAAGTAGCGCATCTGTCACTACTGTGATATCTGGTTGGGGGAGGGAGAGGGATCTGCTTCTGACCCAATCCCGATTCAATAGCCACCACTGGAAATCTTTTGCAGTTTCCTTCAGGATCTGGACCATGTCGGAGAGATTCCCCTGATGCTGCACCCATTGGAACTGCAGGTTCCACTGCAGAGCCCGCATATGCCATCTGGCGTGTGTGACCAACAGGATGCAGGACCCATGAGGCCCTGCAGCCTCAGAATCATTCTCACCTAAATCCAGAACAGCTCAGATGAAAGGGAGCATCTGAGAAGGAGTCAGGTGTGACTTTGGCATGCTAAAGTGAACCCCAGCCAGTGCAGAAGGTTTGCCGTAGTCTGAAGGTGGGCCGATTACTTTCTGGGGCGTGTTTGCTTTCAACAGCCAGTCATTGAAGTAGAGGAAGACTGAAACCCAGTTGAGCTGCGACCACTGCCATCATTTTTGTGAACATCCAAGGGGCGCTGGTAAGGCCAAAGGGGAGCACTGTAAATTGAAAGTGCTCTACTACTATGAATCATAAGTAGCACTTGTGGGCAGGCAGAACGGGAATATGGAAGTAAGTGTCCTGAAAGTCCAACGCTACCATCTAGTCTTCTGGGTCCAAGGCAGACAGGCAGACCTGAGCCAGAGTGAACCTTTTTAACTTCTCTTTCTTGAGGAAGAGACTGAGGGCCTGAAGGTCTAGGATAGGATGTAGGCCCATGTCCTTTTTGGGCACTAGAAAGTATCAGGTATAACAGCTGCATCCTACTTCTGGCACAGGGACCCTCTCCATGGCTCCCTTGGCCAAGAGAGCTGCAACTTCCTCTCAGAGAAGTGCCAGATGATCCTCCGGTAAGCGGCCACAGGATGGTGGTATGGCTGGATGGGTAGTCTCGAAGGGGAGGGAGTAGCCCCTTCGGACTATTTGCAAAACCCACCTCTCCGTCATGATGGTTTTCCAGTGGGGCAGGTGATGGTGGATCCTGCCTCCTACTGGTTTGAGATGGGAGGACGGACTATGAACGTTTGGAGGCTGCAGCAGGGGTGGACTGGGCAGACCTCTGGTTCCCTGTCCCACAAGCCCATGGGATTCCACGGCCGCGCAGTGGCTTGGAATCATGTGCAGCTCTTTGGCTGGCAGGGTAAGGATGTGACAAGGAGCTCCTTCTGTGGCCACAAAAGGGGTGACCAGCGGACTGTGGTGAACGAGGGGCAGTAGCTAGGCCAAGAGACCGAGCCGTAGCC